>NC_134643.1:96664558-96966058 GCF_030463565.1 Pelecanus crispus
TAGTAACATTAGCTAAATTGGTAGCAACGTTAACTGCTTCCCCTTGATTTCTCCCTCATGAACCTGCAGTCTCCCTGCAGTTTGTTGCTCTGAAATTATTAAAGGAACAGGCAGAGAAAACAACAAAAGTGTAATCAGCTCAGTCTCGTTTGATTAGTCAACTAAGTCCCCGCTTCAGTATCCTAGTAGTTGGGACCACTGACACAAATTGCCCCAGTGTGTGTGTGTGCAGCGGGAGCGCAAGGCAAGTGTTGAAACATTCACACCAGTTTTGGAAATGGGCTTTCCTAGAAAAGCACCGGCTTGTTCAGGCTCCCCCTGGTCCCATGCACATTTCCCGCCTCACTGGAGAGGAAGCTCTTCGTGATACTTGACATGGTAGCGGAGAGGAGTCCTGTGCCATTGCCAGTACTAGAACTATGCAACCTAGAGAGAAGGGTGCCTATCAGTAAGCATCTGGGTAGGTAACCCATTGCAAGCTTCTGTCAAGTTACATTAGCAGCTTTGGTTTGAGGCGAGACATCTGTAAAGCAATCATGACTTGTCCTCTTCTTCCCCATCAATTCTAGACAGGCCGGTCCTTGAAAGAACAAATCTGTAAGCTGAAAACAAGTGGATATGATGATCATATTAGTCGGGGATATAAACCTAAGGCGGCAGCAGCAGCAGAAACTTGCTCCTTCAGCTCCCTGGACACAGGCTTGACCTGAAAGAATTCATCCCAAAACAGCAGTAATCCAAAAAGTCAAATCTACTGTAGGATGCTTTACTGATTCATAGGAGGAGAGCTCGGCTGGCTTTTAAAGCATGAAATTGTCCATTGGGGCTGTTGGGTTTTATCTTTACTTCCTCGCTAAATTGTCCAGCCCACTTTCTGTAGTCAGTGCTTCCCATTCACAAACTCTGTGGAGTCAGTAAGGAATAGTTTGATGGTGTTTTTCTGCAGAACAGTAGGACAGGCAGGCCCAGGATGGGCCAGGAGTATGGGGACAGGCAGTGCCTAACTAATAGAGTTATCAAGTTCAGTGGGGAAACGTGAACTACAGCTCCCCGGAGGCATTCTCTTCCCAGAGGCAGATGCAGTGTATTGTTGAGAGACTGAAAACAAAATGCACTAAATTCAGAATGGCAAAGCATTTTGGTTCCGTTGAAAACACTGAAATTTCCTCATCAACCTTGGCTTTTTTTTTTTTAAGCACTCTTCATTTTGGAATTTTTAAAAAAGTATTTCAACTCTTGACTCTAATTTAGGATGAAAACCAGTTATGAAGTTGTTGGAATTTTCCACAAGGAAAAAATTCTGATTTGTTTTTTCTGAGCTCAGCTTTAAAAATTGAGGTAGCTGCACTTGTTTCTGTGAAGTGCTTTGATATCCATGGATGAAAAGAACTATAGAAGTGCTAATTATTGTCATACTGGTTTTAATTATTCTGTCATACTGACGGAGCGACTGCCAGTTTTCAGCCAGCAATAGTTTTTTACAAGATGTTGTCCAGTCCACAGTTTTTGTAGAAACAGTCAGATACTTCTTAATTGTTCTAAAAGAAAGAAAAAAAGAAAATCCTCTCCATGCTCGGCAGCTGCTACAATCCTCTGATGGAAGTTCAAATCTGCCTGCATTTGTACAGGATGCTAGTATCAGGATGGTAATGAAGAGAGGAGATGGAAAGCTCCAATTGCTGCATATTAGGGAGAAAACAGTGGGAATTGCTAGCAAGGGTGAGACGCTCTGAAATTTGCTGTGTACAATAATTCAAAATGGAAAATGCGGTTTCCAAAAATTTGGGAAAGGTGTGGTTTTCACCTCTTTTATTATTGCTGTTCTTGTTATTTATTTGTAGTACATTTTATTCTTTCTCTGAGAAGGTCTATAATGAAATACTGTATTTCCAGTCAGCTCAAACAGACTCAGCTGAACTGTTTTAATTCAAACAGTTCACAGATAAACTATGTTTACCTGGCAGTATCACTGTCTCTCACGAGAGCTGTAGTTTAAAGGCCTTGGCACACTCCCCTCTTTTCAGCCATTCTGCCTGGCTGTGCTACAGCCCCCCTAAGGCATCACTGCCTCATCTGAGGCCAGTGCTATGTCAGTGGAGTCCCGTGGCTACACTAGAAGCACGTGTTTATCCCTACAAAACTACCCAGCAAAAATCTGGGTTGTTTACCTACGGTACTCCAAAAAGACAGAGTACCCGGTGAGACACAGCCAGAGCAGCATAAGTACTGGCCGGAGCTTAATGCATGCCCTAAGGGAGGATCTAGGACCAGGCAAACAATATGCACGAGCCTATCTAGGGTGTTCTGTTCTCATGGTGCAAATATCAGTGCCGTGATTTCACTGAAGGAAAGGAGCCATACAGGACCAGAAGTGACCAGCTGTTAGTGACCTGAGCTGTTAACCGAGTATAAATCGGGACATCTGTAGAAATGGGCTATGGTTATTCATATTACACAGCCATCCCCCATGGGACAAGAAGTTGCCATGCAGAAGGGACATCAGTGGACACGAGTGGGTAACTCAGCTCCAGAGGTGCTACATTTTGGTGCAGGCACTTTCTGCCTGTGCAATTTATGGGAATAAGATGGAGCTGTGCAGAATCTTTCGTAATTGCATTATGCCTTCTAAAGAAAAAGCAGTTGGCAGGTCACTCCCTCACTGCCATGGCTTTGTGTCCCCCTATGTCAGCAAACTGTTATCCAGGGCAAGCAGTGACTCTTCAAGACTGACACTGGGCAGTTGGTCTCCTTGAAAAGATAACAGTGATACTCCTTTGGAGAAGAGACTTTCTCCCCCATGTCTGGCAAATGATGTGTCAGATTGTTAAAACACAGAGGTGATTTGCCTTTTCCCCATTTGCACTCTTTGCATTGCTTTCTGTTTATTTCCAGTGAAGTAGTCTAGTTCCTCAATGCCAACATGATGCGGCAAATGGAAACCTAAGCAAAGTCTTAAACATCCAAGTCCTTCCACGCATGTTTTTTTTTTTTTTTTTTTTTTTTTTTGGGGGGGGGGGTGGGGTGGCGGGGGAGAGCTTATTTAGGGTACGTTGGGTTTTATTAATATGAATTAGAAAGATTTGTCCCATCTCTGCAGTTACTACTCAGTTGTTGCCTGAGAATTAGGAGGCTTTTAAACAGATAATGTACAGTTATTTTTCTTGTCCTGGAGAGAGCCTGGTGGTTCTCTGTGTGAGTCAGCTCTAGAGCAGAGGAAGTACACACAGTGAATGTGTCACCAGGGCCTTGAGAGCCTCATGTAGACTCTATGATGGTGATTTGGTGCCTGATAACTAGATCTGTGGCCTGGTGACGTCCAGGTGACTGTCCTGCCTGAGCAAAGAAAAGGGCAGAAGGAAGAATATAATTTCTTCTTCAGTGAGTTGCACAGAGAAACAGCACAAGGGAAGTGAAGAATATATGGGGACCAGTCCACACTCTGAAGGGGCAGTGGGTGTATTTAAAGTGTTATTGTTCAGAAGAGGCAAGAAATTTTCTTTTGGAATCAATATTGAAAACCATATTTTGAGTCATGTAAAAGCAACTTGCAGATTTGGGGAAATCCTACCAAATGTTTTAATTTAGGAAAGAAAAAAACCAGACTGGATTCACAACAGTACTGGGACAGGTAGTGTTTTCTTTCCTACCCAATGGTCAGAAGTCAGGAACCAGAGCAAGACAATTTCAGGATGAGCCTCAGTTTGTCTCTGAATTGACATGCTGCAGTTGAAATTGTGCCAGCCTGCTGGCAGGCCTCCACTTTCCTGTGTCCAGGATCAGGTCCATGCTATAAACTTCTGTTACTCTAATCATAGGCATGAAGAAACATGATGCTGAATGTGACTCTACAAGAGCTGAAGTGCAGGTGCAGCTCTCTGGCCTTGTAATCTTTTTGCTAAGAGTGTTTATTGGGGGAATGGAGAGATAGGAAGTACGTTACGGCTGCATCAGCAGTATGTCAACTTCAGATGGGTTTGCCAACATAGCTAAACCTTTACATCTTTCTCATGGGAGCTTTAAGGTGAAGCTGTCTTTGGGGGCATGTATTAATAGTCTAATGCAAACAAAGCAGTATGATTTTAACATATGTTAAGCATAATGGCAAGAAGTAGCCTAAGGTTTAACTGAGTTTTAATATGTCATGGAAGCATACTGCCTTATTTGTGCTAAGCTGTTAATACACATTAGCTAGTTCTTTGTACTTCCTAAATACCACTATGGACAGGGCAAGTAAGAGTAATTTTCTTAAAAGAACATCTGTACCACGTTAAAATCCTAAATGCAGTCCCTGATTGGAGTTTTCCTTTCTTTTGAAGAATGTAAGTCTTACTGTGGGCTTCTTCTGTTTCCTTTTGAGGTGGTCTGGTGAGGGAATAATAAAATTTTTTTACATTGTTTTTTCTTCTTTATTTCCCATTGCTTATATTCCAAGTGTTGTTAAGAAATAATCAGAAAGCATTAATCATTTCTCTGGCTGGTCTAAGACAAAAGGAGAGAATCTACAAATAATACTGAATGTTTTGGGGTTTTTTTCCTGAAACACTTCCTAGTCTTAAACTTTATTTCCCTTTACCTTAATTTTTCCAAAGTTTTCTATTCTGACTTAGTATTAATGTGACTTAGTTGCTGTGGTTGCCAGATGAGTCATCAAACCAGCTTTGCATCTTTCAGCGGATGCTAGTGTTTGGCATTCACTTCCACGCTGGCAAAATAGTGGGGGGAGATGAGAGGTATAACCTGCTGGGGAAAGTTGTCCTGAACTGCTGGATTCAGGGAATTGGATAAAGTTGAGCAGCTTGCACATCCTTTTTGGATTTGCCATTAGAGCTTCATTAGCTCCACAATCCTATCCTCCTCCAATCACAAAATATTTTTCTCTGTATACCCAGCCCCATACAGCTATCCAAACACATATCTTTATGGAAAGATATTACAGAAACTAGAAACAAGGGACTCTGGCTTCACTTCATAAAAGCTCTTGGGTGTGCGGCTAAGCTAAGGGTCATGTGTCCAATACTAGTGACATCTTGAATCTTTGTGTTGGGAGCTGAATACATCTAGTAAACTAAAAGTACACTGCATGTTCCCCAGTCATCAAGACATTGACTCTGTCCTGGCCAAGATACTCAAACAGCATGTTTCAAGGTTGGCTCCTGGGGGTGAGGCAATCTTTAGGAAGCTTGAGAACCATATTGGAAATTTCAAGGAAGACTTGATCTCCAGATGAAAGAGGGGTTTTCTGTCCTTTCTGTCTGGGCTGATTTGTTTTGCTCTCTTGTTGTAAGCATTATTCCCTGAAAAAAAAAGACCACGGAGCTTAAAACTTTTTTTCCTATTCGGTCATCCCAGTAGGTTGGAATATCACATATGCCAGTCTCACCTCACTCGCTCACACACATGCACGCACAGAGCATGATGGTGTCATATGCCCCTTTCTACAAAGGACTGTACTCTGCCCCACCCTCACCAGAGTTTCTTTCCTTATGGACTTGCAGTGCCTGGTACATCACCCGCAGCTCTGTTGTTCTGTGTAAGTGGAATGGGGAGAGTTCACCCTGTGTGAAACTTAAATCCTTTGTGCAATTCTCTGTGCCAGCAAGAGCAAACCACCTTTTCGGTCCAAAGATTTAAGCTGTAACACATTCCCACTTTCCTGTGTATAAACAGAACTTCTGCTTCATGGAGCTTTCTTATTGCAAAGCTTTGAGGGACTGCAACCACATTATGTATTAAGTGTTGATTCTTTGCAGCTTCCTTTAGACATTTTTGAGTGCTCATGGTCTTTCTCTGCTTCAGTCAGCAGTGCTTTATTTGCACAGTGGCATAGAAAGAGCTGTCCAGTACAGAGCCCTTATCAGAGTCCGGCTCAGAAGAACGTAAAAGCAGCAGGGGCCATTTGGAGGCTTTCTCTTACCTCTGTAAACATCTGCATGACTGCTGTCAGCATTTGTTTACAGACATTATGTTTACCAAAATGCTTAAATTTCACTTCAACTTCATGTGTGGTTCCCTTGGCTTTGCTTTTGTGATGTTAGTGCGAATTTGTTGGCATGATGGTTTTCAGTGAGTAGTCATTAGTCCTGTATTATCAGCAGTGTTACTCAGTGGGCAAATATTTTTGCATGGGTATCCCTGCTACTTGCTGAACCTTGACCCTTGCTTACAGTTATCTCAGTCTTTCACGCATGGAACAGAGGCTGAAAATTTCAGTTGTTATGAGCAACGCATCCTCAGCACCATCAGAGGTATAATGTGAACAAGGCATCGGCTTTTCATGAAGCACTCATCAAACACTTACCAACAGCGGACAGATTTGTTTCAGAAGTTCTCAAGCAATGGTGGGGGTGATCTGCATGGGATGTGTTGCTTGTGGCTAGGAGTTTGATCTGTTTGGCCTCTTGGTGTCTGAGTTTTATTGTTGATTGAGTGATGGTGATAAGACAGAGCAATTTGTAATTACAACATATTCAGCTAGTGCAGATTCCCAGGGAAATATTTTTGTGTGTCCACGTTTGTCTGGGATATGCAGAGAGTTTGTCTGAAGTCAGAGGAAGAAGCTTTTCAAAAGCTTACATTAGTGTATATACTCCATGTTGTTCTTTAGTAGAGGGGAGGAAGGGAAAGGTCCGGAATTAATCCGGACTTCCAGAGAGCCAAATCTGTTTGAACCCCTAGTATACTCTTCCCTGATAGCTAGAAATTCCCTTTCTCTTCCCTGGGTGCTTAACAGATCTTCCTGTAAGGTCTTCATCTGCTTCTCAGCACTGGAGGATTGGCCCAGCTAGTGACAGGACAGAGACAGGGCATGTCAGCTTTCTCTCTGGCACTACGTCCTCTCAGGTGGTTGCTTGGTATGTCCCAAACACACAGTCAGTATAGAAATAATTGTTGGGTTTGGGAACATGAGAACCTAGAGCTAGCTGCACCCTACTCCTACTAGCAGCTGACTTTTGTTACATAGTCTTTTTCCTGTCATCCCCTGGGAATTTTATTTAAAAAATACCAGTGACAGCAGAGACCTAAAATACAGCTCTTTCTGTGGTACATTATCCCTTTAGACTTGTATGGCCAGCAGTAAGAGACCAAAGTGCTTTTGGGTGTTGGGAAGCATTCAGAGATGAGTGGAGATGTCCCGTTGAACATCATGCTTGTGGTAAGAGGGGCCTGGTTTAAGGTACCTGCTCAGCTCTTTCTGTCATGTAATTCCCTGCAGATACACATGGGCAGAGAGATGCTGTAATGGGCTTCCTGCTGGCATTGGTTTTTACGTTCTCTTCTGCAGAAAGTGTTTCGTGAATAGGGACCTTAGTCTGAACACTTGCTTTCACTTCGTATTGTGTTCTAATAATATCACACAAGAGACATGAAATGGCTTTGATCATAGGCAGTAAATGCCACCAAATATTCTTCTTCCTGCAGCCTTTTCCTTGCTACATTAAAAATTCATGGGCAATAGCAGCTTCTTCTTTTCAGGACTTAGCTACATCAGCAGATGGGGAGAGTGGGCAGGAATACTAGGGCATGTTGATGGACAGAACAGGGGTGTCCTGACAGAGCTGGGAGCAGGAGAAATCTGCACTTAATTTGCTTATGCTGGGTCTGTCTGAGGCCAGTCAGATTCACTGTTTGTTCCTCACTTTGAGCAATGAACTTACTGGAAAATTGTTGTAATTCAGTTAAATGGATGTGAATTTGAAGGCATGCACTATACATGCACTATATATATACTATGCACTATACACTCCTTTGCACTATACACTCACCAGCTGAAAGGAGCCTCTGGTAAACCATTTTTACCGTTCTTTTTCATGACTGTATGTGAAAATTTCCATGTTTGCTTTGTTCTTTGTGTTGCACTCATTCCCCAGCCAAGAGGCAGACTCAACAGGTGAAAGTGTAGCCTCACTGAAATAGGTGGCAAAGCTCCACATGATTATATCAGGGCCAGGATTTGTCCAAGGGGCCTCTGCCTGTCAGGATTGCCTTTGACAACTCAAGACACTGATAGATAACTTCAGTGGGAAAATTCTTTGAGCTTTAGTCTCCTTCTTCCTCAGACCCTCTTCAGATCAGTAGGTTGCAAGGGCCTACTTGAGCAGGTAACTCCGTGCATTTGGCAGCAGTGTTTTATCATCCCAAGCCTCTAAAAAGCTCTCCTGCCAGCTCCTTTGCACTATACACTCACCAGCTGAAAGGAGCCTCTGGTAAACCATTTTTTACCGTTCTTTTTCATGACTGTATGTGAAGAGTGGTTGTCCTACCAAAAGCTCAGAAGCAGATGCTTGAGGGACTCAAAGCCCTTTATTTCACAAATTCAGGCCCTCGCTAGATTCCTGCTTATATCTGGCAAACACAGGACAATTTCTTGCAGACAGAAAAAATAGGGTGAAAAGGTCTTATGGACAGTGACTCTGACTAAAAAGTAATCAGCAATAGATATTCCCTAAGGATACTTGAGGTAGCCTCATCTGCAAGTGCTATAGGTCTGGTATCCGGGGTTCATCTTCCAGTCCATTCCTATATCAGAGGGCAAGTACGGAAGCGTGGAAGTGCCTTACTCATAGCTCTATCTCATCATCAAAGGTTTTCTTTGGGCTTTTTTGTTTGTTTGTTTTTTTGTTACCCTGCTCCGGTCTGATCCAACTGTAGTGATGTTTTCACATCCCCTGCCTTTGTTCAGCCAGCTGCCAGGGTGCTCTGACCAACCTGCTCTTTGTCCTTCCCTGGTCTTTGCCTGCTGGAAGAAGCTAGCAGGCTCATTACAGTATTCAAAAAATACTGGTGTGTTGTATAAATCAAGAAGGTAATGAAATGTCGCTGAAGACCAGGACTATGTGCAAATCCCCGGGGGTTTCACAGGAGGCAATGCTTCCGTTCCTGTTAGGGTTGTCGGCTCTTTGTTTCATAAAGCCCCACAAGCTGCTGGATCTAACAGGTTGCTAGAACTGAGTAAATTATCAGTAGAGGGGGCTGTTTGCTGGCACTTCAGGGCCTGAGCCTGGCTCTGACAGGTTGAGTTCCCACAGAGATTTTATGCCCCTCCAGGAGAACACCTGCCTATTCTCACTCTTGTCTGGAAGCTTTTATAAAAGCCCCCCAGACCTCTACTTCAGGGAGCTGTTTCAGGCTGTGTGCATCACTCATCCATCCCTGCATTGGCAATGTTGTAAGCAGGGGTTCAGAGAAGAATTTCTGTTCCTCAAGAGTTACTGCTTTGTCCAATAGGTATTGCTTTGTCTGAGCAGTTTGCAATTATGTCCACACTCAAGTTTGTTTCACCTTATCCAAGTTGATTTAAACATGAGTTGGGATGAGGCTGAATCAGGGTGGTTCTGAGACAGGGTTCTGCTGCTGCTGCAAGCAGTGAAGCCCACAGGCCATAGAGCTGTGCTGCCACTGCATCTGAGCATGGGACTGTGCTGTAGAAACTCCTTGGTCCTGTCTAACTGAACAAGCTCCTAGAATCACCTCCAGCACGAGCCCTCCTCTCCCCGAGGAGCCACCTTATTTCTGCACCTCTTGGTGGGCAGGTCCTCCATCCTCTCCCCCTGCCCCCAACTCCTACTTCCCTCTTCCTCATGCTTAGGCTTGGACCTACAGTTCCCACTCCTGGCCCTACTTCTGTGTTATCTGGCCTCATCCCCAGGACAGTGCTATTAATCTGGCATCTGCCAGCTCTCTTAGAGGCTGCTGAGAATACCCTGTTTCCCTCTCTGGCACTAGGTGTTGGGCATTTGTGGCAAAGTATGGGACTAGAAACAAAAGTGGTACAAAGTGAGACTCAAACAGGTACAACACAATTTTTCAAGGAGATGGTATCTAACAACAGATGACCATTTAATCTAAGCAGACAAAAGCATGATTCGATTCAGTGGTTGGATGATAAAGGAAATAAAGTTTGTGCTTAAAACAACATGAAAAATTCTTAACCTGAGGTGGTAATTAATCATTAAACCCACTGACATAGGCTAGAGCTCTGCATTGGGGCTGCTTAAACCAAAGCCGAGAGCCTTTCTTTAACAAGGTGCTCTGGCTGAGCCGCTGGTTGTGGCTTTTTGCCAGAAGTAGTGGGTGAGTTTCTGTGGCTTGGGGCAGGCAGCTGGACAGGATGATCTGAGAAATCTCTCCTAGCTTTAAAATGTATGAATTTGCCTGAGCCTGAGAGAAACAGGGCATGGGAGCATCCTAGGAAAGGGAGAGAAACTTAAAAATACCAGTGTGAGGAGTTTGGAGAAAGGAGCATAGTAGTGTGGGAAAGGGGAAAAGAAAAGCTGAAACATTAGAAAGTGTATGTTGAAAGAGTAGACAGGCGGTAACTCCAAATGCTGATGCAGAGATGTCCCTGACCTGTAGCCTGTAAGAATGGTATTAACTGAGCCTGTGTCTGTGGGACAGTTCGCCTGGCTTGTCATCTTGAAAATCTGGACATGTTAAAGATTAGTTTTCTTCATCTTCAGACCTGAATGCAGTGAAATGATTGGAAGTGTTTTCAGAAGCTTGAATTCAGGCAGGTCATAGTTTCAAAGGGACCCTTCTCCAAATTCCTGCATACAAATTTCTCTCTCAGCTTGTTGCGCATGAGGCTTTCTGATAGTGCCTGGTCTCCTGATAGCATCACAAATCTTGAGAATCTTTCTTGTCTCGCTGAAGGCCTCAGTTTAAGTTTCATAAAAGCTATGTGGGAGCTTCTGTAATGGACAAGAAAATGCACAGCACAACAGCCTGCTGTACTCTATTCTTCACAATAAAATTAATTCTCTGGTGATGATGAATGTGTAGCATGTATCATTTCAGCAAGACTTGGAGCTCTCTTCCGAATCATCACTGTCAGAATGATTATTCTCATCCATTAGCATTGTGTTGAGAATGCCACGCTGGAGCAGGTCGTTGAATACACAGCAAGGCTCAAGGGAATGGGTTTGACCATCTCGTAGTTGTATAGGATTCCTGTCTGCAGTGATCATAACATCCCTTGTAACTGCCAGACGGTCATTTTGGGGACTGTTAATGAGTATGTTAGATCATGCCTGGCGTGTTCTGTAGATTGTGTCTTGCAGGGGTTTTCTGTATTGTAGTGTCAGATCACCTTGCAGTCTTCTGTGCTTCAACCTTTGAATACAGTTGGAAGCTAAGGATATGTTAGGATCTCCTCTGTGTAGCTGGAAACTTTGACACGCCCTGAGAGACAAGACAATTTTAAACAGTTACATTAGGTATCTGCTCTGAAGTGCCCTCAAGAGAAGATTTATCTCTCTGAGGGCAGAGGGAGCCTAGGGAGATTAGCTTTTTACGCTTTCATGAATGCCTCATTAAGTGATTTACCCAAATTCACTGAGGAAATTGGGACCAGATATATCCCAAGTCCTCCTAGAAATTCCCAACCTCTGGGTCATCCTTCTGCTTGTGTGTTGGGAGGGACTGTTAACTACTCTAGCCTTCTTCTGTGAAGTCGATCCTAATTACTTGTGCTGAGGGCTGTAAATATTCACCAGTATATTGGGAGGAAAGTTTTTGGGGGATAGTGGGATAGTAGGCCTAAGCAGATAGACTTATTGCCTTCCTATGGGAAGTGAATTATTTAAAGACCTGTAGGATTGAACCCTGGCTCCACCTGACTCATCAAGTGTTACTTGACATTGGTGAAACAATGATTTCACCCCCAAATATAAAAAGAAAACAGATCTTGAAGCTGTCCTCCATGGGAGGTATGGACTGCTTGTCTAGATTTGCATAGCCACGTTTGAAAATACAGTCAACATAATACCTTGTCTGCATGAGAAATGTCAGAACTGGGATGAGCTCTTTCCCCACTTCGGATGCCGTGAGCTGGCCTTCCTTGGGAGAACAGGTCATGGAGTTTCCCACCGGGGCTGCTGACTCAGCTGGGAGATGGCAGGCAGCTTGGCTCCCTGCCATGCAGCAGCAGTTGCTGAGCAGCGTGGCCTCCCGTGGTTTCAAAGTGATTTGACACCCCCTGACAAACAGCAGCTGCAGAGCCCAGTTCTGAGGTGTCGGTAAGGAAGTCACTAATGATACGTGATATTTCAGGGAAAAGGCAGCGCCATGCTCTCGATACTACCAATTGCTTTTATGCTTGTTGCAGTTGTAAGGCTGGAAGGGTGACTTTTGTTTTAACTAAAAGGGAAGCACGCTCTGTTTCTTGTTCCTCTGAAGTAGGAAGGACCTGTTGCCAATGACTTTGTAGTTCTACAAGCACTTGCTGGGGTAGCAACCAGTAATTAAGGCCACAAACCAATTGCAGTGCTAATTCTTTAATCGCACTTGGTCATATCCTGATGTAAAAAGGCATCTTCATATTTTCCTCCTGCCCAAGCTTCAGATTTGGTCTTTAACTGAAGGTGAAACTTAAGTCTGAGCACAAAATCTCTTTATCCAGTTGAATGAGGTTTTTCCTTTCAAAGGTGGTAACACAGTTTTCTACCCATGCAGCACAGAAGTAGATGAGCTTCAAAACTTAAGGCCTCGTATTTTGCTGGTGGAAATCAGCATAGCTCTTTTGACAGTGGTGGTGATATGTCAGCTTACAGCAATTGAGAACCTGGCCCTTGGCCTCTGAATTGTCCACACCAAGGTGATCAATTGTGAAGCCAGACCAATTGCATAGTAACAAGGTTACAAACTGGTGCAAACCAGCTATTGTTATTGTACAAGAGGGAAGTTCTGTTACAGCTCAGTGACCACACTTAGAGGTGTTGTGCATGCATGTTATCATCCACGCTTATGACCTGAGTACTCTCGATGCAATAAATCCATCTACCTGATGAGGTCCTTACTTCAGAAGAAGCTTGGTCTTGTTACAGTACATGTCTGGATGTGAGTCTCAGGCCTAAGCTGGCTTTGATTTTTCAGCATCAAAATCCAGTTCAATTTATAGACTTGCAAAATACTAATAAAAAACCGTGTCTGTCTTAAAATAAAGCACATGCTGGAATGGTTGCTTCTAGTATTAGAGCCATCATACACATAGACCTTTCTCAAACTGCAGAATTTTGCCCTATAACCTGTCCTCCATAAGTGCCTTGGGGATATAAGTAAGTGGCATCGATGTTCCAGTCAGTACGGGATCAAGTTTGGTGGACAGCATCCTGTCCTTAGCAGACTTTCTTCTTTTCAGTTGTCTCATAGAAATTATTTCTCCGCTCCGTCCAGCAGACTCTGGCCTGGTGTAGATGGAGGCCGCTTTATCAGGCAGGTGTAGCTGAAGGAATGAGCAGAGTACAGCCTACATGACCTCTCTCTTTGAGTCTGAGGAGACAGGCATTTACCATTGAAAACCTACCTCCTCTTCAATTTGCCTCTAGAGGCACCTGCTGCATTCAAAGGATTTTCCACCTCTCCTAGCCCTGCCTTTCCTTACTCTCTTCTCCTGTGGCTCCCTGAATCCCAGGAACCAAAGGGGAGTGAAACACAGCTGCTTAATAAAATGGTGTGGGATGCTACACTTGCACAGCAGGGTAGAAACGTGTGCATGTAAGAGCTGCAGGTACAGGAAGGAGTTGAGGAAGGAGAGATCGCTACACCCCTGCTACAGTCCCTTACTCTTCTTCCCCATGTGCTGAAACCCCTTTGGCTCTTCCCTGTTCCTCTCCATAACTCCTCTGCCAATGCAACAAAATTGCATTTTTTCTGCATGGCTGAGAAGCTTTGAGCAGGCTCTGCTGCTGACTACAGCAGTGTATCTTGACTAAACAGGTTATAGCTCACAGAACGTCATACGTTTTCACTCATCATTGCAGATACCCTGAAAAAAGTCCCTAGGTGCTTGGACTCTACTGGCAGAGCAGGTATACAGTCCCCTGAAAACAATCATGTGGGTCCTGAAAGGGTCTGGAGACTTGTGTGAGCAGTTCTCTTGTATTTTTCAGAAATGTCTTTTCCCTGATTCCAGTGAGATTTGGGAACAAGTCACCAGTTTTGGTGTAGTTGGTAGGGAATGAAAGTCAAGTGACAACAGTTGCCAGTCTGTGGTGTGAGCTGATGAGCTTCATTTCAGCTCCTAGAGGGCAGCCATCCACATCATACAGATGGCTGTTGCAGTTGGCATCGCGTGAAGGTTCCATGGATCACTCTGCTTTTAGCCACCTCAAATGCAAAAAAAAAAAAAATCCCTATTTGTGGCCAGAGTCCATGCTTTAAGTTTCTGTTGGCTCTCCATGAAAAGCAGATGGCACTTCAGGCTTTCACAATGTCAGTCCCTGAGTATCTCTAAAACTGAGCTGCCACACAGGTAGGCAGAGGTGACCCGAGTACCAGTCCCAGAGCATCTCAGCACTGCATATTTCAGTGGAGTCTCCCTACCCAGGGCCAGCATGGAGGGTGTCTCCTTTGGCCAGCTTAGACGCCTAGGCTGTGGTGTCTTCAGCACATTTCCCTCAAAGCCAGGGAGAGTAGGCAAGCCAGGCTGTGTCTGCTCGTGCTGATGTTTTCCTTCAAGTTTGCACGCAGAGCCATCCCGTACCCACAGTGTGGAAACACAGACACCTTCCTAAGCCTGTTGTCCAAGCGTTTCTGTCATGTCCTTGGTGGTGCCGTACAGCCTGCGCTCATCAAAGGGTGTTGCTCTAGGCTATGTTCCCTCTGAATAAGGTGTAGGTGTTTTGCGTTGGAGGAAGGTGATGTGGTACCTGTAGAGCTGGGCTCATGCTGCCCCCTCCGTTCCTGAACTGCATAGTGACAAAATTTGTTCAGTTGGGCTGGCCCTGCCAGTCCGGCACCTACCTGGAGTATTGGGAAATGGCATTAAAGATGGCAGTATGGATTTGTGATGTCTGCACTCCGATTGTTTACCTGAGTTTTTCCTCAAGTTTTTAGAAGGTAGGAAAGTTAGAAAGCAGACCTGCTGTTTCGTTATCTGCTTCCAGTAGGGGGAGATGGGTCCAGAGAGTTATTTCTTCTGGGAACACATACAAAAACAACATTATTTATTTTACTCATGAGGTGCTTTCGTAGGATTTGTGTGATTTCTGCTTGTTTGGCCTTTATACCCTGGCAACCCCTTCCTTTTGCTTCTGTACGCTTCTAAAAGCAAATAAGACCTATCAGCTTTAGGTTTTGTTTTTCTTTTATTTTTCCCAAGGTTTGCAAGACCCTCAAGGGAATTTCTTCCTCATCTCTCTGTTTATTATGATTATTATTATTAAATAGTTATGCTATGGTGGTTCTAATGAGGATTGTTTGAATGTGTAAGAAGATGAAGACTTCCTCTGTACTTCCATCTCAGCAGAGAGGGGCTTCCGAGTCCGCTGTGACACGCACCACTTTGTAGGGAGGCATGGCTACATGCAGTCCCACCTCGAGTCAGGATGTAACCGGAGTCTGGGGACAGGATACCTTCCTTTTCCCTCCCTGAAACCCCCCTCTGTCATTCTCTGTATAAAACATATTGGTGCCACTTTCCACGAACTATATTTAACTAAGCATTAAATTTAGATTTAACTGGATAGTTATTGCCTCCTAAGTAAATACTCTGAGATAAAGAAATATTTAGTGAGCTCTAGCAGTTGGGTGGCAGATGCTTCTTGCATTGCATAATAGTTAATCTTTGACAAATATGTTTTCCTTACTCCACTGGCATTTAATTAACATACAATAGCTCTTATCAAATGTAGATGAAACATATGTGGGAGACCCTTGTAAAAAAGATCCATGCAACTCTCTGGCTTGCAGGAGGGGTGCGTTTCTATCGTTGGTAACTTCATATGGGACCGGGTCTTTTAGCTGTACTCAAACTCTGTCACAAGAGTGCAGAGGTTTCCTCTTGGTGATGCCCATCACCTGGGATGCCAGCAGCCTGATGGCATCTTGCTGTCCCTTGTGCTGTCCGTTGCCCTAGAGCAGTGGCTGCTAGTCTACTAGCAGCATGATCTTCTTCAGAGCCATACCCTTGCCAGGTGAAATCTCTCTCTGCAGTAGCTTGGGAACATCCAGTGTGTGGATTTAACCCCCCAGCTCCTTCTCGTTGCTCCACTTCTCTGGTGCCATCTGCGTCAAGTCTCCTGCAAGGGGAGATGTCTGAATCGGCGCACTCCTTGGCTTGAATACAAAGCAGTCATCTCTCTTGCCGCTGCATGCGTGGCACTGGAGCTGTGGTGTCATGACCTTAGCCCTTAATTTGTGGGCCTTTAACACATGCAGGGATTGTTTAAGCACTCATGGACAGCACAGCCTTTCCATACCAAGGCTGCAGGGGCCAGTTTCTAGGGGTTCAGAAAGCAACTGGACGCATTCCTGGAAGCAGAAAATCAATCGAGGGCCATTAACTACAAAGACACTGCCACTGGCTGGGGACATGCCTTGGCCACAAATCACAGGAAATTGGAGAAGTGCTCTGGGGCAGTACCGTTGCACGCTTGCCTTGTGCTTGCGCTCTGCCCTAGGCATTGGCTTTAGGCTGCGCTCAGAGACAGGACGCAGGGTTAGAGGGCACCTTGGATGTGATCCCATGCGGCCATTTGTATGACAGAGAGCCATTCCTTATCTCTCTCCAGTTTGGGTCCGCTGTATCCCCGTAAGGTTCCAGGAGCAGAGGTAAAGCAGGCAGCGTGCACAAGACCTGGGTTTTTTTTCCCCTTCCTGCGCCCGCACGCAGCAGCGCTGTGGCCGTGCAGGACAGCAACTCACAGCGGAGTTCCCCTCAGCTTTTCTTGCACCCGCTTCTTTGGACCCCCCGCAAAGCACCTCTTCCCTCTTTGCTTCCCCCTCCCACGCCCCGCCGTGCCTTGGCCGCAGAAGGGTTACGCTAGCCAAACATCCCTAGGAGCAGCTCTCCTCACCCCTCCTGCAGGCAGAGGAGAGCGGGCTGGGGGAATGGCAGGCAGGCATCAGCAGTAAAACGTACGGCTTGTTCCTCTCCATAGATGTAACCTCCCTTCTCTTGCGCCGGTGCCGGTGCGGGAGCTGTGGGAGCTGTGGGAGCGCTCCCGGGTGGGCAGCGCTGCCGCCGGGCTCGGGGCTCAGCTGCGGGGAGGACAGGCCGAGTATTCACACTGCGGGCAGCTCAATACCAGCATTGTCTCCGGTCCATCCCTCAAAGGCTGGGAAAGGAGCTGGGGGGGCGGGAAGGGCTGAGTGGAGGGAGGCGGAGGGAGGGATGTACAACTGTTTATCTGCTGAGAGGAAAGTCTGAGAGGGGGGGAAAAGCAACCTTTGAGGCTGCAGAGGCTAGTTGCCAAGGATGCTGCTCTGTGAATCGGCTAGCTTGTGGCTTTGGGCCGCAAAGCCAAGTTGTTTGCACTTTCGCCCACAGCTTCGTTGTGTGACCCCCCCCCTCCGCCCCCCCCAGCGCTGTCTCTTGCCAGCACCGGCCGTATCTTCCTCCATCCTCTCTGCTCCGCTCCCGGTGCCTCCCGCCCGCTCTGCCTCTCCCGGCTGCTCCTGTCTTCTCCTCTCTGCTTCCCGGGTCTGCCTCCGCTTCCAGTTCCCCGCTCGCACTCCCCTTCTCCCTCTTTCCCCCATCCTGCTTTCCTTCTCCAGCCCCCTCTCCCTCGGGGCTTCCCCCCTCTGCCCTCCAGCCCTCTCCCCTTCCCATGCCCCCTCTCCCTGCTGCAGTGCCCCCCTCCCTGCCTCCCCTCCCCTCCCCTCCCCTCCCCTTCCCGCCGCGGGCCGGCTGCCGAAGGCCCGGCCGTGCCGCCGCCGGCGCCGTTCCCCGGCCGCCCGGGGCAGCCCCGCTCCCCGCTCCCCGGCGGGGGCCGCCGCACCCCCGGGAGGGGGTCGGGCAGCGCCGCTCGCAGCTCCCCTCCCGCGCCCGCCGCCGCCGCGGTGCCGAGCCGCCGTCTCAGCAGTGAGGCTCCCTCCCTGCCTCCTCCCTCCCAGCCTCCTCCCGCCCCGCTCCCTCCCTCGCTCCGCCTGGGAAAGTGGGTTAGGAAGGGAGCTCGGGGCTGGGAAGCTGCACAGCCGCGCACTGGAGCAGGACCATCCGCTCGCACAGGACTCGTCTTGTTCCTTTTCCTTTTTTTCCACCTCTCTCCATCACTCCAGACGGGTCGATTTAATTATTATTGGGTTTTAATTGTTTTGTTACCTGACTTTTTCCTCTTGCCTCTTTTTTTTTTTTTTCTTTTTTTTTCCCCTTTTTTAATTTGAAGGTTGTGCTAAGACTTTTTTTGGAAAGCCTTAAAAAAAAGAAAAGGGGGGGGAAAAGAAGCCAGCAAGAGACTGAAAAAAAAGGAAGAGAAAGTGGCAGCTAAGGAGGACTGTGCAATCACCTCCCCTTCCTGGGGCTGTCGATCAGAGCCAGAGTTGTACATTATTATTATTGTTGGTTTTCTTTGTACATCTGTCTATCCACATACACACGCAGAGAGAGACACACAAGTACAGACAGTGAAACTCGACGAGACCAGCCATGGTAGCAAGGGCTCAGCCTGATCGGAAACAATTACCGCTGGTCCTACTGAGATTGCTTTGCCTTCTCCCTACAGGGCTGCCAGTCCGCAGCGTGGATTTTACCCGAGGTACCGATAACATCACCGTGAGGCAGGGGGACACAGCCATCCTCAGGTAGGGCATTTTGCCAACTTTTCCTTCCCTATGTGTGTATCTGTATGTCTATGTGTGCAACATATACATGTGATGCGATACAGATTTGTGCGTGTATGTCTGCGAGAGTGTGTGTTATTTTACCTCTCGAACTGCAGTAGCAGCAGCTGCTACAAACAAGCTCTGCGTGTGTGTTTGTGCTTTAATATAAAAAAATCGCAAAGCTTTTCAAAACCTCTTGCTGCCACTCTCCTCTGTGTAGTGCTCTGGATCAAAAGAATTTCAGCGGGGAAATATCTGTTTGTGTTAGCCGGCTCTCGTGAATGTACATTTTCCACTAGCCCTGCAGTATCAATAGAGAAATTGAAAAGGGATCCAGCTGTGCTTGCCAGATGTTCCATTGATCTTCCCATACTTCTTTTTGTACCTATGCAAAAACTTTATCCCTGGTGCTGCCAGAACTCTCGGGCAAGTTCTTTTGGGAAGCTCTGGCTTTTAATTTTATTTATTTATTTTTCTGCCCTGAAGGGAGGGGAGATGGATACAGTAGTTGAAAAGGCTGGTGAAAAAATGGTGTAAGAGCTCCAACATTTATGAGGCTTGTATCTCATTCACTGTGTTGGTTTCTTTGCAGGGCTAAGTAGATGGGTGTATGCTGTGCCTTCATGTCTGAGTGGTTGTGATGAGGGTGTCTTTGCACATGAAGCCTTGTTCACAGCCGGTATTGAGAGTTATATTTCTGTATTCGTTGTGCAGGCTTTCTAAAGGTAGTTCTGAGGCTACTTGGGTTTTCAGTTAGGAGCGTCCCATATAGCTGAAACAGTCATCTTTTTCCTGTGGGTTTCTTTTCCAAATTCTGCCTTGTTCAACTTACCTGCGGTAACTTCCCTACTGAAGGAAAATTCTGTGCGTATGAGTGTGTGCACACACTGTGTATTATGGCTATAAAAGTACTGGACGTAATTTAAAATAAGTCTGTAATCTGTATGAGGAGCTGATAGTGCACAAACCCTGAAGCATCAAGGGAGCAATTCCTTAGCAAAGCTAACAGCAGCAGCAAAGTTTTCTTTCTCTGAAATAAATCCTGCTAGATGTCACCAAATGGTCTGCTACATGATCCCCTGTGTCCTGCATCCCTCTCATTTAATGATAGAAGGGTATGTGAGCTAGCAAGATGGGATCAGGGAAGAAGGATGCTAGAAGAGGGATGTGTGTGTGTGTGTGCGCGCGCGTGTGCGTAACCGTATCGCTTCTCTCTGCTCCCGTGTGCTGGGTTGTTTTGATCCTGGAATATCCGTTCAGCAGCTTCCATTCCCCAGCTCTCCAGACTTGTTAACTCGCATGTAAGATTTATCCACACGGAGTAATAGGATTTACAGAGTAATTCATCTGCCTTGCATATGCGATGGAAGGGGTTTAGATGCGACATGGTAAACACCTAACAAGGGGTGTTGCCTCTGACTCCGGTTCCTCTCCTCTCCCTTCCACTCGCTAGCAATTCATATATCCCATTAACCCTTTTCTAGCGGGACTCCCAGCTGACTTATCCCATTTTTAAAGGCAAATCACTTCCATCATTCATTTATTTCAGAGGGGCTGCTCAGGCAGATGTTTGCTGGCATATGTTTGGTACGTACAGCAGCAAAGTCATTAAGCTCACTTGCCCAGCCAGGGGTCACTGGATTTCTATTTCCCACTTAACCTTGGAGCTTTTGAGTTTATCTAGGTGCTGTGTGCTAAAGCTGCATTTGCAGCAGAGAGGGCTGAGCGGATGGTGGAGATGGTGCCTGCATGTGCTGCGTGTAAAGCGTTCGTCAGCAAGCTCAACGGGGCTGCATGGGAGAGTGGTTTCGGTGTTTGTGTGTGGAGTGCGTGGCTTGCCAGTGTTATGTCAGGCACTAAAATAAAACACCTGAGTGAGGTGATCCAGCTGTGTCAGCCAGATGCGTGCCAAGTGACACAGTTCGCAGGAGCAGCACGCCACTCAGCCATGTAACTGCTTGCCCCAAGCAATACGGTGTTCCTGGCAGGCTGCGTTTTTTCTGTCAGAAGTGACCGTGGCCAGTGCACAGGCTCTTCCTCCCTCAGCTGCCTTCCTAAGCTCTTTAAGCAGATCTGGCTGGCTATGTGCTTTTCATGTTTCCTAGGAAAAGCAGCTGTCTCCCTTCCCTTTCCCTGGGACCAGCCCCAGCTTTCCGGGACGTTTCAGTCCCTCCTTCTGAGGAGAGGCAGAAGCCAGGCTGTGCTGGGAAACAGGACTGCCACGTGCGGCTGGAAGGGGTGAAATTTCCCTCTGTCCCGTACAAGTTAGGTCCTCCAGGATGACATTTGATTCCCTCAGTTTTAAAGCTAAGGGTTGGTTTGCTAGCTTCCCCCTCGCTGTTTTCCCTGCCCCTCTAAAACATAGCTCACTTTAAGACAGCCTTGTGTTTGAAAAACTCCAGCATCTCGCTCTCCCTGCCTGTAGATCCACTAGTGACAATGCAAGGCGAAGAGCTAGATGGAAAAACCATTAGATGATCTATACTAACTGTGCTCAGAGCAGTTCTTTACCTCCACAGAGAGATAGGTAAGAGATTTCTATACAGAGATCATATCGCCTATCTTTGCTATGCATCTACTTCAGAGGGAAGAGGGAGCGTGCAGCGGCGGTTTACCAGTGCCCAGTAGCTCCATCCTGTAGCTTGAAGGGAAATGAAAATGTAGGAGGAAGAAAAAATGTATGCAGTTGGTGAGACTTAAAAGCAATGTACATAGTGATCATATAACTAAAAACATTTTGTTCTTGTAAATTGTGGTGCAAATCATTCAGCAAAGCACCAAAGACAGGGTATTCTGAATGATTCTTCTCCTTTGGGGCCTTATACATTTGTATATAGTGTTACACTTGTAGGTGGAAGAATGGGTGGGTGGACTGTTCTATGAAGTGGAGAAAAATAGTTTATTATAAGCCCTAATGTTCCTAAAGGAAGCCATTCCTCTGGAGCTTCATCTACAGCTTGCTACTCAGAACAGAATTATTCTGAGAAGTTTGGATATGACTTTTTGAAGCTATGGCATTTAAAATACTAACTTGCTATGGACTTTTAAAAAATGTTCCTAACTCTATGCTGGTTCATCTCCTAAATGACCTGGCAGCAGATTTGATTCATTTGTTGGCCTTGCTGAAGGTTGATGACTTTTAGTGAGTATTTGGCATGGGCAAGTTAGGGAATTGCAGAGAGAGAGAACAAAAATAGCCCATGATAGACTATCCACAGGGAAAAGGGTAATGATCCGCTCCTTAGAGCAAGGCTGAAAAGGGAGGAGGGGTCTGAAAGCTGCAACAGGTGAAAAGGGCTGAGCAGAGCTTCTGGTGTTCAGCCAGCTACAACTAAGACAAGAGAGCAGGATGTTTCAAAGATGATGCTGTATATCAGAGAGCCTGTCAGGCTTGCTAAGGTTTCATTTTTTAACTCTGTCTTAGAATCATAGAATCATAGAATCATAGAATCATCTAGGTTGGAAAAGACCTTTAAGATCATCCAGTCCAACCATTAACCTACACTACCAAGCCCACTCTAGACTAATCAAGGGTAGACCAGACTAAACCATATCCCGAAGTGCCACATCTACCCGTTTTTTAAACGCCTCCAGGGATGGTGACTCCACCACCTCTCTGGGCAGCCTGTTCCAATGCCTGACCACCCTTTCCGTAAAGAAATTTTTCCTAATTTCCAGTCTAAACCTCCCCTGGCGCAGCTTAAGCCCATTTCCTCTTGTCCTATCGCTAGCTACTTGGGAGAAGAGACCAACACCCACCTCACTACAACCTCCTTTCAGGTAGTTGTAGAGAGCGATAAGGTCTCCCCTCAGCCTCCTCTTTTCCAGGCTAAACAACCCCAGTTCCCTCAGCCGCTCCTCATAAGACTTGTTCTCCAGACCCTTCACCAGCTTCGTTGCCCGCCTCTGAACACTCTCCAGCACCTCAATGTCTTTCTTGTAGTGAGGGGCCCAAAACTGGACACAGTATTCCAGGTGCGGCCTCACCAGCGCCGAGTACAGGGGGACAATCACCTCCCTGCTCCTGCTGGCCACAGCATTCCTGATACAAGCCAGGATGCTGTTGGCCTTCTTGGCCACCTGGGCACACTGCTGGCTCATGTTCAGCCGGCTATCTACTAACACCCCCAGGTCCTTTTCGGCCAGGCAGCTTTCCAGCCACTCCTCCCCAAGCCTGTAGCGTTGCATGGGGTTGTTGTGACCGAAGTGCAGGACCCGGCACTTGGCCTTGTTGAACCTCATACAGTTGGCCTCGGCCCATCAATCCAGCCTGTCCAGGTCCCTCTGCAGGGCCATCCTACCCTCCAGCAGATCGACACTCCCACCCAATTTGGTGTTGTCTGCAAACTTACTGAGGGTGCACTCGATCCCCTCATCCAGATCATTGATAAAGATATTGAACAAGACTGGCCCTAAAACAGAGCCCTGGGGAACACCTCTCGTGACCGGCCGCCAACTGGACTTAACACCATTTATCACTACTCTCTGGGCTCGGCCACCCAACCAGTTCTTTACCCAGCGAAGAGTATGCCTGTCTAAGCCGTGAGCTGCCAGCTTCCCTGAACCTTATTTTGAGTATTGAGAGGGAACTGTGTGCTACAATTCCTGCCAATGTTTTGCTTGCAAGATCACAGTCATGAGGTTGTCAGGTTTTGTATGCAACTTCCCGCCTTGGTGTTAGAAAAAAAGAATCTCCAAACAACAAACACACAAAATATCCCCCAAAACTAATTAAAACAGGAAAAGAAAAACAAGCCCCAACCCCAAATCTCCTTTCTGTTTACGTGCCCCCAGCATCCCCTCCCACCTCATTTTCTCTGCAAGTGTTAGGTGCACAAAGGCAGGGACCCTGTACTTTGTTACTCACTTCCAGCCTAGGGAGGGGATGAGAAATGGGAGGACATTGGCTAAGCGGGACATGTACAGCTACTGCAACCTGGGGAGGGAGGGAACCATGCCCCTGTGTCATCTTTGGCCCTTAAGATGGGTTAGAAGCAAAATGGCAATGGAGTCCATGCTGCGGGATCAGGTACCTGTACAGCATGTAGGGGGAAAGATCAGCTCTCGCAGGAACCATCACAGCAGCTCACGGCAAAGTGCCTTTGAAGCACTATTCTGAGGGCGTCAGTGGGAATTGCAGGTTGCCCAGGGCTTTTAGTAGTCCTGGCACAAGGGCAAATGTGGCCTTTAATGACTTCTGAAATAGAGCTCATTGCTAGCTGGAACAAAAATGGGGCACATCCCCATTCCCATCCGCTCAGTTATACCAGTACAAATCCACCAAAGCCCAAGGGCACTGCCAGAAATACCGCATTTGTCTTTGGGGCAGATTCCCAGGGACTGATAATAAAGAGGTACGAGTGACTCATACAGGGCTTAAGCTGCTGAGTGCTGCTCAGATGATGCTCAGCCGTTGGAGAACTGGGATCTCGCCAAGGCCAGAATTTGGCTCATTGTTCTTGAGTTTTTCCAAGCATCAACTTTTCATCAAGAATTAAATCAATCTGATGCTGATGCACTGATGAAAACCAACATTTAACTGAGTGTGCAATTTCCATTTTTATCAGGTATTTTTAAATAATACGAAGTTTCAGGATGATGGCACGTTTAGGAGCTTCCATCCTAATGGGTACTTAGTTTCTTCGAGTTACACGTGTCAAAGGATGGGTTAGAATCAAATTACCAGCAGTAGTGGTAGAGCACTGTTGATGTAATCCTGCAATATAAGCAATTTATGCAATCTCTGTTCTTGGCCTCCCAGTATTTTGCTGATATTCTACATGTAGAGCTACGCTAGAGGACAAAGGCACCTCAGGCACAGTAGCAACACAGCATCACAACAAAGTTTATGCCCTATACAGTAATTTTAAAAGAAAAGTAAAAGCTGTTCAGATTACATTTATAATTAGCATATGATTTATAACAGGGAGCACTGAGCTGAGCCCTTTGCTAGAAATGAGAATAGGCATGTTCAAAGGTATAATGCTACATAATAATACAGCCTTGGCAGTAAAATTGTAACCTTGATTATTAGTAGTGTTGTTGTGGCACTTAAAGGCCGCCACTAAGTTGAGGCGGTCTTTGTATTAAGTGCCACGCGAGCACAGAGCGAGAGCGAGCCCCTCTTCCGCAGGGCGTGCAGGCTATTAGCTGGGACGGGCAGAGGCTGGGGGTGGGCAGGAGGCGGCTGGAGGTGAGGGGACTCGCCCAGGGTTGCACAGCAGGGCTCAGGCGCACCCAGCCTAGCGACCTATCCATTAGCTTGGGTTGCCTTTCGGCTCAGCCAGGCGACAAACGAGGTTTCCGTAGTACGTCCTCATCCGCGCTGGTATGGACTACAAGACCCAAACGCTCTTCTTTTTCTCCAGTATTTGCAAAGCCTTCGTTATCAAATCTAGCGTACATGTGTCGAGAGGGTGTGTCAGGATCTGTGCAAAAGGGGCTGTACTCTGCTGATACTTTCCTTCAAAAAATACATATATATATATAAAAAGAAATGTATAAATGTAGTAACAGATGATGTTGCAAAACTTCCAGGTCTGGCAGCAGATGGTGCCATTATATGAAGGCACACATGCATACATAGATATGTGAGTGTGCATGCATACATACGATAAAGGAAATCGCAGTATGTATATGGTCAGAGACTGGTGATTAGCACTTCTCCTTATATGCACACAGGTATACATGCAGTATTTATATATGGTGTGCCCAGTGGTGAGCGGGGCCTTTGCGATACTGCGTTTTCTGCAAAGTGGGACTAACCCACCACAAGCGAGGGTGGAATGGAAATTAGAAAAGGAAAGGCTCTTTCTTTGGTGAAATTATGTATGTTTAATAACACTGTATGTATAATTTGCATTCAGAAAGATGGAGGAGGAGAGACAGTATCAGACTGTATGGTTTTAACCTCCTCCCCTGAGTCTGCACACACACTTCAGTTTGCAGCTAAGTACCATATGTTCTCCTACTTAGTTGGCATTAAAATTTATATAGTAGTACGTGTTACCTGGAGTGTCTCAGAGTCGGTACCTCTTCCACTCCGCTCCCCTCCCCAGCAGGTCATAAGGAAAGACCTAGTCTTAAAATAGCTCGTAGTTACTGGAATTTGCTGTCTCATAACTATAAGTTTTCAAAATATATATTACACGTACCTGCCCTTTATATCCAGACCCACAGACATCTGATTCTGACAGAGCTGCAGGGCCACAGCTCACTGCTGATGCAGTGGCGGGGCTTCGACAGGCTTATGGCCAGGCTGAATATAGCCATTTTCATTGAAGGTACCTAGTTTTGTTGTCCATCAAAATTCACTCTGGCTTGTGTGAACTCGTGCTCTGCTGGAGTAAGTGCAATGGAGGGCACAAAGGTGAAGTCAGGAATTTACTGAGTTTTCTTTTACTCTTCTCTCACTGAAGAAGAAATGAATGTGATTTTCAGCTGAATCTGACACCAAAGCATTTGCTTCAGGCTTCAGGCACATCTAACGTGTCTGGTTTTATGGTAAGTAATGGGAACTAATAACGATGAGTTTCGCCTCTGCCTAGAAAACAGCTATTTCAAAATAATCTGAACAGCCAATCTCCCCCACGCATGTATATTTCTGCAGATTTTTATTAGGAGCAACTCGGTTGTGTGGGAGAGGCCGGCTGTGACCCTAAAGTGCCACTGCTGTGCTCAGCCCCATGCAAAGAGAGGAGAAATAGCCCTGCCGCAGCTCTATTGATTTCGCTGGGGTTGGGCTCTTTTGGTCAGAGCTAACTTGATGGAATTGAGCCCACTCAGACTGGGCTGGAGTTCAACAGATACTTTGCAATAACACATCTGTATGAGGTTTGGGGGGGTGCGTGTTTGCACGTGCATGTGCGGAAATGTGTCTTTCCTTATGTTTGTTCCCGTTTAAAAACGGAAAGTGTTTTCTTGCGTGCAGTTGTACAAATGTTCATATACTTCGTCCAGTTGCAAGTGTTGTATCGGTGAGAGGCAGTACTGCCTGATGGATGGGATAGCAGACTGCTTCCTTGGAGATCTTTTTCTGACTCCTGGGCCTCAGTAACCATTACTAATGCTGGAAGTATCCTTCGCTTCACCGTGCCTCAGTTGCTACAGCTGTGAAGGAAAAAAGCAGCAAGCAAACAGAATATTGCATCTTCCTCTTCTGAGGCTCAGTGGTTAACACTGTGGTAGAACTGGCCAATACTGTCCCTTTCCAGTAGCAACCTGAACCACTTTCACCACTGAAATTTGCATTTCTGTGGCAGAGGGAAGTAGTGAAAGCTTCTGAAGATCAGGGAAGCTTGTCCTTCACAACCCCCCTCCCACCCTCCTGTGGGAGGTGGGACGTGCCCAAGTGGTTTCTTTTCACAGGTGCTCTCCGTAGGTGGGTTCCTAGAAGAGGACTGGATTTACAAGGGGGAGGGAAGGGCCAAGAGGGCTCCAGCTCCCCAAGCACCAACCTCTGTGCTGTGCAGCTGTGAAACAAAATAGGGGTGGTCACACAGCTGTGCAGCCACCACTCACAGGGACATCATGGTGCCCGTGTTGGAGATGCGCCACTGTCATTGCCCCTAACATGGCGTGACTTAGTGTATCAGTGACAACAGTGCCTCGTGAGGGGTGGCGATGGTGATTTTCCAGTGTAGGAACCCAGGGATACTCTAACTGGGAACCTGACGGTACCTGCATGGCAGCTACCTCAGCTCTCTGCTTTCTCACTCCCTCCATCCCAGGCTGGTAGTCCACCCTCACACGAGGCTGGGCAAGGGAGACCATGATTCAGAGCTGCACGTCTGTTCCCTTTTTGTGCCTCGCTGTGCAAACAAAACCCATGTTGAAATCCACTGGCAGGCAGCATCCATGACTTTGAATAGTAAATACAAATCTCTCCCTCTCTGTGTCTCTCTCTCTCTGTTATTAAGCTGACAGGCACTTAGCCAATTATCCAGTCGTCGTCTCAGCTGTATTTATGGAGGAGGAAGAGACAACTGCACACAGCTCTTGTCTTCAGGGCTTCAGCTGAGTCTCCCCTGTGTGCTGAAGCATTTTCCCTTGTGTGAGCTGCTTAGGACGCTCAGGGAAAGAAATCAATGAAGGGGATGAGTTGAGGAGAGGGAGCAGAAAGCGGAGGGGCAGAAAGGGCTCTGCTCCCCCAGACCAGGTGCGCGCCAGAGCTGTCATTGTTTGCCATTGTTTTTGTGTTTAAATTTGGCAGAGCACGTGTGCCTTTGTCGCATAAGGTTGCAGTGGATGGGGAATGCGATGGCCGTGAGTACTTGTAAAGTCGCCTTGTCTGTGACAGGGCCAAGAGTCAGGAACTATGCAGCGGTAGACTGAGTCTGTGCCTTAAAGTAAGGGGACCACATGTACTTGGGGACATAGTGTGAATCTGTGACTTGGAGCCAAGAGGCCCCCCTAATCCCTGATGTGGTATTGCGCCTAGAACATATAGCCTGTGCTGGCTCAAGTGTTTACTCCAAACAGCAAAATTTAGGCAAATAGCACTGAAGTGTTCTGTGAATATTTTCATGAATGTTAAAAATGAATTCACTTTGGCTGCAGCTGTGCTTCCTTTGTGTGTGTGCATGTGCATCTTTTTGTCTCTCCCCCTTGTGAATAATCCAAGTGGATGAGTTTTCCTTGCCCTGGCGTTCATAGACAGAACACTTTAAACAGGTTCATAGCTGAGCAAACAAGGCTCTAGCTGCAACTTCTGCAGCTGAAAATCCCTGGCTGTACAGATTTGCAGGCATGTGCCCCTTCCTCCCCCCCAACCCCGACACTAACTTTGTGTGTACACCTGTGGTGCTCCTGATACATTTATATAGGATGCTGCTTGGGGAGGACTGGACATGGTTCTTACAACTCCTCATGAGAGCCCGGGCATAAAAGCAGTCGAACAAGTGAGACGTGGAGCTGATCGCAGCTTGAGCCACAATAATTTATGTGCATGTGACAAGAGAAAATTACCTTTAAACTCTGTACCCAACCAATCAATCTTACAGCAGCCTGTTTTTGCTAGGAAAGGTGCCTCGGGCCAAGCCTATCAAGCTCAGAAAAAGAAAGGTTAAAATGTTCTAATATCATTATCTCTTTCTTTTCCTTTGGAGGAGAGGAGCCACAGTGACAAAGCCTAGCTGACTCCTTCACACTAGCTCCTTTGTAGTGAGCTCCATTCCTACCCCCAGCCCAGATTCCCAACAGGAGTCAGCAGGAATTTATCCATGGTCAGGGCCTGTGTTCATCTTGTCTGGGACAGAAAGGAGAGTGTGTGACAGTGGGGACCAGACATAAATAAGCATGCTGGAATTGGAAAATGCTTAAGAGGGGAGAACACCACCACCACTACAAGGCAGCAATCCCATTGAGTGCTGCTGGTAGCACGGGGACATTAGGAAACGCTCATCTGTTCTGGGGTGGCCTCTGAGCTTGGAGAAAAGTGGGATTCAGGGAGTGATTACTCTGAAAAATTATTGTCCCCACTCTGCCAAATACAATATAATATCATCTGTAGTCTCCCCCCCTGCAGCTATAGAGCAGGGAGCCTGTGCCAGCTGAGGCAGTTGTTTATTGGGGCTTTGTGGGGGAAGAGGCATTTGAGTCCCCCTCCTCGTATAAGCAGGGGCACACGTGAGCCATGATTCAGTGGAGCCTGTTTGTCCCTTCAGAGCAGGCAGGTTTATTAGTCCTCTTGAGTCAAAGGACAGGGGAGGTTTTAAGCTGGTGGAAGAAGATGGGGAGGGACTGCTGCAGCCTGCCCTCCCTTTTTTCCCGTCTGCCACCTCCTTAGTCTTCAGTGCGCTGGATGGTCCTTCCACGGCCCCCTGCCACTTCTCAGGCAGACTCTGTCCCCTGCCTCCAGCTCTGCAGGCTGGCCCCTCAGACTCACCCTGGCTGCTCCAGCTTAGCGGGGCTCTTGTTTGGGACAGCGGGGTGAGGACCTCGGAGCCCCACAGCTTACCGGGCACTCACACCCTTCTCCCCTGCCATGGGGACATCTCCCACCACCACCTCTTTGCTTCCCCTGAGCAGAAGAACCTACAGGGACCTCGTGACCCCAGCGCTCAACCCTGGCCACAGCAGATCGCTCCTTTTTAAGCAACACCTTTTGGATGTTAGCATTGGCTAACTTTCCCTAGCCAGTCGCTCCTGTCACCAGCCAGTTGCCCCGTGCCACCGACCGTCGGGATGGCTGGCAGCGCTGCAGAGAGGCAATTGGGACTGCAGCAAACGTGAGGGAGCAAGCAGCTTTCCAGAGCCCTTTGAGATGCCATGGAAAAATGACACACACATCCGCACAGCTGCTGGCACGCACCCACCATACACCCGCATGGGTGTATTTGTCTGTCTCTTGGATTACGCTGCTATTTAATTGAAATCAGTCCTGGGTGTAGCAGGGCTGAGATGGGGGTGCTGGCTGTGTGCTCAGACAGGCCATACGCGTGCAAGTGAGTGGCTTGTGAACAGCTGACTTTGGGTCCTGTGAACCATGAACCTTGTGATGAGAAGCTAAGCAAATGCAGCCCCCTTGAAGTGACTTTCCCCTCCAACTTTCCCACTAATGGTACTTGTCTGAAATGGATCAACTTGTCAATGGGGGGTATGGATAGGGGCAGACTCCAGGTAGTACTGGCCTCATGTTTATTAAACAAAAAAAGAAACAAAACAAAACAAAAAACCAAAACCAGACAGAGAGCATAAAGAAATATGCATAGTAAGATTGCCTTTCTCACCTGTACGCTACATAAGGCAGCCATGCTTTTGGGCAGTAAACAGTTCAGGGCAGTATATGGAGGCAGTACCCCTTCAAGTGTGCTAAATGTGGGCAGTAGTAATAGGAGATCCCATCCTAATGAGGAACAGAAAAGGAATTACTTCATTCACCAGCTAGACCCATTCCTTAGGGCCTGTTGTTATTATACCTACTGCTGAGACTTGGAGTGTGCCCAAAGCCTTCGAGTTGTGCACATGCCGTACCTCATCTGCCTTCCCTCCACTGCCATCCTTGGCTGTCTCTTGCCAGCAAGGGAAGGGGAGAGTGTGTTTGCAGAGATTTGTCCACTGAGAGAGAAAGGATGGATAAGTTCATCAGAGAGACAGCTGAAATCTCTCTCTCCCATCTCCCCTCTTGCAAATCGCACCCAGCTCCCTCTGCTTGGCACACTCCCGCATCCAGCCTGCCACCTTGCTTGATGAAGTTGTCTGTCACATCTCTTCCTTGCCTTCTCCATCTCCTCCCTCCCTCCTTTGCTTTCTCTCTCTATCTCAATCCATCTCCTCACCTTTCACCCCTCCCCAACACATCCTTATTTCTGACTCCAGCCCCTTCCCTCTCTTCCTTTTCTTTTTCTCTTTGCTCAGCTATGAGCTCCTTTGAATTTGCCTCCCTTCTGGACCTGGGAGCAAGAATGGGGGGCTGGGGGAAAGGCAGAGAAGGATGGGGGAGTGCCATAGTGACTGCAGTGCCCTGGCTCTTCTGCTGTAGATGATAGAGCAGGCTCTGAGCTCTCTTGTTGGGCATGGCCACTCAATCAGTGCTTTGTATTCAGGCTGGGCCTGCAGAGTATTCCCAGTGTATTTATTTTCTGTTCCTACACAGAATGCCTGGTGCCTATTTGTCCTGAGAGCTCATAGGAAGGGGTGTGTGGTGGAGGGATAGTAAGTGGGGGCTGCATCACCAGTAAAGCTCTTTCTCTTCCTAGCAGGAATGTAGTTGGTTGCCTGTTGCATCCCAGTGATCTGCTGCTCCTGATTTCAGTTGCAGCCCAAGTTGGAAATAGAGTGGAAGGAGAGCCCATTCATTGATGAGGTGGTTGACAGGCAAGAGCTGAGGCTGCAGGCTGCTGTGAAAGCCGCCTTGCTTCTGTCAGCAGAAGAACATGCTGCAGTGCTTCCTTGGTGTGTTGTGATTCTACTGCTGGAAGTTGGAAGGGGGCAGCTGCTCTTTTTTGGGTGAGAACCTTGATATTCCTGCATGATGCTGACATGGGGTGACCCAGATCAGTGCTGGGGTGTAGACCTGAGATTTTCTTGTGCAGGTGGCAAAGGCGGCAGACGCATTTGAAAGACGGTGGTGGTGCAATGTTATGGAAAGTCCTTGGTGTTCTAAGTGCCAAACCTCTCTGACCTTGAAGAGAAGCAGCAGGTCTTTAGCTTGTGAGTTAGGATTATTTCAACCAGATTTGTCCATTGCAGGAGAGAGGCTTTCCAGGAACTCTGGAGACAGCCCCACATGTTTGGCATGGAGTCATAAGATGCTATAGAAAACCAAAGCCAGCTGCTGGTGCTGTAGCAGGGATGTTTCTCAGTGCTGGTCACCCTTTATTATCCTCCTGTGGGGCTTCCTTTTTGTGAGACTGGGACTCTGTAGACTTTGTGAAAAGGCATGCATCCTGGCTGCTTTTTACACCTGAGGGAAACCTGAGATTGGCATCCGTAATCAGGAGCAGAAGGTGCTGCAGGCAATCTGTCTTCCTAGCACTGCATTAAACCCATTTTAGTTCTTTCAGCTAAATATCAGATTATCTGTCCACCCACACATCCTCCCCACTGCATCAACTGTGCTTAGTGATGGGCCATCTGTAGGACTTTTACCCCAACAAGGGGGTCCACAGGGGTCCTTGCGTAACATGCTTCATGCGTATTCATTGGCCTTTAGAGTGGCATTTCTTCCCTTCCTATTCTCCTGGCTGGTCTCCAGTACTGGCAATGAGTCAGAGGCATGCAGGTCTATCCATTTGAAAAGTGTATCCCAAGGTGGAGAAACATGTGCGGCTTGCTTCTTGCCTGAGTTGGGAAGTGGTGCTTAAATGCAGGCCAGGTGGGTCAAAGGCCTTGGACATAGTCAGATCAGTTAGCCTTTCAAATGCCTTTCTTTTTGTTTTTTTTCCACTTGGTGCTCAAAGTGGGAGCAGCATCCAGCTCCCAGAGAAGAGAGAGGGAAGGGCATGCAGCAGATTTTTACAGCATCATTCAGTGTCTTACTGGATGCCATCTTGTGTTCTGCTCTAGCTGTGTGTCTGCTCTGGGGGTAGTGTTGCCTGCTTCCTGATCACTGTATACGCTGAAGTAGAGCCCTGTGTCTATTTGGGGTACTTTACGTTTCCAGGGAGATGTGGACCAGTTGGATGTAGTCCAGAAGAGAGCAGTTGGAATGATCAGAAGACTAGGCAGCATAGTCAGTGAGGAGAGATGGATGGAAATGGGGATGTTAGGCCTAAAGAAGAGAGGACTAAGCATGAGATATTAGTAACAGCATGCAGGTACACAAGATACAAAAGAAAGGCATGATCTCTTCTGCAGGAGAAGACGATAGGAGTGGTTTAAGATTGCAGCAAGAGAAACAGGCTGAATGTTGGTAAGAACTCTGCAACAGTAAAGATAGCAAAACATTGAATCAAATTGCCTTGGGAGGCTGTGTAGCTCTATCACTGGAGGGTTTTAAGGACAGACTAGACATGTACGAGGAGTGACAGATGCCACAAATGTTGAAGTAGAGCTGATCCATCCGTCACAGAGAAGAACAGACTAGATGGTTACTTCGGGTCTATTCCACCTCTGCTTCTCGATTCTGTGCAGCCTTCAGGCTCAGAGAATGGCAGGAGCATGGACAGAAACACAGCAGAAAGGTTCAGAGAAGTGCCTCAGCAAGGGGCTAAGTGAGCTTGGCCAGGAGGTCCTTACCAATTTCTTCTGCTGTGGCTACCCTTCTCCCTTCCATCCCAGGAGCATGGTGTGCTCCAAGGAATCTGTAATCAGTGACACTCTAGTCCAAGCATGTGACACTTAACCTATCTGACAAACAGAAGTAGGAATCAGTGTCAAGACTATCCCTAAAACCAATTTTCTTTCAAAGGGACTTAGATCTTTTTCTCATCTGCTGCCTTTGGAGGGCCACAGGACCTAGGGGATGTTTTACCACAAGCGTGATAGGAAAAACAGGTTGAAGGCTCAGTGTTTTATCCTGGGAAAGTTTGATGATGTTGCTGAATGTTCACCTCGTGAGGCTTTGTCAGCACGTTCTGCTAATGAAATGTCACCTTTCCCTGGCGTGACATCACCTTGTGCATTGGGATATAAGCCCATGGGACTCAGGGTCTACCTGAGAGGTGGATTTGGTACAGTGTATGAGCGCTGTTGGGGCTTTTCACCACCAGGGAGGTGGCATGTGACGTAAGACGCGAAGCGGGGCAGGCAGCGAGCCTTGCAACCGCTGAGTGTCATGCCTTAAGCAGTGAATTGGGTGACTTTACAGGGACATATGTAGCAACCAGAAAACTCCAGTGCAATGAGGCTGCAGGGGAGGGTAGAGAAAGGATGTTTTAGGAGGATGAGGAGCAAGTTAAGGGAGGAAAAGCTATTTGGGGGAGGGGAGGAACAGGGGCCTGCTGTAAAATTTGGATGAACGTGTTTGGTCTTAATCTTTCTCTGGCTGTAGTGACCCAGGCCATTGCTAACCTGGCCAGGCAAGCTGCCAGAGGCTGTCTCCATTGCTCACCCTTCATCCATTCTCATCCTGTCTCCAACTCGTGTTTTCTTGTCAGCATTTCTCTCCCACAGATCGATTCCTCCTTGGCTCATCCCAGTGATTTTAAGCATAGAGAGAAACTTCCTCTCGGCGGTGAGAGATAATCAAGCTGAATATTACCCATCTCTGAAGTGCAGGCAGTCCGTGAGCAGAGCCAAAGTCAATATCTTGGCAGATGTTGCCTTGCATTGATTTATCTTCTCCTGGAGCAGGGTGGATGGCCTCAAAGAAGGCAGCACGGTCACCTGGCCAAGCCCCAAAACATCTGCAGGCTACACTAGCTTTCTTGATTTGGTCTCAAGAAGCAGCTCTCCTCAGTGTCTGGGGGTAGAAGAGCGTGGTGCCAAACTCACAAATCCCTCCTTCGCTCCTGTGTTCACATCGGTGTTACTTATTTTGCCGAGACAGATCCTGGGCTCAGAGCACTGGCTCACGGTGCTGAGCTAAGCCAGCCTCATTTACTGGCTTAACGGAGCAAGAAAACAATTGTCTGTGCTGCTGCGGCAGGGGAGAGGAGCAGAGACCGACGTTCCAGAGGGGCCTTGCAGCATGGGGGTTTCCCTTTGCAGGGAGCCTGGATGTGTCAGAGGGGCAAACAAAGGGAGAGGAAACTTCAGTGTGAGCAGGAAGGGAGCAGCAGGAGTCAGGGAGATGGGCAGGGCCCCTCTTCAAGTCACAGGAATTACAGCCAGGGGATTGCTGTGCGGGACAGGGTAGGAGGTGGGGCTGCTTGCAGAATGGGGTGGTGGTGGAGGCAGGCGGTGGGGGAGCCAGTTGCCAGGCTGGAGGTCCTGGTCAGAGTGCTGCTCTTGGGCTTCACCCTGCCGGGACAAGCAGACAAAGGTGTGTGATACTACCTGTATAGAGTTCCAGTTCCCAGCTCCCCAGCATAATGCACTCTCTGTTTTCAAAGACCTTTGAGCTCTCCTCCTGCGTCTGGGAGCTCCGCGTTTGGCTCTGGCAGGAAAGGGCCTCCAGCAGAGTAGGCAGGGGGCTTTTCAAAACCGCAGCTAAAGAGAAACCATCTGTATGATCTCAAGTAACAGACACTTGCATGCAAAACCCGTCCCTTTTGGCACCATCCCCTTCCCTTCAGCCCCCTTCCCCAGCCCCTCATCTCCCCAGCCCTGACCGAGCCCTTCACAGCTCCTCTCTACCCACGCCGCTGCTTTCACGCTGCAGCAGCGGGCACTGCACGCATACATATACAACATCTCCGGTTCTGCGGTCTCCCCGAGGGCCTGGACAGATGCTGATTGTCTTCATGCCCAGTTGGGGAGAGCAGGAGTTGTTATAAATAGCATCAATTCCTTGCGTGGCAAAGAGAAAACTTCCCCCTAGAAGTCCATCCCTCTGCTCCCCGGACTCGCCGGGAGGCCTCTTAAATGTCACAGTACGTTTGCAGCAGACAGTACCTCTGGAGGCTTCCTGTGGGTTCAGGTCTTGATCTAGACGGAAAGTGGAACAAGTTTGCTGAATCTTTCCTTACAACCTAATTCTTTCTGCCTGGCCTCGTCATTTTTATGCGGACAGTACTTTCTGTTCAGAAGAGGCTTGGGACTGAAATAGGAGAACCTGCAGAAGCGAGCACTGAAGATGCGTAAGCCTGATGTGCTGGGGAAAGAAATAGCTCTGGAGCAGTGGAAGGGGGTGTGGGGGTGCAGGGGCAGAGCTGGTGTGGGGAGCCCCAGGCTGGGAGAGCCACGGGGGGGTGGCTGCCATTGCTATCACACGAGACAGGCGCGTTAAGAGTGAGCAGACATTCCTATAAGAAAGTACTATGCTTTTCCAGGATTAAAGGTTCCTTCTGCTCCCCTCTGGGGTTGATTTGGTTCTGCAGGAATACGTACCGCACAGAGGAGCCAAAAGCAACCTGTTTAGAGGCACAGTTGTTCATCTCCCCTGCTCCCTGCCCGCAAGCAGAGAGTAGCGTGTAACACCTGTGGGCAGATGAAGCACTTTCCATCTCCCTAGCTGACACCAGGGTCCATCCTGCTGACAGCAGCCAGACGTCCCCTGCTGCAGCACCATTTCAGCCTTAGGCACTGCTTGCTGCTGCTGGGGCTCGTGTTTGCATCAGCAAATGTTCTTTTGCTGAGGGCTTGTGGCTACAGGGGCTGCGCTGTGCTTGCCAGCTGAAGATCTCCCCACAGGCGTTGCAGGGAGCGGCCCTGGTGGCATATGCACAGTGATATTTAAATTAAAATTGCTCATATGAGATTCAAGGAGTAATAGGGAACAGTACCAAGACTTGGATATCCTCCACCTCACGCATGCCTCCCAGCAGCTCTCCAGTGCCTCACGGAGGCCCAGTTTGGACTGCCGTTATACCATATCTTATGCTGTCAGCCTCCGTTTGTGATTTCTGCCCTGTCCTTGCTTGTTCTCCGGTTTTCTTTGTTTATTATTCTAATTTATTGAGTTACCTGGAATGTTTTTGCAGACACCGAGGCTGCTTTGCAGAAATTAATGATTGTGCATTCTGCTTGGTGGTGCCTTGTGTAGACTTTGCTTTTATGTGATGGAGCCTAAAATATGCTTAGAGGAAATGAAAACGTTAACCTCTATTAAAAGCATACATAGATAAGTTGTTGTCAGATCTGTGCTAGAGCACATGGAATTACTTTCAGATTATTTAGCTCAGTAGTCCCTGCCATTTCTGAATCTCAAAGTATTTTAATTAATTTCCCCTTTGAGGCCAGTCACTATTAGTCTCCCCATTTTGCCGTGTGAGACCCTGAGGCTCAAAAAGGAGATTTGTCTCAGCAAATTAGTGGCCGGACATAGGTGATCAGAACCTTTAAGACTGGAACCCCAGTTTATAGGTCATGTTCAGAGCTGTGCTAACTAAACCTAACTGGCTGCTGGACCAGGATATCACATGAATGTCCCCTAATGAAATGCAAAAGCAAGAGGTTGTCTCTTCTCAGTTGTGGTCAGAAAGGCCAGAGCTGGCTGTTCCAGTTCAGTGGAAATGAAGCTGTGTGCAGGGAACACTCAAGCTTCTTTTGTGTTCCCGAGAAAATCAGTGCTTGTACCTTAGTTTCCCTCTCTGTGAAACGGAGATTCTGGTCCAGAGAACAAGCATCCTGTCAAAGGAGGAACCTACATTTATGCATCTCTAAAGGAGGCAAGAAAGTTGAGAAGATAAGCCTACAGATAGCAGTGTAATGTGTTTTGTTGGGTTTAGATGTGCTTATTTGCTTTGCTGGAAAGGAATAAAGCAGGATATCCAAAAAGGTGGTTACAAAGTGTGTAACAACTCACTGGGCTCTGTTGAGAAGATCTAGATGGGGTCATAGGAAACGACAGACCTGTAAATCTTGGAGCTATGTCTGTGGCAGGTCCTTTCAGGGACTGATATTGTAAATCTATTGAAACAAGCTGCCTGTTCCCTGAAAGTTTACTGAGAATGAGTGTGTTCCCTGATGGGTCAATGCCAGATCTAACATTCTGTGGAGATCACTCAGAGTCATGAGGGGTGACACGATATGGGGGGGGGGGAATTTTTAGCTGCTGGGACACAAGCCATCTGAAAGGGAAATTTGTTCCCAGGTCTTCTATGAGCTTGTTAAAATGGGTAGGAAGATCACTTTTCTCTCTTGCCTGAACACTTAAAAACCCTTAAGAGAGAATGCTTTTCAAACAGACTCTTGTTTAGCATATATGAATTTCCTCACAAACAGAAGAATTTAGGAAACAGCAGATGATAGCAGAACCCTTTTACATCAGTATCTTGCATTTTTTAATTTGCATTATATAAGAAAATATAAAACCCTCCTAAGTGGGCAAATACACAAAACAACTTGCTGACAGGAGAAATTTCTGTGTCCTGGACAGATTGTTTCCTGCTTGTAGCCTGAAGCAAGAGGATGGATATCACTGATGTTAAGGGAAAGAGGTTGTGAGGTGTTTTCCCATCATGTATACCATCGATGGAGTCACCATCCCTGGAAGAGTTAAAAAAATGGGTAGACGTGGCACTTTGTGACATGGTTTAGTGGGCATGGTGGGGTTGGGTTGATGATTGGAATGATGATCTTAGAGGTCCTTTCCAAACTTAATGATTCCTAGTTTTTACTTTCATTATAAATGATCCAGCCACCAAGCCAGGAAACAGGAAATTGCTACTCTACCCTTAATTGGTTTAGTGGTGGACTTGGTAGTGTTAGGTTGATGGTTGGACTGGATGATCTTAAAGATCTTTTCCAACCTAAACGATTCTGTGATTCTATGATATTCTTGCAGTTCACATAACTGTATTGTACTCCTTTTAGGGATAGCATTTGGCCTGGATAATACCTTGTGGCAGTGAGTTCCACACTTTCTTACACATGATAGGAAAGCAGAAAATCCCGTCCAGCTTCAAATAGGTAGTGTTGCAGATGTATGGGATGCTCCCTAGGTGTATCGGGGTGTTTGCCTTTGCAGTACTCTCCATTATTTTATATATCCCTATACTATCTACCCTGATTTGTTTCCTCTCTAAAGCAAAAAGTCCCAGTGTTTTCAATCTCCCTTCTTAACAGAAATTTTGCCAGGCCTCTAACTCATTGCTGTCACCTGTCCCTGAACCCCTTCCATTTCTATTGCATCTTTCGCAGATAGGGTGACCTGATGTGGGACATTGTATTGCAGTGTAGTACTGCGCTTGGCCTCATTTTTTCTCTTTGTCTTGGTGCATCCCATCTTTATGTTTGGGGTTTTGCCCATTCTGAACAGACAGTTTTAATGAGTTTGCCATACATGAATCTTCATTTCTGAATGATTACAGTTAATTTACAAGCCAATAAGGTAACTCAGATAATTCCTCCTAGAACGTGCATCCCCCAGCATCATGTGCCTGGTCAGTGCTCCTGCTTAAGACAGCAGATAGCCCAGCAGAATGCCTTTCTCTCAGTCATTCGTAAACTGAGTCAATGTGCCGCTCATTTGGGCTCTTGTTTTACAGAGTCATGCTCTACCTTTTTTTTTTTTTTTTTTTTTTCCTCTCCTTAAAATTCATTGTTTCTTAAAGCGGTCTTATTGCCTTCCCGGGAATCTTTGAGGTGAGGCATCGTGTCTGGTAATGATGTAAGAACACACCCATGGAGGGGTCACTGTGCTCTGCTCATCACTCAAGCACAGTCACCTCTGAGGCTGAACCCTGCAATTATTAAATGGCAAACAGCAGCAGATCTAAGACAAGAAGTGGTGAAGAAGAAAGTAGCCAGTTGGAACTGCAAAGGAGTTTGGGAAGGCAGATTGTAATCAGACTAATCGGAATTCAGACAGGACTACTGGGTTTGCACCCAATGCTTTTGGAAAGCATCAAGCCATCTTTGATTATAAGCAGTCTTTTTGTTTATAATCTTATCATACGAAAGATGTTGCCCAAGGAACGTACTGTCTCCAATATTTAATCTCATGAAGATAGAAGATACTGAGTAGTATCTTTCAGTAGAGGAAAACCAAAGCCACCTGACGAAAACCTTTGTGAAGCCCGTCCTCCTGCTGCGCCAGGACACAGTAACATCCCCAGAACTCTGCCATTCTGCACAATGTTTGAATGAAACTCTTTTCAGTATCTTTCAAAGGTCATTAAATTATTTTTTACAGGTGAGGAAGTAGGAGGAAAAGTATTCAGATGGGAGGAAATGGGCGTGGAGACCAGTGAATGAGACATAGCCATAGAAATCAGAGCTAAAAAAAGAAGAATATTAACATGTACTCCCTTAGAGCAAACTCTTTTGGGCTTGCCTGTTATGTGGTTACTTAATAGATCATTGTAATTATTTCAGTTGAACTTTATTTGAGCTATGTTATTTTATATGGAACAAGAAATCCTTTTGCCTTGTAACAAACTTCTTAAACCATGTAACTGACCTCAGTTCCCAGGAGAGCCTACTGGAGAGTACAAATGTGCAAATAAAAAGCATTTGCACAGAATACGGGAAAACTGCTTGGTGTGGTTTTGATCTGAAATATGCTCTAGTAAGGTGCTGGTAGCAGAGACTGAGATCGCATGATACTCAACGCAAATCCAGCACTGAATAGTTTATTCGCTATTATTTTTCCCCTAATTAAATTAGGGAAAAAAAAAGTTGGCATTCTAAGTCTGTGTTTCTGAAGAACAGAAAATCCAGGTATGCCTCTGTAGTAAGAGCCCCTAGTGTTTTTGATCTCCTTCTATCAGTAATTCCAACTTAGTGTGTGTGTAGTACAGCCTGTTGGGATATACTTTCCAAAATCTTTGGAGCGGATGGGGATATGCCTGCTAGTAGGACGTGAAATATAAAATCTGCTCGATTGATAATAGCGGCAGACTTCAAGGTCCCTCTTTGACCTTCTAGGAAGAAATCTATCCTGCATACGTCCAGTATGCTGCCTTCTTCCCCTCTTCTGGGAGCGTGCAGCTGTGGAGCCAGGCAGAGCCAGAAGTCCGTTCAGATAATCAGGACTCTGGTGCATTACAAAATAAAACAGTCCTTCGTAGTAACAACATCATCTCCTTCTCACATCTCCTTTCCTCCCAGAGAGCAGTTCGCCTCCCACTCCATCTCTGTAGGTTCTGTCTCTCTGTTCAATCCTCCAAAACATTTTACAACTCTCTAATTAGACACGTATCTCCAATTTACTACTATTTAAAAGGGTAAGCAGTTAATGTCGTAAGACTGAGAATGCATGGTAATTAATTATTAACTCCAAGGACCTGGCTATCTTTCTAACCAGCCTTGTCTCAAATAGCATCTCTCTCTGTTAAAACCTCTGTTCACAGTAATTAAATAGTAAGGAGGAGGAGCACCTTGGAGCCTGCCCAACCAAGTCTGTCTGACACAAAGTGCAGCTCTGCCAGGCAGCCCTTTTTCATCTGATATCCAGCATGGGCAGCCTGGGAAAACAAATTTTCATGACCCCAGGTGCACTCCAACTTTGTCCACAAGAAAGTTCTGTAGCAGGATCCCCTCTGCATCCTACTGTCAAAATATAAAGCTACTTGGGATCCTCCTCGTCTCTAGAAAAGCAGTACATCCTGGGAGGACTACAGGTCCTCTTAGCAATGCTCCCACCCTCTTCCCAGAAACTGAAGCATTATAAGCTGAGGAAGTGTGTTTGTGCTGCTGCCCCTGAACACCTCTACAGATTGCCTCGGAGCGTCCTGCGGCGCAGAGCCTAGGCAGTGCTTGGCTCAGGTTCTGCTCTTTACAATATTATTCAGCCAAGAGCTTTGTGAGCGGAAATGCTGCTGTGTGGCTAACAGATGTTTGTTAAGCATATACTGTGCCTTATGTGGAGATACAGAGGAAGACGATTGATGGGGGAATCTGTGGTTTGCAGTGAGAATGCGCTGAAAGTTTTATCTGTGGATTTATAACCCGGGATGGATATTGGCCAGCTGGATGCATGCGCCTCACTTCCTCAGTGAAAAGTTTTAAATACAGATGTGTCCAGATGCAGTGAGCACAGAGATAATGTGGGAGATGGCATGACACGTGGGATAGCAAGCCTGGGAAACCCAGCGTTTGTTCTCTGCTCTGCTTCTGACTCATTGTGTGTGGCTTTTGGCACACCATTTCCCCTTCCTAGATTTCCCGTTCCTTATCTACTGTAGACAGGGATAAAGATACCTAACACCAAAAAGTGCTTTGAGGTCTGTGAATGAAAGGTGTTAAATAGTGCTAGGGAAAAGCAGGATTGCTTTATTGTCTCCTGGCCAAATTTCACTTTGGTTAGCTGCTTAATTGCCTCTGTACTTTCAACTGGAAGAGGTATTCTTCAGAGCTTCCCTAAACTGTCTTGTGGTGCATCTGTGCACTGCTAACAAGCTCCGCTTTTCAAGTCTAAAGGGAGATGCCCTTCTGTGATGACTGAAGTGATCATTCATTGTTCCTTCCCCATCTCCCAAAGGTGCTGCCAGGCTTTAATGAACTATTCATCAAGTGCTTTGAGATCTTTTGATGGAAGCAGTCCAGGCAAGTGCATGATTCTCACTGCATAGCGAGAGGGTGACATGCACCCATTCACTGATCAGCTTTAGCTGCAGTGAATAGCCCCTTTCTTTGGATGGGGGGAGTCCAGCAGCAAAAACACTGTTGCAGACTTTACATGTGAAGAAAGACAAAGTTGTAATTATGTCAAGCTCCTCTTTCTAATTATTTGAATTGGCTAGATCTGTGGAAAAGACAGGCAGGTTGGGTTTGGGTTTTTGAGTTTTTTTGGAAGTGGGGGTTGCTTGGTGGTTGTTGTCAGCCTGATACACAGAAAAGACTAGTTTTCCAAACTGGTCAGAATCTGTTGCTCTGAGTTGGTCAGAGCTGAGCTTTTGTGCGCACAGTTTTCTTCCTTGTAATTCTTCCTCTGTAGTAAAGCTCTGTGCATAGTGGGACTCAAGTGAGTCTGCTCTGCCAATAAATCCTGTGGCCTCAGCATGGTACCCCTTGTCTCTGCGTGTGTGGATGGATGGTGAAGCAAGTAGAAGGTGAACGTGTCAGAGTGAGGGAGAAGTCTGAACTTCATGCATATGACTCCCCTGCCTGGACATACAGTTACCTGGTTTATAGTGCCACATTATTTCAGAGTCATATTTTGAAAATGTCGAGCCTCAGTGAGGACAATGCACTTCACTCCTGCTGTCACAAAAATCTTTCCCGTGTCCTGCTCCAAGCAGTCTGTTTCCATGTGCTGCAGAAGCCCTTCCCTACCCTCTGACCCCACAAAGCTTGGCTCTTTTCTACTTTGCCTTTCTCACTTGCCCTTTCATCTTCTATTTCCTTTGCTTTTACTTCTTTTTTTTAACCTCTCCCTTCTCATTCTTTCTCCATGTCTGTCTTCTCATTTATCCTAACTTCTCTGTTTAGTTTCCCTCTCTCACTATGGTGGTCTCCCCTCATCCACTTCTGTTGATGTCCTGGCTGCAGCGAGGCAGTCGGACAGACAGCAGTCGGGTTGTCCAAGCTCTCCTCCTGGTAGTGCCACTTCCCTAATTGTGTCTGTGTATCAGTCGCCCATCTTGCTGGGTTTTGGTTTTCCTCCTTGAAGCCTGGGTTTGGTGATAGCGATCTCCCCTGTAAAGTGCCTTGAGGTCTGCTTATTCCTGCTGTGGCCATGCCTGCAAGCCAGGGCTATGAATCTGTATTGCTTTTTGCTGGGCTCTGAGCACGCAGAGAACAAAAAGGAGAATCCTCCTTCAGGGAGCTTATGCTCCAAGCATCAGGGATAAGAGGTGAGTACAGACAGAAACTGAGCGCATGGAAAGCACAAGATACTGCAGGTTGGTGTAATATCGGCAGTCAGGTCCTACAGAAGTGCTAAATAATATTATTCCCACTTCTATTTCCCTTTCTGCTCTCTTTTCTATCCTTTTAATCACTTTCGGGTCTTCTTTTTCTTCCACCTTAGAGATTATAGGGCTTTGTCATTTTGTCTCCAAGAAAGGGGAAAGAGTGCAGAGTGTTTTCATTAGGCCAGGGGCTGGAGGGAATGAGTGAGCCATGGTATTTGCTAGCTTTAATCTTTATGGTAATACTTTGGTAAATATCTGCTGTTCTTTCTCTCCTGTCAGTGTGGCAGCCTGTGAATGATAGGGAGTTGAGATCAGGGGAGAAGAGGGAACTGCAGAGAGGATTAGAAGGTTAAGATAGGATTACGGGGTCAAAACAGAAAAAAAGAGAGAGAAAAGAAACAGCAAAAGAAAGGAAAAGAAAATGAAGTGTAGTGGTTGTGACAGTGGAAAGGAAGGCAAGTGTGCAGGGTACCAGAGAAGATGAGACTTTTATGAATGGGTCGATGCATTCAAACGTCCTACAGTTAATAGTCTCTCTAAGATGATTTATTGAACAAAAATTCATTTGTTCTGTGTCACCCCACAAAAACTTTTTTCCCCTTCATTGGTCTAGGGATAGGGTCTACGAGAGCTGAACAGAGGGATGCACAAACACTCCATTTAGCCCTGCAGCCCCGCTTGGACAGGAGGGTATGGTGGGTGGGAAATGTGGTGGCTGAGTCTGTCAGGAGTGGTGTGAGAGCCACCACAGCCACGCAGGTGGATTTGCTGGTAGTGGGAAAGTTGCTGCTTGACACTGACAACCTCACCCGCTCCCTTGTGGTCCTGCTGCTCGGTGCCCTACTTTTCGACTGCCTCCTGCTGAGAGTGACAGAAAAAGAGAACAAAGGTGCAAGGGCCTGTTTCCTTGAACTCCTCTGCCTGGTGTTCAGGGAACAGCTTGTGAGGCAGGTTCAGATCTGGGGCTTTGAACGTCGGGGCAGTTTCAGTCCTGCTTTTGGTTTGTGTAATCAAAAGGAAAGAATGCGTAAATCATGTTTGGACTGAGAAGGAAGTGACCCAGACCATTGCACACATTTAATATATTTGGATGAATTAAACCAAATAGATCAAATGCCTGATCTGCTGCTTCTCCTCTAAAAAATAATGACACAAGAAAAGCTAACAAGAATTCAGCATCAGGGCTTGGTAACAAAGCTGTTGCAGTCAGGGCAAAATGAAAGTCTCCCTCGCTCAGCATGAACTCAACTATATGTCCAAAGTATTCTCAGCTCCAGCCATGCTCATGAAACATAAGTGTTCCTCCTCTTGTTACATGTCACATAACAAAAAGGTGTGGAGGCTGTGAAATGGCTTCCGATCCGTTGTCACAGGAAGACAGTGAGAGGTAGAAAGGGGGGAGCTGAGCATGACTGATGTGCCCGCTTGTTCTCCCAAGCAGTCCATGAGGCCTGGCGTATAGTCTGTCGCACAGGCTCTGCTGCTGTGTTAGCATGAGTTTTGCAGCAGGCGTGAATCCCTTCTGGAGGCAGGGATTAGGAAAAAGGAATGCACCACTTCCTCTGCTTTAGACTCGGTGCATTTCATGATAGGCTGCAGCCTGTAGCCCTTACAGTCAAGGGGGCTGTACATATTAGCATACAGACAATTAGCTACACCATTGTTTGGCACCACTGGGACACGTGGCACTTATCTCTACCTGAAGAGCAGAGTTGTGAAGGTGTCCTTCAGCCCTCTCCATGGGTAAAGATAGATTCTGGCTGGTCCATGTGTAACTGGGAGGTTGCAAAGAGTATTTCTACTTTCCTTTGTATTTCTTTTTTCTGAAACAGCTTTTGCTTCTGTCAGGGTATGTAGTCACTGCTTCTCTCTCTTCCCTAAAGGAGTGAAAGTTCATTATAACTTTTATCATTCCTTTCTTCCTGTTCCACTCGCTCTTTGAGAAGCTGGAGACAGCAAGTCCTGCACTCTCCTACATCTCTGATATAACCCAGTCATTCTGTGGAGCGCAGGGTAAGGTGCTTGCTGTCACCTGAAGCTGGGATGGTCTTAAAAACCTAGACAGCTCTTTTCTTCAAGATACAAACTCTTTGACCATCCCTTTCTCTGTATCTCTCCGCTCTCCCAGTCTTTTCTTCATTTGTGCCCATGCTTTCTGAAGTCACCATATAATCTGTATCACTCTTTTGCGATACTGCTGGCTGCAGCTCCTCTGAAGCAGGGGTTTTTGCTCTCTCAGACCATGTTCTCTTGACAAGTTAAGATCTCCAGAGGGCCTCATGGGCATTATGTAATTTCTATCTGCATCCAGACAGCTGCACTTAATAATAAGCTGCTTTTCTTTAGCTGTAAGTTGCAAATTATCAAAACCTATCAAACCCTATCCATTGAAACTAAATATATAGTCCCCAATCAACTCCAGGTTGACTGGCTGCTGAATGGTCCCAGGGCAGGACTAGGATGACTGCCATATATACAGGGGTGGGAATTTCTTTGATGTATTTCACTAGGGGCATCACAAGACATTTCTGATATAATGTGATTGTTCAGACGAATGCCTAAGCTGCCTTGGCTCTGTGTATTCATCTTTAATTATTAAAATAGGACAGATAATTCATAACCCTTGAGGTCTTTATTTTATTTTCTGACAGTGAAATTCAATGTATGCTTGGCCAAGGGGGAGAAAGGTAGATTCCAAGAGCAAGAGAACAAAGCAAGAGGAGAAGAGAGGGCATGAAGAAAAGGAGGATATTAAAATAAAAAGCATGTTGGAAATGAGGAAGAATGAGGAGTAAGTCGGAAGGAAAAGCAGAATAGCCCGATCGTTAATTGTACATCTTTTATTGTCAGGGACTGTTCCGCGTTAAACATCGCCATGTTGTTTCTTGTTATCACATAACAACTAGGTGCATTGATCTTTGTGGTCCCTCCACTTCTGTGTTTCGGGAAGGAGTTTAATGTGACCCCACTGGAGTAGGCACTTTGCAGGGAGAATGAGTAATGGTCCTTGCTCCAACAATCTCCAAGTGCATATGCATTTGCATCAACTTACCAGCAGAGCCAGTTGTTAAATAACAGCTTCTTTTGAGGGGGTGTTTTCAGCGAGTTTGGAGGACAAGGTTCAGGAGAGGTGAGGGATGGAGAAGGGAAAATAAAAGCAGACAGAGAGGAAGAAAATAAAGATAAGGAGGAGAAACTCAAATCACAAACAAGCGGCAATAAAGTCAGAGGGAATTAAGATGGACAGACCACCAGGTAACAGCAGAAGGATAGACATCTAGATCCCAGCAAGTTGTGAGGCAGTAATGTCAATGTCCTCTTGCTAGGTCACTGTCAGCCAGTATAAATGCTGCCGTACATTCACAGCCAAGGGGGCTTAGCAAAGCTAATGAGCAGGGAAAGAATGAGGAACAGGGGAAGGAGAATTTCTCTGGTAAAACTCTGGCTGAGAGAGTATGTCTCTGTGCAAAAGGATTTGCAAGGCAAAACAGCACACGCTAGTGCAGTAAGCAAGCAGAGCTAGGGCGAGAGTGGAGGGACAAAAGGGAAAAGAACAAGAAGTCAGGCTATAGTAAGGAAATGGGTGAGGCTGCTCTATTTGCCCTGCCTAAATCTGCTTGGTCCTAGTAATTAGAAAGAACATACTGAGAGTGTTTGTCAGAGTTGCGAGTTTAATGACTCAAAATTACAGAGCCTGACATCCATTAAGCTGCAGCATTTGTTTTGGAAGTGTCATTTTTCATGAGGGAACATTGTCAGAGCACTGCCCAGTCTTGTGCTGGCAGAGCTTTCTAGTGGCAACCCAAGACTGGCATGTCCAGGAGCCACAGGGCAGGAACGACGGGTTTTGGCAGAGCTGGGTTTGGGAAACCTAGGGCTGGGAGAGTAGGGGTGCTGCAGGGCAGGAGGAGGTCACTGGCAGGATTGTGTTAAAGCATATCGCATACTTTCCTCCACTCTTGTCATTGTTCCTAAGCCTTCCGATGCACCCGCATTTTTCCTTTATGGGAGATGCAAATTCTGCTTTGTTTTCTAGTCTGAGATGGTGGCACCCACTCTCCTGTGCCTGGAGCACAGCGTCAAGATGGCTCTCTCTGAGCAAGGCAGAACCTGCTTTTGTTCCTCCAGGGGTTGCGTTTGTTTCTGAGTTCAGAGGAGTTATGCCAGGGATTAACTATCAGTGTTGTCCTCCAAGTTCCCAGCTAAATGGCCATGTGCCTTTTCCCTGCCTTAGTTTCCCCCCCAGTAATATGAAGGCAGCAGGGTTTCTCTGTTTCACAGAAAGGCTCATTCACGGGCATGCATGTTAATGCAGATCACTGTAACACAAATATCACAGAAAAGCAAAGTATTACCTTTAGAACAAGTCTCTGTACTTTGAGTGATACTACTTCTAGTGGAGGTACACTTGCATACCAGGGCAGGGAGTGAATTGTTATGATCAAAACCCAAGCCTCTTCCAAGTAGTGGGAAAGGGTGAAGAACTTGCTGAGCTTCAGGTCATGAAGCTACGCAGGAAAATATATCTCCATTTTTCATCCCAATTTGCCTCGAGCGCTGAAGGATCATAAATTCAGAAAGCTACAAAAAACCCCACATTACTTAAGAGCCCACGGCCTGTCAGCATGAACCTGCAGAGCACGTTGGGCATTTCAGCAAGGATGATTCTCTGCAATGAATGTGGAAGGACACCAGGTAAACTCATTAGAAACCAGTAGGTCCATTAGTGTTATAAAGAATCATGTTTTTGGGGCTTCATGTATCACAGTGCTCTTGGGTACTGATGATGTACAAACTGTTTAAGTGTTTATAGTAGGCGGATTTTATGTATTTCCTGCTGAGTACTTCCTTTGGTACTTGGTAATGGTCCCCAAATGTATAGCAGTGTCAGTGTTTTAATACCAGCAACTACATTAGTTCACGTCCATCTTTTATTACTTGATTATCTATTTCTGAAATACATTTCAGACTGTCAAAGCTATGGATTCCAGGATTGAAATCTGAGCCAAACCCGTGAAGTGGTTTGAGTTACAGCAGTTTTGTCTCAGTCTAATGACCAGTGGCTACATGACCTAGGCCAGTAAACAGGGATACCAGAGGCAGTGACCCTGGGCAGCATAGATTTATGCCAGTAAGATAGTGAGAAGGCAGGAACCAAAAGGTTTGGTGAATTCATCTCCTACTGGGAGAGGATTCACAGCAAAATTCAGTGCTGGGTCTGAACTTTTCTGGCACATTTCTGAGTATTTGAACACAGGATTTCTCAGGTCTGCTGCTGCTTAGAGTATGCTGGTACCTTGCAAATTTTGTTCTGCACACTAAGGCTTCATGTCACTTCCCTGCTGATATTTGATGTCTTTATGTATGGAGCTGTTACAGCAAAACACTCTTGATAATGCCTTAGGACAGGAAGCAACAGTGTGAGTGAAGAGTTTTGGGATGCCAGTACAGCAGCTAAGGATTGGCCAGAATAGCAACAAAACCCACCCTGTTTGTCATCCCTTAGAAACAGTGAGTGGCTGAGAGACAGCTTCTGCGTATCAGCTGAAGAGCCGCAAGCCATCAAGTCCTTTGGGACCAGGACTGTGGCATCTGACTTCATCAGTCATTCCGAACAGAGGAAGTTCGCCTGGCTTTTCTTTACTACTTTGCTTCTTTAATCACCTTCCTGCTGAAGGTTGGCTGGTTTTGGAACAGATATTGAAGAGCCTATGTTTGTATCCCGTATTTTTTCCTCTCCGTACCATCTGTTCGCAGACTGGATTACAGTTGCCGCCAGTTAAAAAGCAGATTGCCTTGGCCCAAGGTCAGGATCGCAGCCCCGGTGCCCTGCCGCCTCCCATGGATTTACACTCGACACAGAGAGCTCGCTGCCCGTCTGCTGCTTTCCCTGAAACTCCCACCTGCTACCGTGGAGGGATGCTCTGGCCCTTCCTCCTACACCACGCTCGCCCTCTCGCTCCCACCCGTCCGCCTGTCCTTTGTCCTCCTGTGTGCACTCTATTTGGCTCAGTTTAAAGGCCAAGGAAAGGGGGGAGAAGGTAAAAGTACTGGCTGTCAGCCTTGATTTACCTTCAGCGACAGACTGTGCTCAGAGCTGTCAGCACACCGGCCTCCGCATTCATCAGCCCTGCTCGGAGGAATGCTTCTCGCCATATCGCTTTGGTGACTTCCGAGGGACATTTGGATCCTGCTCTGCTGTTTTGTGGTTGACTCATTGCGAGGGATGATGATGAGGTGCTGCGAGTTAGGGTGTCTGTCCCCCCCATCCTACACTTTCCTAAGTAGCAGAGGCAGAGAAGAAGGATTTGCAGTAATACTGCACTGCTGTACTCCACAGGCATAGCTATGTCCTGTGTGAAAAAATGGAGCTAGCGCTCTTGTTTACCAGGGTCCAGTAGTATCCAGAGGATCCTGATGAATAGCAGGTGAAATCCCAATTAATATTCATCAGAGGAGAGAAACAGAGCAGCTGGCAGGCCTACCTTTGGCCTCAGGACAGCCTGCAGCCACTTGTTCAGTGGCTCTGTGGCTAACTCGGACCACATAGCTGTCCCATTAAGAGAGTGTAAAACTCCCCAGTAATGAACTACTGAACCCTCAGCCTGAAGTTGTCTTCTTCTGACTTCCCAAGTTTGGTAGCATAGATTCACATGAACCATGGGGCTATGGTTGAGACTAAATAGGAACCTGGTGCATCAATCTCCACCTTTCCTTTACTTCCGAACTGATTGTATAGTCAGTTGCTGCTTGATTCTTATCTTCTCTTGTTCCACCTCAGGCCCTCTTTAATTTGCCCTCTGTGTTTTATGGGCAGTGCTGTGCCTCAGTCAGCTTCTTTGTGGCAAATGACAGGGCTCTCCTGCTGGTGCTCCCTTTTTTACGTAGCACATTCCCTTATTCCGCTTTCTTCTTCCAACTTTGAGTCACACAGTGTTCCGTCTGTCAGTGCCCCGTCCATCCTCATGAGTACTGTGGATCTCAAAGGGCTTTGTCCTTGATGTCTGCTTTCTAGATGATTGTGTTGCCATATCCAGGTTCAACTACCTATAGCAAATTCTAGACATACTGCACCCTGACCTGTCACGCGCTGTCTCCGCAACTCTCAGTCAACAAATGCTCACAGCTCAGGCTGAATTGCATTAAAAAGCTGCTTGTCTTTTCCTTTGAATTCTCTTCACTTTGGTCTTTTTATCACTCCTAATGATGAAAAAATCCTCCCAGTCATGTACTTTTGTAATATGGAGGCTAGTTACTTTCTCCCTTGTATTCTCCCCAACCTGTTTCTTCCTCTACGAGATACAGAAAATCCATCTCTTCTTCTCTTTCTCAATACCTAGACCCCTTGTTCATGTCTTAGCCCTCCTTAGTCTTGATTATTGTAACACCTTCTGCCTCTCTCACTGGCTTGAAAGCCAGCTCCCTTCCTCTGGCAGAGAAACGGGCATGCTAAAAATGCCCCTTTTCCTCTGCCATGCAGAAGGCATTGCCTTTCTGTTTGCATTGCTCCGTCTGGTCCCCTTTGGACTTGAAGTTCCTTGTCCTTGCCTTCATGACCTTATACAGTCCTGCTGGTGTTTCTAATCCAGCTTCCACATTCCCTATGTTTCTGTAAACTGCATTGTCCCATTCATCTCCCAGCAGTACTTCTCAGATACTTCTAGCAACACAAACCCCTTCTGAGGCTTGTCTTTCTCTGTATTTTCTCCTGTCTTTCTAACCCTCTATAGTGTTTACTTTCTCCTTTGCTTTCTCAGTGTCAAATGAGTGAACCTTCCTGCTTTCTTTGCTCTGTGCCTTATCCATTTCTTTTGGCACTGCAGGGTGCTCGCTTTGCCCTCAGCTTTGCTGGGCTGCACTTCGTGACTTACAGACCTGCTCAGCTGTCCTATAATCCAACCATCCCTGCAAAAGCTTTAGCTCCTGACACTTCGGTAACCTGTCTTGCACACTGCAGCCTGCCTTGTTTTGATGCATAGCCTCAGAAAGAAGCTGGGGGAGCTAGCGGAGGGGGGGGGGAGCGCCCCTGGTCTGGGTGGGGTATCTATGCCAGACATGGCTGGATTAGGGAGGCCTAATCAGTTGTATAATAGCACTAAGAGGATTGCTGTATCTTCCCAAGCATGACTCAGCTGAAACGTATTTTGGTTGTAGGTGGACAGGTGATGTGTCCCAAGAGGAAAGAGGGGGACAGATTCCTCAGTCATGTCTCCTTTTTTTTCTTGTTTTGTTTTTTTGGGGTTTTTTTTGTTTGTTTAGTCTTGTTGTTGTTGCCAGAAGCACAGTACAGCACCTGACTTACCCAGCAGAAACGATCCTCTTGACCTGGCCTTGCCCTGTAGCTCCTCTGGAGCATGTTTTGGACCACATTCCCTGTTGCATATCCTTGCTTATCAGTAGAAACAATCAAAGTGTGGACTGAGACCTAGCAGTTGGGGAAGCAGGGACCCCGGCCTTTCTAGTAATGAAGAGAGTCATCAGTGGGTGTGGCAGAAAGGCCTTGGGAATGACAGACAGGGAAACATCCCTCCCGGTGTGGGGCTTGAGGAGGAACTAGAGGGGAGGAGGAGACCCAGAGCTGGCCCCTCTTGGCATAGGAGAGTGATGGCTCCGGGCAGGGAGTGGGTTATTCCCTGTGCCACCCTCTGTTAGCAGTATGGATTCAGGAGGAAGATTAAAGGCTGCCTATGGTGTACAGCAACCGCTTTGCTCTACCTAACCCGGCCAGATTAATGAGGTGCTTCCTCGCCACGGCATATGGCCATGCGCTTGTGCAATTCAGCACAGGCCAGGTCGGCTGCCTGCTCAGAGTTAAAGAGGTTTGGATCTGTGCTGAGGGGCCAGGGGAGCGAAGGAAGGACTGTCTCTAGTCAGAGTGGGGCTATTAAAAGCCAATACTCTAATGAACCAGCAATGGCACCTAATCAATGTGTGAAAAATGGGTAATTCTTGCTAATGCCCTGTTAATGTTCTCATAATGATCTGTCAGGGAACTCTGGCTAATTATTGTCATGGCAATTTGGCACAGGTTTGCCTGGGATAATGTGGCCTGAGTGAACAGGAGCACGTATTGCTACCCATGTCCCAGTGCCCTGCTGCTCTTCCCACTTCTTCCTGCTTCTCTTCTTCTATCTCCCTTTTCTGGTCGCTCTTTTAATTAGGCAATTAGTTGATTGATTAGTTAATGTTTGTACAACACTTTGAACATGTAAAGTGCTAATTCAGTGCTTTTTGTTATTCCTCCTTCGTTTCTGTCTTTTTTTCTTGCTGTTCTGATGTGGCTGAGCACCACGTGTGTTCTGTGACACCATAGAACACTGGTGAGGTCATGGTTGGGACTTCCGAATCCCCAATGCAACCCTTTCCCTGCCATTTTCTTTATCTTTAACACTGCCTCGGGGCATGTGCTTTCCCCTATCCCTGACTTCGGTCTGCTGTCCCACTGCAGTCCACCGCTGCTTGGTGCATGTAAATCTGAAATCCATGCTGCATTAATCTGAAATTCTTGGTGCGTAACTTAGGCCTAATGGGCTGCAGCCAGCATGGGCCTTGCTGGGGTTCCTGTAAATCACGTGGATGTGCTTTTGCTCTCAAAATTCTCTGCAGTTAATGGGTGATGTTGGACCGTTGATCCTGTTTTACTTGCCCATGGGCTGTTGACTTCGGGTGGGTTTTTCCTTAATGTAACTTGGGCAGGGGAGCTTAGAGAGAGAGGAAAGAATACGTTGTGCTCTGCTTATCCCTCTTGCCTTTGAAAGTCATGTCTTTTCCCTGCTGTGCTAAATCAGGAATATTGGCGATTTACATTTAAGCTCTTGCTACATAAGCTTGCAGCTAGCTGGAAAGGAAGTGAGTGGGAGGGCGAGTGGAGAGCGACCTATTTGCACGTTAATGAACGAAACACCCCATTGTATTATGTAAAGGCCTGGTTTTGCATGTGTTTACATAGCTTTTCAGAAGGGGAAACTCAGTCACTGGGAACCCTCAGGAGGAGCATATGGCTATAGAATGGCTGTACAGTTATAGAGAAGCTTTTTACTCATAGCTGACATTTATATAGCACTTCTTAGTGTCATCCAGGAGGATCCCAAAGCACTTAGCTCACTTCTGAAACGCAGCCAACTCCGAGGTGGAACAAAGTCACCATTCTTGCGGTGGCATTCCTGTACAGTGAAAGTTTAGGACAGGGGTTTGAAGATCCTTTCTGTAGCCGGACACGCTGGACCTCAGCTCAGCAGGCTAAGGGTGCAGCCAGTACGGAGCTGAAGCGAGCATGGCCTGTGCTTGGTGACGGCTATGGGATTTCTTCATGATAGGCCAGGGCCAGCCCTTGTCTACGTCCAGTCTGAAAAACCACGTACTCTCTAAAAAGGTTACACAAAACCAATTCTCAGCTCCTTCACCATTAGAAAACCAAAAGGTATTGCCTGCTTCCAGTGAGGAAGTGGAACAAGGCTCTTTGTCAGTTTGGGTCTCCGTCCTAGTGGCACAGCTCCCCTTCTGAGCGATGGCATCGCCAGTTATCTCCATTTGCTTCCACAACAATAACTTTGCCATCCCCTAGAGACTTGGAGAAGGTGTCGCTACCACTTTACATTAACAGCCGTGATTTTTTTTTCCCCTTGTCTGACCCAGCCTGGCTCTTGAGAATAACTTGCTCTGATCTTCAGCTTTCTTTGTGTTTACTTGCTATATCACTTTTGTAAAGTGCGGATGCTTTGGGAAGCAAATGCAGAATGTAAATCTACTGAGATTTGGATAAATCCTGCCTGAATGTACTGTGGCAATAGCCAGCATGTCTGTTTCTAAAAGGCATTCCTCCTGCAAGCGACCCAGAGCTGACTCGCATTTATTTTGGTATCACTCGGCTCAAGTCTGTGAATCTGGCCCAGGGACACATTTTGTCCATTTTTTTTCCCAGGAAAGAGTCATTGCAAAAGATGGAGATACTGCTTCTGTTTCACCACTCTGAAACCCTCCGTGTTTTGTTGTAGCCCTTTTAGAGGTTGTTAGCTTACGGAGCTGTGTTCCCTCCGTGTTTCCAGAGTGAAGGAAAACAAGTACCCATGTTCCTACTGTGTGAGTGGCTCAAATAACAATATGAAAAAAGAAAGCACAAGAAGTAGAAAAATACTCTGGTACAAGATTAGGCAGCTTAGATTTAGTGCTGAAACGTGTAAGCTACAGGGCATAGCTATACGTCTCATCTGTTTACTGATCAGTCTCCATGCCTATCCCCCCTCTCCTGCTCCCTCCCATACCCATTTAAACATACTGGCCAGCATGGGGATCAGCATAGCTTTCCCCTCTGAAACATGTTTCCAGTTACAGGTCTTGCAGGCACTCATTTGGATGAGAGATTAGAAAGTGACTTTCTCTCTGCTGCTCATGCCTTCCCATAATTTACCTGCTCCTATCTATGAGTATAGAAGTTTGTGTGCTGGTTCCCTTATTTCTGCATTTCCCAACAGGGAGAGATGGAATAGGCTAAACTCATTGGCTTTGAAAAGAGACTGTAAGAGGAGGGATATGATAGGCATTTACAAAATTGTGAATGTTATGGAGAAGGATTCACCGAGTACCCATAGTGCAAGAACTAGTAATGGGTTCAGAATGAACTGGAGTTATTTTTTCGAACACGGGACAGAGTATAGATCTTCTTCTAGGAGGTAACAACCAGAACCAGGTTCAAAAGGTCTCCTAAAAGTTGCTGGAGGACAGGACCATAGATTGCCGCTCTTCATAGTGTGTTTGCTGCTGGTGCCCCTCAGAGATAAGCATTACGGTAGCTGCTGGCTAGGTCAGGTTTGAGAGAGCAGGTCTCATCCTCTCCTGCTGTTGTCATGCCTGATTTTTCCCCAAGCAGTCAAATGGATGTGTTTTGTGAGGAAGGCATGGTTCTGGGGTTAAGGCTCAGTACATGGATGCTACTTAGCCTTGTCCAATTCACTGCCTGTTTTACGAGTTAGTTTAGGCCTGTAAAATGAGTATTATGGTACCAATTAGTATCTCAAATTCTTCTACAAATGATACAGCTGATTAATACCCTTTAATGTAATGCATTGTCACCCATTATTAGCCATCAGAGAATATACACAGGGGCCCCTTCTCAACATGCATGTACGTAGAAAGCCAAGTCTCATCGTTTCTGCTGCTTAGTGTTTTTCAAGTGCTTTGTCATTAGTTCCTTCTTCAAACAGTTTCAATTTTCTAAGATCTTTCCCATCCCGAAGTCTCTCCAGGACTCTAATCATTTGCATTGTCCGTGTGTGCTTCTTTTGCTCTTATTTTTAAGAACAGCTCCAGAGCTGACCAGCCGCAGTATTCCAGCTGAAGGCATGCCTTGGCGTATGCAGTGGCATTAATACTTTGCTCAGTGGGTGAGATTCACCCACCCCTGAGAGAAATGACTCACACAAGGTCTAGGCACCACTTAAATCCAACATAAGCTGTATTTTGTTGGCTTAGATGAGATTTTGCTGGAGCTTTGGCCTTGCACTGAGCCTTGGCACAGGAGTGATTTTTCACCAAGTATTATTTTTACATCTTACCATTCCATTTACTTTTTGGCCTACTGTTGAGATATCTCAGAGAAAAGTCTTCATCGATCTGCCTGCAGTAACTATAGGTTTTTTCTTGTCTGGCCATACTTAATTTTACAACCCAGTAGGATATCTGAGGAGTATAGTTTATTTTTCCCAATGCATATTCCCTGTGTCAAGGTTGAACTCTTTCTGTGGTCTGTTGGGCTGCTGCATATCAGCTCAGCTCTCTGAGGATCCTCTGGTCCTCATAGTCCAGATTTCATCATTTTGCATTACCAGTAGAAGCTGTTGGTCTCTCACAATTTCATTCTCCTTCTCAATGCATTAGCTGATGTATTGCATATGCAGGTCATAGCAAAATTCTCAGCAGCACCCCTGCTGTTAAGTTTTCACCATATTAAGAGAAGATCCATTATTCTTTCTTTCCTGCTTTTTGTCTTGTAGAGACATGTTCTCCATCAGAGAACTCTACATCTCCAACCCAGGAGTCCTTTGATTTTATAACAGGTTTTTTATGAAATACTCAGTCAGAGACTTCTTGAAAGGCAATTTATAAGAATATCCATGTGTGCCCATCTTTTGCTTGGGGATATAACTCAGAAATGAAAAACACACAGAAAGGAATGAAAAGAAACCAGTTGTATACAGAACTGTTAAAGATGGGGCTCAGTTGGAGTGTAAATACCTCTAACAACCCCTGTGGCAAAGACCGCAAACCCAAAACAGAGCAACCTGGGCAGCACTTCTGCTATGACCTTAACTGAACCTCGCATACTCCAGCAGTCCAGTTGACCCACTGACTTTTTCTCTTCCCGAAAGGGGACCATTGTAATGAGCATTCTGTACATCTCTGCAGCAGTAAAGGGCAAAGAGAATTATTATCAGTTATTGTTTTACAGTAACGCCAGGCCTCAAGGCTTGTTGTCACAGTGATGTTCCAGCACATGGCAGATTTCAAACAGCATGTTATTTGCGGTCACGCTTAGCAAAACTGTGAGGATAGGGGCAAGTTGGCCTTCCTTTGTTCCTTCAAGAAACATTTTTTTTCTTCTTCTACTTTAGTGTCGCATGATTAAACAGGCCTCCCTTCAGGTGAAGGTGAAATCCCAGGGCAGCTGACACTGGTATGGCTGTGAAGGACACCCGCTAAAGAGCTGTCGGGGTGGTTTTGTTTTCATTCTATTTATTATTGTCCTTGAGGGTTTCAGAAGAACAAAATGTATTTTCCAAAGTCATTCATGAGCCTGAGTAGCAGCTCTTAGAAGGACGTAGCCAGATAGTGTACATCAGTTAAGACAGATGGAGAGGAGCACATCCTGGGGATGTGGAATGAGGTGGCCCTCTGGCTTGCATTTCTCTTACCCTATTCCACCTCCATCATCTTTGTGCAGGTCGTGCACTGCCATGTTGGTAAAAAACTGGAAATACATGTTGCTGGAGAAGAGACTTCCAGAATGAGATGAAAAGCCATCTCCCTTTTGAGTTTACCCACTTTTGCATTCCTCCTCCTCTGCCTTGTCTTCCTCAAACACACGCTCAAACGCAGGTATGCACACAGGCACGCATGCAGGCATGCACTACTTTCAGTAGTTGTCCCTTCAAATCAAGTGTTGATCTCTATGTGGACAGCTCTTGGCACAACAGAGGGACACAGATCCTGTCTGTAAGGATACGTTACAAAAAAAGCCATACGCAAAGACAAGTCTCTGAGTAACAGAGTGAATGAAACTGTGAGAAAGCTGTCTTGTTACATATAATTGAATCCCTCAGCACCCTTAAGTGACACCTTTCTTGCTTAGACATACAGGAAATATACTGAACAAATGCTATTAAGCTGGAGCTAAACTAATTTATCCGGTGGAGTTGGTGGACAGAATCCTTCTTCCTTTAAGAAATTGTGTATCACTGATTGCCTGATAAATGTGCACTAATACCCCACTTTTTAAAGACAATGCAAGAATTGACAAAATGTCCAGGCTCACAGCTGAAGTAGAAAGGGACAGCTATTTCACAACAGATAATTACCTTACACTGGAGAAGCATATACACAACTACTTCCCTGTAACAATGAAGGGGCGAGCTCCTGGCAGCAGAGTGCAGTTATACTGCTGGAAGCTGCCAGGTACCAGCAGCTCTGAGACATCAGCTCTTACAAAATTCTTGCAGGACCATTAGTGACAAGAAGTGGTCAGGCCCTCGTGCTTAGCTTTCATCCATAAAACTGATTGCTGTGTTTCTGCACCTGCCGAACAGCACATTGATCTTGTTAGATCTAGTCCTTGCTTAAATCCATCAGGTTTCCATATGCAGTGGCAGACAGGCAAAACCTGAAATTTGTTATAAACACTGGTAAAGGCAGGCAGATGTTTAGGGGCTGGTGAGCAGTGCCATTATGGCTGCCGAGAGTTGTAAGAATGAGTTAATGGGCTGTTGCCACAAAGGCTGGTGACTGAATCCTGCTGTAGCATCTCGTGAAGAGCAGGTGAATAAATTCAATTCTCGCCATGTCTCTGGCTAGCAGGCTGCCGAGTACTGCTCATTCACATGAAGAAAATGAGTGATATTCCTGTACTTTGTGGTAATCTGCCTTAGGGGCCCAGCTCTCAAATGAGTTGATGGGGAAGTGGTCCTGGTGTTGAGAGCTGGAAGCGAGGTGATGCTTCTCTCCATTATTATGAATTCATTATGACATTATTTCATTCTTTTGGAAGCTTCTAAGGTCTTAACCTCAGTTATTATGGGAAATCAGCATGTTTGCAGATAGAGGGCAACCTGTTGTTATGCCAATTAGTCCTCAGTTACTCCAACCATGGATGCTGAGTGTCTTACTGGTGGAACATTAGCCACACATCATTGAAGCTAGGATTTCTGCACTGTGGTCATGAAGACCCTTTGATTTATTTCCCCAATGCAAGAAACTTGGGATGGAATTACCCAGCTCCCTTCCAACAACTGTACTGTGTTGAGTAGAGGAACCAGCACATTAGCTTGTTAAAATCTGCTCTTAGGCAGGATGATTTTCATTTTGGGTCAGATGAGCCTATGCTGAGAGGAGGTAGACATGTTATGTGGTGGGGAATCTCCAAAGGGCCCTTGCCTGATCTGTACTTTCCAAGGAAGTTGATGTGAGGCTGGTGGTCTCATGCACTAGTTGTAGGGATCTCTTTTCTGATAGTTGTTAGTTAGTGAGCTATCTTAAGCAGATGTGTGGCCTTCATTGCCCTATTATATGAGTACCTCTCAATCTTTTTAATGCATTGACAGAGCACCTCAGGCGTGGAAGGAAGTAAAATTACTCTATTTCACAGATGGGGAACAGGGAAATTGATGGTTAAACTTTCAGAAGGATACAGGTACCAAAGTCCTGCCCAACTGGCATTCTTGGCTCTTCAATCCAAGTCCACTTCTATATAGAGAAATATATGTACATTTCTATTATTTACCAGCATTTCTAAACACATGCTTGCAGTTGCGTTTCTTGTCCAAGCCCAGACGAGCCCCACTCCTACTAAGACTGAGCAGCTTACCCGCTCAACATTAGAGCAGAGGCTGGGGGGCAGAGGTGTGAGTGCCTTGGTCAGCAGGCTGTGCATGGTCCTTCCTTTCTCTGGCCCAGTTAATTTTTGTTAGTGCATGGCAGCTTCAACAGGGAGAACCTAGTATCTTCTGAACACTGGTAGAGATTATAGGCATTCCTCTGGGAAGTGGAAGAGGATGAACTGAACCTTCTCAGACAGAAAACAGAATTACACCTACGTCCCTGATGAGTTTTTGAGCTGTTGAGCTATAATATGAAAAGGGGGCTGGTAGCAACCGCTTCTTTCTTCATCTTCTTTTTTTGGAAACTATGAATGTTCCAGGAGAGGGCAGATTTATTTTCCTAAGTGTTTCAGCCAAAGAGACAGGTAGGATTTACCAGTCCGATACGGGCAGTATTCCTCTTTATGTACGCCACCTCATTTCCTTCGCTAACACCTCTGCAGCATCCTTTCCTAGTCACATAGTACAGTAGCTGCTGCAGAGCTCCTTCAGAAGAGATGATGTCCAGAGACTGACTCTGCTCAGGCAGGTAAGTCAGCAGGTAGCAAGAGTAGGTTCACAGTTTAGGAGGCTGTGGGAAAAGTAGTGAAGCAATTTGTAATTTTAATGGTTGATAATTGAGGCAGATCAGTGTAGTGTGACAGGGACACCATAGCATAGCTCCTGCACCAGCTGATTATCATTCTCTCCACTCTGTCTCTTTGGCTCCCTCAACATCAGAGAACTCAAAAAGGTGTAGAGAAGAAGGGCAGAAAATACGATGTGAGAGGCTGCGAGTCCTGAGCTAACGGGACTGGCTAAAAATAAAAGCGAGGTCTTTATAGCCTATGAAGAAGATGAAGAAGAAGAAGGAGAAGCTGTTAAGAGGGGATTTAATTGAGTGTAAAATCCTAAATGGTATAGATAATGCCAAGGCATGTTCCTGTTCACAGATTGGCTCAGGGAGAGGACAGGCAGCTGCAAAGGAAATGAGTTCAGCTCAGCTTATCTGAGCTTATTCGCAGAAAACCTACAGGTGCCTGGGACAGAGAGAGAAGCAAGAGGAAGGAGCTTTGGTATAGCATGGGTAAAAGGACATCTCAAGGGGAACAGGGAACCCTCAATGTCTGGGGTAGATAGCTGAGGAGATGGATGGTCTAGCATCAAGCAGATGATCTGGTTACAAGCTAGGAGCTTTCTGGCCTATACCTATGGAGATAAAGGTATAGCACAGGTAGGATTATCTGTGTTGTTTCAAGCTGGATAAAGCTGGAGAGGTAATGTTAAGTCCTTGCCACCACTCTAGTTAAAGTGCTGCATGATACACACTGTGAATTTTACTTCTTTAAGTGGTATTTTCAGAGTAGAAAATGTGATCTTCCCAGTGCCCCTCAACAACAGTGGCAAATACACTCAGAGTCATAGAGAAACTGAGGCACAGAGAAAGGGATTGACCCGTCCATTGTTCTGTAATGAATTTGCAGGTGAATCACGTTTGCTGCGTGAAATAGAACAAAGGGTTTCTCCTTACGCCTTGTAAATGTGTGCCACATCCCATGCCAGAAATCTGCCCTGGGATTGCCTCTGTCCATCTTCTCAAATGCTTTGCAAGGAACAGAAAAAGAAGCAGCTAAGAAATTTGAGGCCTCTGTGGTCGCTAACCAGCCATTAAAATCCCAGGTCTGCTCCCAGTTTGCCACTCATCACTTCCCTTAGTGAGCAAAGACCTTTGCAGGTCTACATCCTTGGGCTTTACGCATTGATGCAGCTGATACAAAGACAGTGAAATTTTCACTGCAGGCTTGCACCCTCTTCTCTATGGAGGGCAAAGGAGCCAGAGAGTCCATGCAGCCACACACCTCGGAGTAGCCCTGTGAGGGAAATGCCTGGTGCTCACATAGCACCTCAAAGCTCCCAAAGCCCTTTTGCTTGCCCAAAGCACAGGGGGCATAACCCCAGGGAGGAGCTGCCCTCTACCCATTTACACCTGGTGAACAAGGCACTGGGACCAAGTGTGAATGGCCACAAAGTTCGCTTCAAAACTAGAGCATGCTAGAAGTTGTATGCAAGGCATTCCCTTTTCTGGTGCTGTGTTTACCATAGCTGACAGACACCTGAAAGTACGGTGGAAAGAAACAGATGTGTTAACCCTCTGTGCATGGGAGCCTCTGATAGAAGGCCACCAACCTGATCTCAGCTCTGCCCCACTAACCTCATTACAGTGAGGACTTGGCTAACAAGAGCAAGAGATCTGCGATACAGGGATGGGGCAGCCAGCTATCACTCCAGACTCACACTTACACCTGGACCCCTCTAACTTTGGAAGTACTCTCTTTCCTGCACACTTCTTCCTCTGTATTTTGACCCCAAAGTAGGAACAATACAAACTATGGGGTTAGAAAAACTGAAACGTCAAGACAGATTGAGCTCTGGTCCTTGACATCATCCAGCCTGCGTTCGTGGTTTGGCTGACACATGGAAATTTGGGGCAGGGTCTCAGTCTGCTGTAGCTGACATGGGCAGGGAAGGAAAAGGCAGCTGCAGGAATGAGGGAAGAGAGTAGTGCAGTGTTGCCCACTGTCAGTACTATAGTGGATCTTATTCGATGTTTTAAGTGAAGGCCGAGTATGAGGAGTATGTCCTTAGGAAGGAATCTCCATCATCATCTTTAAGTTTCTGTTGTCTGTTTGCTGAAGAAAACTTGGAATAGTAACAAAAAATTACTGAAAGTTTCTGAAACCTCTTCCTCTTTGTTTCTCTCTCCTCCTTCTTCCCATCTTCTCCACTTACATTTTTTGGTAGTTCAAGCTGGCAGTATTGCTGATAACATTTTTTAACATGGTCCCTGCTCTGAAGGTTGCACTAAATAAGGGAAATATCATTAAAGCCAGGGTAGCGCTTCAGGGGAAAGATTTTCAGTATTAGCAGTAAGAATGAGGAAGGTAGAGGACTATAGGGTGAAACAAGTAAGGAGGGAACATATTTAATAAGTGAGATCTGTGAAACTAGTGCAGTGCCATCTCTTTGCAGTGATTAGAACAGAATCAGTTTTACAGGGGGAAAATACAGTGGGTTTGCAATATCACTGAAAAATTATTTCAAAAAATGTGCTGCATTGTGTGGGGATTTACCAAATTCCCCATTTAAAAAAGAATAATAATAAGAATGAAGTATTTAGCTAATGAGAAATGTAGACTTATGAGCAAAACAATCCTCAAATGCTGTTTAGCTTTTCCATATCTCCTGGAAATTAGCTGCTGCTTTCAGTCTGATTTTACCTGCTCTTGCTCTAAGCTAAACTTTCCATTTATATGAGAAAAACTGGAGTCAGGAGGATTATGAGCCCCTCTGCTTTTGGTTTTTAATAAAAAGTGAACATTTACTTCTGAACAGTAGCAGTGAGAAAGGGAATTAAATCTGAGGAGAGCAGGTTGACCTTTGGGAGCGCAGGCATGTTCACACACAGATTCCCTCGGTCTCTTTTTGTTGCCTGCTCCTTTTGCTGATGCACGCACTGCTCTGTGTACATGCAAAGGTGCATATACACACTTGTATCGCTATCCGTTCTCACACACGTGGTTTCTCACAGGTGACCCCATATGAAGATGCATGTGTGGCTGTTATGTTCATTTTTCTTCCCACTGTGTTACATGCACACACCTCCATCCCCTTTTCTAATAGCAAATGTTCTCTTAATGCCATCTGTAGAGTTGTAGTCAACTATTCAGAAGCAGGAACAGGATCTGCAAAAGTGGTTTTTAAAATATTAGAAGGAAGGATATATTTGAGGTCTGTCTTTTTGCTCCCTTCTTTGTTAGCATGCATTTACAAGCTTTCATTTGAAACCATAACAGCTAGAAATTTAATATTTGTATTTGAAAGAAAAGCTGAAAGGCGTCTGGTTGATCATCCAACTCTAGAAGCTGAGACTTTTGGGAGAAACCCTACCCATGTAGTCACAGAGCACCAATAAAATGGCAAACGTAGGCAATATCAATGGAAACAGAGATGACAGGAGAGATGGCCATGGACTGTCCACACCGAAGTTCCTTCCATTGTGTTTTCTAACCCTGCTCAGGGTAAGGCTTCCTGACCCAGCAGTAAGAAAGGGAAAAAACCTCTCCCTTTTCACTGAATATTTATGCTCCTGTGACAGCTATTACTGGGCCAGTACAGCCCTGGTAGTAAGGCAGTAGTGGAGGATTTCCCAAGAAAGAATAATACAAGCGGGGCCGAAGGAGCAGATGTAGATTATTTGTATTGGCAGAAGCTGAAAAACAACCCAGCCCCCTCCCCATGAAAAAGCACACTTATAATTAAAACCCAACAGATTTATTGCTTTGACTCATTCTGGTATTTATCAAATTATAGCTGTATGGCACAGAACTGTATGGCACAATTTACAGTGGTGGGGCGGAAAGGCACGGCAGCGATTCCCTCCCAGGAGAACAGAGGGAGCTTTGTTCCTGTTGTGATAGGACCAGACGTGGTGGGAGAACCTGGGTAATTGAGTGCTTTGTCAAAGCCAACCTCTTTCCTCCTCTGTGTGTTTGCACAGATCTAATCACTCCCATCACATCAGATGCTCTAATCATTCTGACATTGTGTATGGGGGAGCAGACATCTAAAGAGCAGGAGCCGCTTTCTTCACCATCATCATCATCATCAGGATTATCTAGCTGCTTTGTTTTTTTAACCCACTGATGAAGCAAAACACACAGGAAATTGAGAGCAGGGATAATGAATTCAGGAACAGGTTATAGATGTTGGTACCAACTAGGAAACAGGTTTTCCTGAACTTTATAATTCTTGTGTTCATTTAAACAAATTAATTTATGTTTGTATGCAGTGTTCAGTAGTATATAATTTTTGCATTTGGGGAACAACAGGGGAGACCCAATGCAGGCAATATAAGAGCAGTAAATTGCAGACCCGGCAAAGAGACTGTTAGCCTAGTTGTGGATGCAGCACTTGCCTCAAATTGTAACGACACACAGTGAGTTCAAATCCCACCGGGGGTTCTGTTTTTATTAGAAATACTTCATATCTCTTATTCTTGGTGTCAAATGGATCGCTACACTTTCAGCACTTAATTATCTTTATCATCCAAAACTACTCTGCCTCTAATGAAAATGTTTAAACAGCTGTTCCAGGAGCAAAACATAATGCAGGGGCCCTGTTGCTCGGGACGGCCTCAATTCCTGTGGATGTCAGAGCAGGCGCGGAGTGGGCCATTGCCTTGCAGACCATGGCCCCGTGAGGCACGACATTGTTTTTTGTGAAGGCGAGCAGAACTGGGCATGACCTGGAGGATGGGCTCCCTTTCTGTCTGGCTCAGCTGCCACTAAACCCATTTTAACCTGATGCAAGTTCACCAGAGTTAGTGAAGTAACAGCAGCTTTCAGCTGGGGTAACTGAACCTGAAGTTAGAGACTTTATGCTCTATTTTGTTATCCTAAACTTCTCTATGACTTTCCATGTATTTCCTGCTATGAGGGAAGGCCTCCTATGACTAATCTAAGCCTTACAGTTCCTTCTAGAATACAAGCGAAGTTTGTATTCTCTTCTGAGTAAACGATGTTCTTGCTTCCATTATAGAGAAGGAAAATTCTGCTGATGTTGCTCATGTTTTGCTGACATTTCAACCCATTTGTTTCCACCTGTGCAAAGTTTTCACCCATACCAGTTTTTGCATATCAAAAGCAGACTGCATTGGGTTTATTATATATGGTGGGTGGAATTGTTAAAAGCATCTAAGTGGGTGAGGAGGCTTTGTCTATAGAGGAATCACATGTGTGACTGAAGCCTGGGTAGCCCTACCTAACCTAATTTTAACTTTGGAGATACAGATAGCAGTGAGACATCAGCACGGAAGATGTTGGCATGGGCTGTGAACAAGACTGTGAAGTGTCTAGAATGGCTAATTTTCATTGAAGTCTGTGCCATCGTGCCTTTAGTGTTGCTGTTGGAAATTACTCCAGCTAGTTTAATACCTTTGTAGCCATGTCAGATAAATTGTAGTCCTGTCTCCTATCACAGTGTGTGCGCGCTGCTTATATGAATCCTTGAAGTCTGTAAGGGAAGCAAGAAAAAGCAGAGACCAAACATAGCAAGGTGCTTCATAATTATGGTCTTGTGGTCTATTTGTACAGATGAGAGGGTTTATTTATTTATTGTGGTAAATGACTGTGAGCTTTGATATTGCTAATGCTCAATAAGAGTTTATGCTTCACTTTCCAAACGGAGGCTTCCCCTCTCTGTTAAGAGCAGCACGTGTGGTAAAATAAATTATTTCTTATAGTGTAGAGTACAATAACTGCTGCCTCCATTCAGTACTGGGCACAGAGAATACTATGGATTCTGCTGCCTTGCCTTCAGAGTATTATTATTTCTTGTCACAAAATACAGAGAAAAGGGCATTTCCAGAGCAATTTTTGAATGATTTCAGTCTTACCACTGTATTACTGTTTTTTTGTTGTTTCTAAATGGTGTGGCTTTCACTTTGCTCGACAGCGTTTATTTTCAAGGATTGCATTCTGCTTATTACATGATTATATTCTGATTCTCAGATTGTACAAATATTTTCATCAAGTCGTAACATAGAAGCATTATTGATACCGTTCTGCTTCAAGCTGGGGATCAGAGTCATTCAAAATTGTTGAAAGCCACCTAATGAATCTGAGCAGAGTTTCAGCCCAGTGACAGACGGATGGCTGAATACAGTCAGCTTATGCCTGGTTTTGCAATTTTTTGCTGCAAGCATTAAACATGGCAATAACAAAGTTCTGCTAATCCTTGATGCTAGACAAAAGTGATCAAAATGAGGGTCAAACTGTTGGCAAAATATCCATATTAAAATAATATTTTTTTCCCTGCAGTTTTGGAAACTTTCAGTGTTTGCCAGAGCGATTTCCTAGAAATGATTTGGCAAATTTTGGAATTTTTCAACAGTCTATAGAACAACATTGAAGTTTCTTGTCTCTCTGACATGAGTGGACAGAAAGGGCTATATTTACAGCTGCCACTGAAAAATGCCAATTAAGTAGTGTGCTACTTGTTGAATAATTACGTGTTAGTATACTCACTAAGTGTTCTCAGCAGTTGGCCCAAGTGGATGTGTTAGGTGTTTGGGCACTTCTTGTGCTTGTTCACAAGGGTTTTTTTTACAAGAGAGAAACTACCATTCTGAAAAATCTGCTCTCATCACTGGGGCAAACACGCTTTCAGTGTGGCCCTTAGCCTGTGTGTGTGAGCAAGGCATTCAGTTAGGCTGGGGCCATTTTCCTCATTTCCCTCTCAATTTAAGTCTTAAGGCTAGTGATAAGATAATAAATGCTAACGCTAGTAGTGATAGCAAACCCCTCCAACTAATCTTGTTGACCGTCTTGCTTTTATTTGTAGTTGGAAGTGAGTGACATAGCTGTGCTTTCACTCCTCGGGTTTGGGTTGGGAGGGACAGAAATATGGTAGGGAATTGGATGGGTGATGACATTTCTAAATGGCTAAAAAAGCCAGAGCTTGGAGTTGAGCATCCCCTGCTACTCTCTGTGGACTGAGTGCAGCGACAGGCCATCTTTGGGCAGCTGCCCATGTTACCGTGCTACAGCTGGCATGGGGACGGTGGATGTCAGGCGCCAGCAATGAAATCTATACGGTCCATGTACCATACAGCCTGGGCCAGCCAGTTTTCTTTGGGTAGAAGGTACTGGGCGCTAAGCTCCCATGGCTGTGCAAATGCCAATAATTGTCCTCCTGCGGTGGTGTCCTTGCTCAGTTTCTCTTTATCAGTTTCTCTCATCACGCTTCTCTCTCTTCCCCCTCCACTCCCCCTCCACAGCCTGCCCCATTGCTACCCAAAGTTTCTGCTGTGTCTTCATTTCCTCCTTGTAGATCAATTCATCCTGTCCTGGCCAATTTGCGCTGCTGACTGGCCTCGGCAGCCTACGTCCTTGTCACAGCTTTGCTGAATTAAAAATTAAACCATGTCGGATGAGAGCGGTGGAGAGGCTTTCTACAGGTTATCAGTGGAGTCTGTTGACAGTTTCCCATCCTGCTACCTCACATCCCAACTAACAATAGGAAAAGAAACTGGGTCACTTGAACCAGAATCCTGCTAGGTCTTGTCCGGGTGTGATGCCAGGAGTGGGGTTTTTTTCCTATCTGTAGGAGGACAGCAGGGCATAGGCAGACATCAATATGCTGGCATGATGTGGGTGTGCACTCGTGAGCCTGTTTGGATTGGATTGCTCTGATCTCACATGTTTTGGCTATTGCAATTTAAATTAGCTGAGAAATAGTTTTCAGTTTTGCTTCGTTGCAAGCAATTCCTAATGTCTCTCCCTAGCTGCTTACTGCAAAGACAGGTCGCTGCATGGTTGGCACTCGTTTTGGTGAAGGTATGCATTTCTAGAGTGAGTGAGACTGCAGAGATATTGCAAAGACTTTCCACTGCAGGAATTCAGGCCCCAGTAAGTTAATGTGGCAAGTATCTGGCTGATGATGCGGTAAAGGGTAGCTAAGCTGAGTCAGACTGGGAGTCAGTTTTACAAACCAAAGCTGAGATGTGTTGGCGTAACTATTTCCTTAGTGCTTTATGCTCACACCATACATGTTTAACGAAATCCTCCACTGCTGCTATGACAATCAAATTCATCTTCCCAGGAAAGGAGACCTGCAGCCCATGAGCCTCAGATAGGCTGGTGCTCTCGCACACTCCCTGCAGGTAACAAGCCTGCTGGATGATGCCCTTCCTGCAGCGTGGGGAGGCTGGGCGTTTCACCTGACTAGGAGAAGCATCTCCCCACTAAGGTAGGAAACTTGCAACACTGGAGTTCAATGTCCTCAGATACCCTGGCTTCTAAAAATGAAATAAGAAAAGAAAAAGGGAGAAAGAACAGTTTGAACAGATAAAGATGTTTTACATGATTTACAGTTTGACCTTAAGATGTTGTTGCCGGTGCCTGTGAGGAAAGAGCAGGTGCTTGTAGGTGGACCAAGGATTTTCTTTTCCCTTATCAGAGGGTTAAATTAAATGCTCTTTCCCTGCTGCCCTTTTTCCTCAGGTCTGCTGGCTGGTAAAAGGAAGATCTGTGTTATCAGCCAAGGAGACGGAGTAATCCCCAGGGAGGAGGCAATAAGTAGGCTAGGTGGTAGGGCAGTAGAAAAGAAGGTGCTGCTTGCCCTAGCAAGGAGGATAGGGGCTGTGTCCTGACCCTTTCTCCATGGCAGGGAACAGCACAGCCCATTAGCACAATGCAGGAGTCGGGCTCAGGTCTGCTACTCACTCACTGCCTCGCTCCCTTTCCCTGGATCTTGGGGGGAAGCTGCTTTGAAATGATGCAAATTCTTCTCAGCACCTTGTGACAGTGTCCATATGAGTGAAAAGAGTGAGTAACAGGGGAGGGTGCTGAGGTCAGGTTGAAAGATCGCTGGTTAAGGGACAGTGGCAGCAGCCTGGGTGATGGGGTGTGCTCATAGTAATGCACCTTAGCATGGTTTTACCTTGTCTCTGTGAGTCCCCTCTGAGGGAAGTGCCTGTTTTTGGGTTCTGCCTCCATCCAGCCTGTCTCTTGGCTCTTTCTTCCAACCAGTAATTGGGAAATAATTAAATCTGAGAGGCGGGCTGGGCTCTTTACAATGGTGCTGCAGCCTACCTAATCTGTAGTTAGGTGGAGCATTCCTAACACTGGTACTGCTGGCAAAACAGCTCCTACTTTTAGAGCTGCACTGGCTCCTTCAAGAGTGTCAGGAGAAAAAAGTAGTGAATGCTTATTTTAGTCAAGACAGTGAACAGTGCTCTCCTTGAGCAGCCCAGGGGAGAGACTGAGTGTGCAGAAAACCAAGCATTCTTGCATAGTCACTTTTCTGAGTAGAGCTGCATTTTGAGGATGCAGAGCTCTGCTTGGCGTGGGAGGAACTAAGCTTCATGCTGCTGCCTCAGCATTCATGCCATCCGTTTGTGCCGAGCGGGTTTTTTTCCTCCCTTTTTTTTTTTTTCTTCTCCCAGAGTGCTCCATGAGATGTTAGTGACTCTTTAATTATAGCGGGAGCTCCATGAGCTATTTTGATGTGTTGTCTCTGGTTTTGGCACATACTCTGGGCTGATGACACACGGTCACTGTTCTCTGTCTCTGTCTTACTCTGTCACCACTGAATTTCAAATGTCGCCCTTGGATTTGACACTTTGGGGACTGGCCAGACTTTAAAAATCCTCTCCTGCCTTCAGATACTAGTGCAGGTAATAAAAGGGATTTATCAGCCTGCACTTTTCTGTGCCTGTGGGGATGTGCAAGGTAAATCCATACCCAGTTCTCATGAGACCTGCTTGCCTCTCTTTCTCTCAAAATACCATGTAGCACAACTTTATTTTCTTGGGGATCTTTTTCCCACAAATTGTACCCCAAGTGCTTACAGAGCAAAACAATTCACAACAGCGGGTAAATGAGTATATTAGAGCCTCTGGTCAAAGAGCCAAGAGCAGAGCAACAGGGAGAGGGGACCACGAACAGCCCAGAGCAGGGGGGTGGATGAAGTCTGAGCTGAGACGGGAAGCAGAGGATATGGCTGAGCAGCAGGGCTGCTGTATGCAGCGGGAGGTGAGGAGGAGCTGACTCCTGAGCCAAGATGTGTCATTGCATGGAGGGAGAAAGAAGAGCTTGATGTGGGGCAAGGGCAAGAGAAGATGGCCGGGAAGTCATCTGGGACAAATGCAGGAAAGATTTAAAAGCAGGGGATGGGGTGGTTGTGAGAAGTGCGTGTTGTTATGGAGTGGGGCTTGTTGGAACAGCTTGAGCTGCAGAGCAGCGTTGTATGATTTCTGATCTGGAGAGACATGAGTAGACCCGTACAGACATACATGAGAGAGCCTGGAGAGCCAAGTTTCAGCGGAAGAAAAGACACTTGTCCCCACAGCCGTGAGATGCAAAAGCTTTGGAACAACTGAATTCAGTGGCTGAGCAGGGGTGAGTTTTGGCCTGCTGTATTTCAAGTGCCCTTTGGTGGGAACCAGTCCCAGGCTGTCCCCCGCTGGGCCACTTATGCTGGAGTTTGCCAGCAGCACTCCCGGTCTCTCAGGCATGCCACTGTTTGGCTGATCCAGTGGGATTTGGGATTTCCCAGGCCAGGACACACATAGGTGTGGCGGCCAGCCACTAGACAGTTGTTTTCTTGTACCTCTCTTCGCTAAATTGGTGTGATCAAAACATACCCAGGACCTGGGAGTCTAAATAATGGTCTTGTGCTCCCCGTGTGGAGCTCGGTAATATTTACTGAGCCCGACGGCTTCATTCTCCTCCGTGCTGACTGCATTAATGGCTGGCTGCAGGGAGGGAGGGCAGGGATGAAGGATAGCTGAGAGGGGTCCGGGCGACACAGCTAACGGATGGCCTTATTAGAGACACTTTCCTGGGGCCTAAGTGGAGCTTTTTTGTCTGAGTCGGCAAGAAGTGGGTCATTTTGCTGGGCTGTCAGGCCCCAGCTCTCGCTGGAGAGAGGAGGCTGTGACTGCAGCAGCCTGCTGGCTTCTCGCTGCTGTATGTGGCTGGGGGATGAGGTGGTGCAGGGCTGAGAGGGGAGCGAGAGAGACTTTATCAGTAACAGCCCTCAGGGATCCCTTCCTGGGAAAAAAAGCAGATCCAAATTGCTGTCTTATCCTACCCTGCCAGTGAGCAAAATTTGGAGGTCAGTAGGGAGGTAACGTAGCTGATCCCCTCCCCAAGGCACTCCCCTCCACCTGACTTTCATTGCCATGCACTGTCTGCTTGTCTCTGGAGGGGCAGCGATGCCTAAGGAGGTACTAGCTGGAGCTGCTATCCGTCTCATCTGTCAGCAGTTTTAGAGAGCCTAGTGGCAACTAGGTCTCGTTGGTCCCACATTGTGCCTGATCCACAGGGATCCAAGCCTGCTGCAGCCTTCCACGGGGAGTCTTGGCTCTCTGTCTTAAGCTCTCGCTGCTCATGGCTTTGGATCTGCGGATGCCTACTTCTCTCTGGTTTATTGGCCTAAACGGGGGAATATCATATATTTAGTCTCCCCTGACCATCCTCCCCATCGTAAATGTGTTGATAGATCGTCTGGGAAAAAAAAAGCAGTATCGGAAGCAAATGTGCCAGAATGCGCCACGAGGGAGTGCTCTGAGGGTATTTCCAGCCCAGAAGGAAACCCAATCTCCTAAGAATTTATAGCTCAAGATAGCCAGAATTGAAGTTCAAAGTAGTCCACAATGAGATTTACATTTTTTTCAACGCTTTCCCAGATACAGCTAGTGATGCTTGAGATGCTCACCAATCCCAGGAATGCAGGTCGGCTGCCAGCAGGCAATGCTTGGTTTAACCAGGTAGCCCTGGGGAGGAGCTGGTTAAAACAGAGCAAATACTATGTCAGTCCTGTCCTAAAGGAGCCAAGAAATGGAGGGAATAGTTTGGGAACTACTTTTCTGTTCATAGTCAGAGAAAGCCTGCTGCTGCATTGCACTGGTTTGCCATGTAAGCTGATATTAGGCAAGGGGTAGCTGAAAAGGGCATTATAGCTGGGGTAAAAATTTTCATGCATATCATTTCTGTTTCATGAAGCAGCATTTCTCTTGGGTAGATCCGTGTCAGTGCACTGGAGAAAGGCTGCCATGAGATACTTTTTGAGGGAAAATGCAGATCCAGGTGAAACGCTAACCTGAGAGACAGGAGTAAAGAGGAGAATGTGTTACAAAGAGAGGAGTTACGGGCTTGTGCTTCTCTTCTGGTGTGGTGGATGTGAAGAGAAAGGACCGTTACCTGACCTTCCCTGCTCTCCATCTTCAGCAGCTTTGTTTTTTGAGGTCATCTTCTGCACAGGCTAAACTGTGCTAATCCTCAGAGTAAACTCTGCAGCTTACATTCCTGTGAATCTGGAGGGAATGCAGAAGGCCAGTTTAACATAGATTTATTTCTGCTATCCCCTTTTTCTATTCCCAGGAAGCATATCAGGTTCTGTGTGTGCGCTGTTTGGGAGGGTGTATGGGCAAGGCTACACACCAGAAGAGCCTCAGGAGAGGTAGTGGCAGAACCACTGGCATTGCTCAGACCTTGGTCCAACTTCTCTGTGATTTGCTGCACACAGGAGCACCTGAGTTGCTAGTCTGGGCTAGACAGATGTAATATCTGGTCTCCAGGAATTGCCAAATAATTCAGAAAGGTGCAAGAAAGCCTGTACCACACCACGAATGAATTACTTGTTCACAGGAGACATTTTCTTTCTGACCGAATGAAGTTAATGACCATCTTATGCCTGCCAGCATGAGAGTTTATAGTCCTTTATCAAACATAGATGATGACTCTGTTGTGGCTATAAAAGCTTGGCTCAATTTTTTTCCTATTTTTAAATCTTTTTTTTAATATGCAGCAGTAAGTTCTAAAAGTTAATTCTGCATAATGTGAAAAAAGCATTGTCTTTGGGCGAAAAGAATTCGTGAGCACTTTTGTCATTAGCTCTACTGTATGTCCATAAAGAGGTTACAACTGGAAAGGATAGTTATTGTTCAAAAAACAAAGAAATCCATTATGAATGATCAATTACTTGATTCCCCGAACAATCAGCATCCTATTGCTGATTGCCATATCCTTGTGGCAGTAACAAATAAATGATTACCTTTAGATTAGGTCTTTACTGCGCGCATGATGCACCGAGAGCATGGCTAAATTGGGTTGGATGTAGTAAGGATTGCTGAGTCTGTAGTCAAGCCTCCTTGGGCTGCGATCTTGTCAGAGCTCATAAGCTGAGCCAAAGAATTTGATTAGGCGGCTGGGTCTTTGGGGAGGATGTCGAAGAAGAGGGAAGAGCTTAGGCTCTTTAATAGTGAAGCCTTGAACTCGCCCGTACCTGCAGCTGGCTTCGCAGGGCAGTCAGGACCTACGCACAAACCTGGCAGGTGAGCAGGCTGCCAGGCAGCTCAGACCCCGCACAGTACGATGTTTGGGAAGTCTGTCCCTGCCCGGCGCAGGGGCAGTCGCTCAGTGCCAAATGTTGGTGGCTGCAGGTATGGGCAGCGAATGCTTCAAAAGGCGGCCTTGAGCTCCTCAAAACCGAATGAAATGCCTGCCCCTGAAGGCAACGTGCTGCCAAGTGCAGCATCTCAGGGACCAGACCAACTGAACGGGGCTTGTCCAAATCCCACAGGGCAAGGCTTGAATCCCAAAGAGCCAAATCAGCAGCCTCCCTTCCCAAGCCAGCAAGGCTTCCCTTGGCAGCTCCGCATCCAGACGCTGATCGGATCTGGCCCTTTTTAGCTTTTGGTGCTGACATGGTCTCTCTTCCTGGCATTAGGGCCCCAATTAGCCTCTTCTATTTCTAATGCTCTGAATTTGCATGGTGAGAGCCGGGATTAAGGACAGGCAGTCTTACACAGCTCCTATTAATAAATAAGGAAGATTAGGAGCTTTGTCAGTAAGATAGTACTTCTTCCTTCATTTAATTATTCAAAAACACCTCATGTTTAACCCTCCACCCTCTGAATGAGGTAAATAAAAAGAAGTGAGATTATTAAAGATAAAGTTTAAATTAACTTTCTGTAGTGTGGGTCAGGTAAGAAAATTCTGTCTCCAGTAATTGACTGTTGCTGGTGCTGACTTCTGCAGGGGTTTGAAAAAAACTCTTCTGCTCCTTTTTTTACATAAATACATTTTTATATCAGGTTGGGAATATTTCTTTATGTGTTTGGGGACTGCTGTTACCTACTTACAAAGCACAAGTAGCAGCAGGGCAAATTTCTTTCCTACCAGCAGGCCACAGTTCATCTCTAGAGGGACCACATTTGGAATTAAACAAGGAGTGAAATTTTTATGGCCCACTTTTCCTCGCTGATACTGCCAGAAAGAAGGATGTCTAATGGACTTTTTGAGGTGATCTTTGGGTTGAAGTTTTCATCTCGCTGGGAGTTGTACTGAGACCTTCTAACTCATTTCATAGTTGGTCGTCTAAGAGGTAGTAGTACCCAGTAACTAGCTACTGAGGATGCATTCAAGCTGCAGTGACCTCGAGGTAAAAAAGTACTTCATCCCATTCCTATGCAGTTAAGTTCCCTTGGGATGTGTATCTCAAAGTGTGACTACAACAGTTTCCAGATGTTTCATATCTGCTCATGCTCTATAAAGAATGATGACTAAATTGCAGTTTAGTGACCTTAGAGATATAAAAAGGGGGAGGGGGAGAGGTGGCTGGCTGGCAGAGAGCTTTACAGTAATGGGATCTTTGCCAGTATCATTCATGCTTGAGTCAAGGACTTTCATTTCCCAAAAAGAACTGGGGATTAGTACAGCTTCTGCAGCCTGCCCTGCAAACAGACATGTCCTCCCCACAGATGTGGTTGTGTGTTGGTCTTCTGGGGTCACCTCTCCTTGTAGTGTTAACAAACATAGCAGAGATGGGGCTGCTTAGTCTTAAAAATCCTGAAGGAAAAGGTGGGAGCTATTAAGTCTAATACGGTCTACTTGCTTTCCATGCTTCTGGCCAAGGTGGGCTCTGCAAAGCCACCTCGTGCATGTCCTGGTGCAGGCTGGAGAGCCCTGACTCAGTGCAGTATCCTTCCATCTCAAGTTCTAGGGCTGACACCTGAACAACTACTTTGTATTAACTGTTCTAGAATTGATGTATTTTTTTCTCCCATGGGGCCTTTGCACTCAACGTCATTTCTAACAGTGAGCTACACAGGGGTAGGCAGGAACTCTGATTGCCATAATTTGGCTTGGAGTTTTATTGTCTTCTTTTGCTGGCTGCTCTTGCCCTGTGTGCAGCATTTTGGGATATTGGAGAAGATGCATCCCAGCTCCCTGAACTGTTCTCAGGAGCCCATGTAATGTCTGGGCTGTTTGTTTTTTCTTGTGACCTAGGATCAATAGGTTGTGCTGTTTCCAAGCGAACTGCTGCTAAATGGCTCTCTGACTACATCTCTCATTTTTATTCCTAAGCAGGCCTGCAAATTTCTGGGCATGTAAAGGCACATTCGCTTTGAGAAAAGCCTGCTGTACGTTGCCTGTTTCAGAGCAACTTTCATCTAGGAGATTAGCAGAGCAACATGGGGACATCTTAATGTACATGTACAAACTCAGAGTTGGTTTTCCAGGGCATCTGTTCTAGTTTCCACGTTTAGAAGGTGCTTTCAGCAAATATTCTCTACTGTTCACTTAACATTGACTGCTTCCGTAAATGTTCTGGCCACTGAACTTATTCAGTAGAATAGTCCCAGAAAGGCATATGGCTAGAGTGAGCTAAATACATAATTTAAAAGATTATTTACTAGTTTCCTTGCCCAGCATCTTATACTGTGTTGTGTCATTCTTATCCTTGTAATGGATTATCGTGGTCTCTATAAAACACATGATGGGGATGTATTTTTGCCGTTGAAAAAGCCTCCAGTGGCAGAAAGGATGAACTCTAGATGAGCAATGTACTTTCATCTCCATATTTCCTCAGCCTGTACAAACTCTTTCTGCTGCTTTCCTCCCTGGAGCTGTGAAAGTTCAGGATGCTGAAACCTGCTCTCTATTTTGCAGTGTCAGGAGGCATCTCCCCTCCCATGGAGGGCTGTGGACCATTTTTTTCTTCGACAGTGCTTCTCCTTGCCGCTGGCCTGCAGAGCCCTAGCACTAGGCTGTGAATTAAATGTTCTTCGTCCACAGATCAGGGTCCTTCCAGAGACCCTGCTGCGATCCCCTTTGGGAAGGGCTGGAGTTGAAATTCAGCCAACTAGCATCTGCCGCCAGGACCAGCCTTGTTAAGCTCAAGGTTAAAACTCGAGGTGCAGGGGCCAAGTGAGTGTAGGATGATTTCTGTGAGCCTCGATTTTGATTATATGGCCACTGAGGACCTCCTCCTTTACCGTAAGCCCCCCTTGTCCACAAGGGATTAATCAAGCCTAGCTGAAGAAAGGAGGGAATTCCCTTTGGGTAGGAAAATGATAACATTTTTAGACTTCTTTCCTGCATTTGGAGAACACAGTCAGTAGGTGGATAACAGCTGTAAGAGTCATGTGGAAACTCGCTTTTGGAATAACTTGAGAGTATAACAAAGAAAAGGGCTGGGGATGCTTTTTCATTTTCGCAGAAGTGTGATGATGATAGGACTGCTTGCTGTGAGCTTTCATTCCGTCCGGGATGAAACTATTAAGAGAAGCCACACACACACAAACCCCTTTGCTCTGAAAGCTCCTGTGCTCTCTGTGTGTGCTGCTGCTGCTGTCTGAAGGTATCATTTGTGTTTTGCTCTATTTCAAACGCATCTCCTTTTTGCTCTCTTGCTCTCTCTTTGTCTTTGGAAAATGTTAGGGCACTAAGCTGAGCAGGCTGATGGTGCCAGATATCCTTTGTACACACACACAGAGACTCAGAAATAGACATTCCTGCTGCGACCTGGAACCTTTCTCTTCATAATAGTGTGTGGGCACGCACACAGAGCAAGTGGCAAGAGGAGTCCTTAGGATGCTCTCCATACCTTTTGTTTGACGCACGGGTTTGCGTACAGTAAATTAAGACTCATGCTTGGGGAGTGCATCTTTTTATGTAAGAGGGTCATCTCGTAAGCGGGGCAGGTCAAAGAATCTCATGTCCCACACTAAGCAGCTTTGACCCATGTAATGCACATCAGGCTATTGCTCTTAATTTGATAAACTAAACACTAGATTGATAATCCTGCCTTGTTTTTTCCCCTTCTCCTCTTTCCAAATATATCCATGTATTTCTGTCTCTTGTCTGCGAACTTGTATCTACCTCGCTCCATAGATTAATCATAAATATGGATATAGATGACAGAAGGTTAAGGGCATGGTGGGAAGGCTAAGCAACTCCGCTTCATTTATCATTGCTACAGTGAACGTTTGGGGGGGTGCCTCACCTGTCCCAGCTTCTTTGACACTTTCCAAGCAGTGTCAAGAGCAAAGGTATTAGAACAAACGGGTCACGAATGGACAAATTTTAATCTTCCCTTACTATGTGTGGTTAGCTCTGTCGGAGCAAATGACTCTCACACCCTCTGTGCTTTCCTGAGTGAGTAGAAGAAAAAATGTCTGATAATTTTTAGTCAGTTTGAGCAGATTTACACGGAGGCATAGAGAGCCAGACCCCTCAACTGCTGCATATCAACAGGATGAGCAAGGGTTTTTGAAGGGGCTGATCAGTTGCTGGCAAATATTGGTAGACAATCACTCAAATCGAGGTAAGAGTTTTGGAAAATTTTAAAGATGCAAGGTCATATTCTGGGAATTAAAGACCAAGGATTTTCTTTTTGCGTTGGGCAAGCTGGATGAAATAGGAATTAGAAGTAGCTAAAAAACCACCAGTAGTTCTGAAAGCATCAAGTTGAAGATGAACAGAAAAGTCCCTCTGTGTCATTCTGAGCCACAGGGACCGGTGTGTTATGTGCCAGGTGCAGGAGGTCATTACTCAGCCGTACCCAGCCCCAGTGCAGGCTCTGCTTGCATGCAGCCTACAGTTTGGGGCAACACGCTTTAAGAAAGATGCGAACAAGCAGGAGAGAGCCCAGAGGGGAGCAGCAGTCTTTCCAAGAGGCCGAGCAAACAGGACCTGCACAGGAAGGTTAAAAGATCTAGAGTGATAAAAGTTTCCTTGCTCTAAATGGGGAAGATGAAGAGAAACGCATGAGTCTCTGTTCCTATAAATTGTTCTTTTAAAGGTGGTATTGATCTGTTGTGCTGCAAATCCCCAAGATGAGAAGTGATAGGTTAAATACTAAGCCTACTTTCTAACTCTGGAACTAGCAAAGTACTGGAAGGGGTTAGCGTAGGTGGGAGGATGTGGAGCCTCTTTCATTGGAGCTTCTTCAAGCTGTGTAGGCAGCTATTCTCCAGGAATGGACCTGAATGTATTTGATCCTGTCTCAGTGTAGTGGGCTAGACCAAATGATGTTCTTGAGGTCCTTCTGGTTTCACCTTGCTGGGATTTCTGTGATTTGACACGGTGAAACCAATCTGACTTCCATATAAGCCTGCTGTCTTTTTTTCACCCTGCTAAAATTACTCCAAGTCTGAAACAGATGAGATAACAGCAAAGGAGTAAATTTCATGTAAGCAAACTTTTCTAAATGCTTGTTTGATTTGGTTTTTTTACTCAGTCTCTTTTAGGAGATTATTAAGGAGCAAACTTGTCACTGCATATGAGATAAAGCTGTATCATAAATAAAGTAATAAGAAAAACAAAATTTACCGAATAAACAGAGAGGGAATATATAGCTGGCTCTCAGCATGAAAAGATGCCTCAGCTCAGTGGATGTGTCACTGAGTGGTATTATGTCTGGTGTTTAATATGGATTAATAACCCAAAAAAGGGAAGAATACTTAGAAGGAAAAATGTGTAGATAATACAGCAATGTTTAGGTTACCCAAGCCTAGAAAAGACACTGAGGAGGACTGGCAGTGAGCTCGCTGAGGCAGTTTACAAGCGTCATGAGAGTAAATGAAATGCAGTATGGCAAAGACAAGGTGATGCACTCAGGAAACAACACATTAGAATTAGTCATGCTCGTTTCTGGGTTCTAAAATAATTGTAACCACTCAAAAGAAAAGAAAAAAAAAAAAAGGGACGGCTGTGAGCAACTCGGTGAAAACATTTGTTCAGTCTGTAGTGATGGTGAAATAAAAGCATGCAAGATGAGAGAGTGCATTAAGAAAGGGGTAGAGAATAATAGATAAAATAATACAGTACCATTATATAAATTGATGGTACGTGCTCTCCTTGTACACTCTATTCAGTTTGCTCACCACATCTCACAAAAGGGAATAACAGAAATAGAAGAATGACCGGAGAAAGTGAACAAAAAAGACTGGAGTCTTTTAATAGCTTCTTCATAAAGAATGATTAAAAAGAGCAACACTGTTTTCTTGAGAAAAGACAAATAAGCAGCATTGTGGCAAAGGTATAGAAATAGTCACCACAGAAAAGAAGTTCACTCAGCCATTCCTATTTACTTTTCATTTTATTAGAAGAACAATAGACGAAGCAATTACATGAAAAAGAAACACTTTAAACCCGTGAAGAGGAAATACTCTTTTACAAAATGCCTAATTAACATATGGAACTTGCTGCCACCAGAACGTCTGAAATCAGAAACTTAGTAAGAGCTCAATAAGATTCAAAACAGACTCCTATTTGGATACTGGTAAGACTCACAGATAAAATAGGGAAGTTAAGAAGATATGAAATATTGGAGGAGGTATTAACTAAGATATGAGGATGCAAGGGCTCTTGAATCTTCCCGTTCCAGGTTAACAAAAAGAAAAAATCACCAAGTGGCTTGACAGTAGGAGACAATTTTCCTTTGCAACTCATCGTTGCATTTGTGGCCCGCACAGAGTATTTTGGTAACTTTTCCTAGTACAAGCCTTTTGCAGAGATGGGGTGTGGACGAGGCGAGTTATTAGTGTAGTGATATCTGTCTTTTGAATTACGGCATTTGAAGAGTTTGGCAGTAAGGCAGCTGGTGTCCAGTTCTGATTCTGCCACTGACTCATTTTTGGGTGTTTCACATCCTCTCTTCTGCTTCAGTTTTCCTGTCTCAACATAGGGTAGATGCATTGGTGCAGCCTTGTGGCTTAGGAGACTTCTGAGTCTTAATCAGTTCCTGCTTGTGAGTCACTTGAATGTGCTGAGATGAAGTGTGCTATTGATACCTGTTCGGGGAAAAAGCCCTGGCAGTATGATAGGCTGCTGTGTCACGGTGTTCTTGCGGTATTTTAGATGTGGCTGGCTCTTGAAAGAGGCAGTCGCATCTCCACCCAGACATGCATTCCCCCACCTCATGCCACCCTGTGTGGTCATATGGCCATACCTGTAGTGCTCAGGAACCTGCTCACGGGTCAGGATCCCCTTTGCAAGACGTTACAAAAACACAGATTAACAATGTGATGTGTTCCCCTGCCCACTCTATTTGCACTAGCTTCCCATTTCCTATGTGCCAATATCCCTCCTCCACCAAATCAATGTTGATAACCACTTCTACCAACCATGTTCAGACCTATTCCTGTGCCTGCAGTACTGCCTTGCCTTTCTTGTCTGCGTTAGTCTCAGTCTAGGACAGTTTCTTGGTATGCATGTTGTAAGATGAACCTCATCTTCTCCTGTCTTCTGTCAAGTACTGAGTCAAATCCAGCTCTCGTCTTGTAATTCATGATTTGGGAGTAGACTCAGAAATATTGGTCTTATTTTTCAGAAGAAGCAGACACATATGTTTGGTTTGGGTTTTGTCTCATGTGAAACTTGCATGGAATTCACTCCTTTAGCAGAGTAAGGAGAGGAAAGCATCAACTGCATACCTGAAGTCTAGGCACCTCTACCACACCCCACCTAGATGTCAGCTGTCCGATGTACTGTGCCAGGATACACAAATACATACATCCCTTTGTTTTTCACTGCAGCTGTGATTTCTCTGCATGATCACACACATGTTTCTGTGAGTGTGTGTTCCCCTCATTCCCCAGTGTCCCATCTGGCAGGGTTTGTGGCTGCTATGGAGAACACATTTACAATTCCCATCAGGCAAGCTTGGCCTAAAAAACAATTTAAGTATTTGAATAAATGGTTGTGGTTGAAATCTGCCCCAAGTGATAGAGGAATGTTTAGTCATCTCCTTACTAGGAAATAATCCTAGCTAGCACTTGGTTGGTACTTTATATTTCCTAAGTGCTTTACAAATATCAATTAATCCTCAGGTACCAGCACACCTTGTGCTTGGTTGTTTGCACCAGGAGTTGAACATCAACTCTCTGATCCTAGAAGCAAGAGCCTTTACTGTCGGTGCTAGCTCCACTAGCCTGCCTTCTTAGGACATCTTCAGCCTCTCTGTTCCCCTGCTTCAGGACCACAGAGGGCAGATTGCTGCATTATTAGTTTGTGATGCCCTCTTAATACCCACCATAAATTGAATGAGCAGTAAACCCCCCAATTTCCAGATAGAGAAACTGAGAGAGAGTTTTTATCAGGACTGAACTTATAGGTGCTTTCATTCCCAGTTCTGTCCTCAGTTCAGCTGGACCACCTGCCTTACACAGCAGGATATAAAGAAAGAAAGAAAGTATGAGAAGGAAAGGAGAGGGATGCTTCTCCCACTGCAGTGGCAGGGAACTGCTGGGGTCCAGGGAGATACTTCTCTTCCTACCCATTGAAAACAATGTCCCTCCTCTTGATAGGCTCCAACCGGCAGAGAGCAAATCATGATTTAGATTTTTTTTTTTTCAAAATCAATTAGACTCTTTCAGTGGTAGAAGCAATTTGTGACTTTTAATCTTTTGCCAGCTCAGCCTGATCAGCACTTATTGAAGAATGTGGAGCCAATGTCTCTGCTAATCCAGGTAAATCAGCCATATCTGGAGACAGACAGACAGAGAGGGAAGGAAGGGAAGCTATTAAAACCAAAGAAGGCCCATCTTAGGACTAAAAGGCATCAGTGAAGTACCTGATTTATAGGAGAAGAGTTGCCTTTCAGTCATTTTTAATGGAATATTATTAAAGGAAAATCAGGAGCTGTGAAACCTTTTGTGTCTCATCTCCTCATGTATTTATTTCTGCAGCAGGGAACCCTGTTAACCCCAGCAGGTAATGTATTCCTCGGCTGGCACAGGTGGCAAGGTTGTCCCCTAGCAATTTTATTATGGAACAAACTCAGTTAAATATTTGCACATGAAAAGACTATCTCAAGGTTTCAGGGGTCTGAAATTTGTTTCCAAGGAAAACAGCCTAGTAGAGCTGCTGAATCTTCCTGTGTGTGGGTATCAAATACCGTCATATTCATGTGTGTCTGATTTTTTTCCCTTTGCCAACGCAAATGAATTTAGATAGATAGACGACTAGATAGATGCTTGCCTAAGGCAACGTCAGCCTCTGGGCAAAGGTTGGGTCACGCTTCTGAATTGCTTTCCCATAATTTTTCAAGGAGGCTAATAGTTGAGATTGTCATCACTGTAAGGAAGGAGAGTTCCATGTAGCAAATGACACACAAGCCTCAATCCTATAAACACTAAAGCACCTATTTAATTTTCTCTGCTGTGAATAGTCTCGCAGCAGTTGCTGACAATTCCCACAGATGACTGTATTGAAATAACAACCCTAAATTTGACTGATTTAAATTTCTCGTGATACCAAGGAAGGCTCTACAAGAGTGAAGATTGCTGTACTGGATGTGTCCTTCACTTTCTTCATTCCTGCTGTCAGTCCCTTCCTACCTCCTCCTCAGTAATATCTTCTAGTGCATGCTAACATCCTTACAAAGTTGCAAACCCACTTTTTCATTGGATTTCTAATTGGATGGTACTGTTTGCACAAGAGGAGGTTCCTAGATGTAGCCACCATTTTGGCTAACATAATGGTCAAGGGGGCGTGCTCAAAACTAGGATTTAACTATTGTTGCATGAAATAATAAGCTATGGGCCTTCAAAGCCTCTGTGAATATAGGTCGCCAAGTTGCATGTATGCATCTTTACACTTTTCTATAAGGTGTTTCTGTCAAAAGGAATCACCGCCTAGAGTCACTGGTTTCAGCTAGAACAGGGGCACAGTGGGAAGTGTGTTTATATTCATATGTTACCACCTCAAAAAAGGAGAATCGGTTAAAACACAGTTTTGATTTTATAGGATCAAAAAAGAGAACATCCTGGTGCTTTCCTTTTATTCTGCTAGGTTTTCTAAGCGGGCTTTGTTTAAACAGCATGAAAGTAGCTGTAACCAAATTAGGCAAAATCACATAGTAGCCTGATCAAGGAGGTGTAAGTCACCTTCTTCCAGGGCCTCCCACGGCATGCCTGCCGAATGAGATTCGGTATGGTTTAGCGATATGTGTCATCATTCATGTGTAGGCACACTAAGAGAAACCCTGCCATTATGCTTTTTTAGGAGTTCTTGCGCAGCAAAGCTGTAAGTGACAACACAAGGTAAAAGCTGGAGGAGAACTAAGACTGCAAACAAGCCAAAAAGCCAGATTATGGTCCCAGTATCACTGGCATAAAACTGTCATGAAAATAGTTAATGTAGCTTCTGGGTTTACCACTGGTGTATCTCAGCCAGACTCCGGTCTTCTACTGGAAGGTTCATGCATGTTAACACAGGCATGGGTTTTGCAGCAGTGTGTGGATTGGCAGAGAGCAGTTTCTTGTGACACTTTGGTAGTATCTCATTCTGGTTCATGATTAATGTTTTGGTGCAACCATAATAGACACAGGTCCACTTAAATTCTCCTCAGGCTTTTCACATGTGCCTGTGTGAGCTGAAACTGTGATGCAGTAGGAGCATATGGTGAGCTCTAGAAAGAGCTGCCCTGCCAAATGTGTATTTCATCAAATGGTGATGCAAAAGTCTTAACTGATAGTTGGGGTTTGGTGCTGTCATGTAAGGATCCCAGTTACGTGGGCCACAAGAGCTCTCAGATGTTCTGTTTCTGGACAGGACTTTGTATTTTTGCTGGGCAGCAAAGCTCTGACCTAACACATTCAATGCAAAGTTTCCCAGTCGGCTTTGAAGAGGTGGGCTCACAGAAAAGACTACATTCAGACCAGCTGGAAAAGCAGATTTTTTTCCCCAAATGGCAAAGTGATGATCTTGCAAAAGTTTTCCATTAGCAAATTTCAAATAGTCAAAAGGCTCTCCATTTTTTAGCTGGAAGACATTTCTCCATGTGAAAAGTCTTTTCCTTTTCTTTTGAGGTAAAACCCAGATTTGTCATTTATTCTGAAATTTCTGTCAAAAAAAGTGTTTCAAAAGCCAATTTTCAAGCAGATGCAGGTCCCTTCTGTCTTGAATCCAAAGACTGTGGCACACACTCATCTACAGTTGCAGTTGGCTTCCCAGCCTCTCTGCCCTACATCTCCCACCAAGAGAGAGCACCTGAGAGTCCAGTCCTGTTCCTTAATCCCTGCAAAGCTGTGTGCTGCAGCTGGTCGCTGAAGATTGCTGCACCACATAACCATGCACAAAATATACTGATATACTATATGCTGCCTTAATATAATATTTTCTTTAATACCCTCTCACACCCTCCTCCTCCTTCCATGCTTTTCTCCAAGGGCACATGAGCCTTTTTAATTTTAGGTTTTCATTTTGTTTTGGTAGATTACATTTTTGTTTATTGCTTTCTGTCCCTCTGAGGTTCCCATACAAGGCTTAGCTGCATCTGGCTTTTATTTGAAAGAAGTCCAAGTTTGCCTCTCTCCTGACCTCTCTAGGTTCTCTTTTTTTGGTTTTGTGTGTGTTTGTGTTTTTCATAGCTAGGAATCTCTTGGGCTTCTCTGATGCTTTTTGACATGGGATGATGGTCTGTCATCTCTGGCTGTGTTTTTAGAGCTGGAGAAGAATGAGGATGGAGTGTGGTGATTGTTTAATTAAAATGTGTAATGTATATATTCAGAGGCGTGTATCTCATTTGCGCACATACGTATGTGTGTGCATGTATACATGGCTTGCTGCTAATTGCTCTGAGCCTCTTTCTTGCTTTCCTGTACTGGCGTTCGCTGTTTGCTACGGGGAAAGAAAAAGCAGGGAGCACACAGAAATGTCACAGCTGAGAGGGTTTCTGTAATCTTCCAACATATGTTAAACATTAAAGCTCCTTCAGCAAGTCTGATGTGCTCACAGCCATCATGGGACCAGCAGTTAAAGCGCCCCAGTGCTGCCAGGAAAACGTTATCCTGGCCCTAATTGAGAGCGACTTAACTAATGTTTCATTTCCTAATTAGTCCTTGTCAGCCGCTGGAAGGCCGCGGATGCTGCTGGTGGCACAGGGCCCATCGCTGCTGTAATTGAAGTTGTTCTGACAGTCTGGGGCTTTGGGGTGATCCATAAAGTAAGGCTGATGGTTTGGGACCAAATTGGGTGGTGTAGGAGAGAGGGTCAAGCATCAGCTGAGGCACACTGTGAGCGTGCTGTGCCAAACCTGAATGGTCACGAATCAATTCTGAAATGGCAGAGATGGCAGAATAACAGCACCGGCATGAGAACATCACTCCGTGCTGTGCACAGTGGGAGCACAGGTGGCTGGAGAGAGCTAGCCAAAGGGAGCCGCTGGGACTAAATGGAGGTGGGGAGGAGAAGATCCCTTTCTGGAGAGGAGCTAATGGGCAAGGACAGGCCAACCACAAGGAATGCTGTGCTCATCTTCAGAGCACAGGGCACCAAGAAGTACTTTGCCATGAACTTGAATTTCAGAGCAGAGGAAAAGGCATCTTGGTGAAGAAGGGTATCTTCCTTAAGAGGTCTTGGCCTCTCCCTGAAATTCATCCTTGTTGTTCCCTGGCATGAGTTTGGTGGGAAGTGCTCAGCCTCAGCTCCGTCACTTTTGCGCACCATGGCAGAGCTCTTGCCTTCCTCACCACCACTGGCTGTCCCCCATCTCTGCTGGGTCCACGTGGCTTTGGTGTTGATGTACCAGCAGCAGAGCCAACACACAAGGCCAGGAGCACCCTCCTGCCACGTAGGGGTCACGGGCACCCAACACAGCGTCGCATCAGCCTGGAACAGGGTCTTGGGCTGGTGACTGGAAAAGAATCCTCTTCCAAATGGAGATGGGAGAGGAAGAGGAACCGAGTTTGCGATGAAATTATAGCCAGGAAGAAATGAGTTGTGGTTGCTCAGCAGAGGGGGTATGCTGCCTTCACAGAAGATGCTTGCCAAACACTTTGGTAAACAGTGGACTGGGAAGTATCTGGTGGAGGAACCTGGCTCACCACACAAATCTCATGAGTTGCAAAGGGGAGCATCTGGGCACCCCTGGACTTGGCAAATACAGCTGGCAGGCACCCGAAGGATGAGTGGGCAGCAGGAAGCCTGCAGGAGGAAAACACAGGCAGAGTCAGCTCTGAGGCTCGCAGGCAGCGCATGGTTGCTCGCTGGCTTTCTCCAGCCAGGCAGCCCCACCTGCTCCCCTCCGGCTCTGGGAAGTGGGGCAGATAGCATAAAAGCATCTCTGCAGCGGGGCTGTGCTGACTGCTGGGCCTCGGGCCCCGTGGCAGTGCTGGCCGCGTGCTGGGCTGTCGCAGTGCTGCCTGTGCCTCCAGCAGTCGTGACCCTCATGAAGGGGGTCTGCAGGTCACGGGACATGTCACAAGAGGCACATGTGCGGTTTAGCAGGCAGCGGTAGCAGGGAGACGACAGTCCCCTTAACCCGTGATAAATCCACGCCTCTCCTTGCTGACACTGGTGACGCTTTCTTTTCCTTCTAGGGCTGTAGTTTAATCTAAGTCCCCACCCAATGCCTTTCAAGGGAGGACAAGCCATAGAAAACCCTGCGTACTCCCAGGATACCCGCCTTCTCTCACGGATGCTCTCAGTGGGTCAGGGTGGGAGGTCACTGGGACTACTTCTGTCTGGCAGGTGGTATCAGGCAAACACTCCTCAGCAGGCAGAGCATACAGACCCATAACTAGGGATAGGCAGGGGAAAGATCTCAGCTCAGACCCAGTGCACTCAGCCTGAATGAGGTGCCCCACAGTCCACTGGGTGAGCTGATACAGTGTGCTGCTGTAGCTACCCTGTAGGGTCCCTCTCTGTCCCCAAACCAGTGGCTACCTGGCCACCCCACATCACACAGGCTCTTCCCAGAGCGCACAGGTGCCAGGACAAATCTCCGGGTGGATGCACAAGTACCATGGTGGTTAAGAAAAACCCAACAAAGCCAAATAGCTCCCTCCTTAATGAACATATTCAGTGGTCCGGGCTGTGAATGGACAAGCAAGTACGGACTTGTAGCACAGTGTCAGCTGAAAGGAGAGGGCTGGCACTTGGTGCTGGGTGGTGTATTGACATAGTGGGAGAAGGGAAGTTGGAGTGTGCTTGTGTGTAAGGGTGATACTCAATATGCTCATCTTCTTCCAGAGACTCCCCTGTTTCCTACCAAGAACCCTGTAAAGGAAAAAAAGGGCTTTAGGGTGTATGTGGAGCCCCACTGTGTATGTAATTTCCATAGCAAGCCACCTGCACGATATAGCTTGCTCCTGGCGCCTGCCCAGGTGATTTCTCCCTTTGTACTGATCAAGTTGCTCGACCTTGGTGCCCTCTGTGAAGTTGTGAACTCGAAGGCAGCATAATAAATTCCCACCTCATCCCAGGTGCCTGTCAGCCTGAAGCTCCCACAGTAAGGTGAAGGGGGAAGGAGGGGGCTTGTGTCTCTTTACCAAAGCAGGCTGGCTCTCTAATGCCCCATTAGCATACCACACACAAGCATTCAGCTTTTAATTAGTTACGTGGTGTGATAATTAAGTAGCGTTTCTCCACAATTTTCCTCTTGTGTGGAGCGGACGGTGCCTGTTGGGGATGGGGATTGAGGTTGTTTTAACGTTGTGAGTAATTGCGACCCCAAGGAGAAGCAGAAGCGAAATGTGAGCTCTCCCGAGGAGAGCGCTGGAAGCCCCGCGTTGGGCTCTCTCCTGCCTCCCCTCCCGCTCCCGCCGGCACGGGCTTACCCTCCTTCCCCCAGCAATGCGCTCGGTGGGTAATAACATCTCCCCTGGAGCTGAACGTATGCACCTTCAGATCCTGGTGGGCTGAAGAAGAGATAGGCTCCTGCCTAGATTGACAGCCAGTTGTGCATATGGGACTGTTAGGGAGAGGGGAAGAGGCTGAAGGAGGAAGCTCGGGATCTGGAGAATCACAGGCTTTTCCATAGCTGGGGAGCTGTACACAGACCAAAGGTGCAATAATCAAAAAGCATTTCATGGTGACAGGGGGAACAGAACAGTACCCTGGCAGAACGGGGTGTGGGGAGCTCAGGGCAGGGGCAGAGCTTGGGGGGGAAGTCCTGTACCATGAAGTCTGTGTCGTATTTGGCTCTGCAACATCTGTGGGAGGGGAGAACAGCTTTCCTACCGTCAGGAACAGCAAGGGCCCATGCCCAGCTGCAGCAGGGCAACTGTGGCCTCCTCAGCAGGGAATCCCTTATCGGAGAGCAGAACAGGTATAATTGATCCATGCAAAACAGTGGCAGAAATAAAATAAAGCCTATTGCCAAAGTGGTCTGTTGTTTCAGCTGTGCGCATGCCATTGGGCTGCTTATGACAGGGAAACAGATGGTAATTCTGCGAGCCCCGCACATCCTGGCACACATGTAGATTCAAAGAGTTACTGCATCATGGAAGAGACAGATGCAAGTTTGTTAGGATATGAAATAAAATACAATTTCATAATGAACTCAGCAGCCATACCATCCCTTAATCAGTTCTGAACTGTCTCCATTAAACATCTCCCCACTTCCCAATTGGAAACTCAGATGAAAATGAACCCTAAAATACGGTGGGCTTGTCTGCTCTTTAAGATATGCAGAAGCAAAGATGGTGATACATCTTTGAAATAAGCTCCAGAAAAACCTTTGGAAAATTATCCAGCAGTCCTCAGACCGACAAGGTAACATACATCTCTTCTAGGGCTATTAGGAGATCACTGCCAAACCATGCCCTTGGGCTTTCATCTGCTAAGGTGAGTGGGGTCCAGCTCATGACTTCCCTTGCTCGCCCTGGCACATCTGGCACTCCTGCCTTACCCAGGAGGGAGGGATTTATGTCCTCAAAGTGTCAAGCTCAGGGAGTGCTAAGGCACAGGTACGTTTTCTCCTTCTAGGAAACCTTCTTTCAGCAGACAGCCGTGTGTGCCCTGTCACTGAGTGCTGCTAAACTTACCATTTTCACTGCAGTCTGTTCCCAAACGGGTGAGGGTATGTCTCCTCCAGGGCAGCTTGAAATGGGAGTAGGATGTTTGTCATAAGTGGCACAGTTTTGACGGCCGTGTCTTTGCTGCCATGGGGAAAAACTGCCTGTCCATGGCGATGGCCAACAGCTGCTCCAGAGGGATCTTCTCCACACCGAGGAGAGGGGCTTTCTAGGAGGCAGTTTAACAGAGGTCAATTGCAAAAATGAAGTGTGAAGTCTTCTGTCACTGGCTTTTGGTCACTGTGTGCAAAAAAGTAGGGGACACCGAGTATCCATGAAGCTCTCTACAGATGGACGAGGGGGTTGAAAAATGAGTTGCAGAGCTGTTGCGCATCTCTGAGCTTAGGGTGTTGCAGGGGTGCTGGGAGAAAGGGTTGGGAAGTTCTGCTGGTGAAAAATGGGAGGCCTTCTGCCTTGGCAGCAGCTCACTTTCCTGTTGTTGGGCAACTCTGAGGATGAGACCAGCACTTTGCACCCTTCCTGCTCTCCCAGCCCTGCCTCCCACCTGGCCCAGTACCCCTCATTGCTGCCCTGCTCTCCTACCCCTAGACCTATTTTACCCCAAGACTATCACTCCTGCCCAAATGTGTTATGATATATGAAAGCGTCCAGTGGGAGAATCATCCGCAATTACCAGAACGCTTTCTCCATTGATGAAGATAGGCTTGGAGTTTGGAGTACAGGACATAAAAGACCAATAGAATAGAGCTTGATTGATAGCTGGCATGATTGCAAAACTACAGTACCTGCATCCAGACAGCTATAAATTGTACCACGGTGCCTATCAGCTAGCTTCTCTTGAAACATTTGATTAGAGCTTCTTTCAGTCACCCTTGGCCCTCCCCAGCTGCTAGGGAAAGGGTTTTTGTGTGAGAAAACCTTACGTGATTCGAGCTGAAATCGTGTCCTAAATATTTGAAGCGGCATGAATTGAACAGCCACATCTTTTTCTGTGGTGCTGAAACTGGCTACTAGAACTACCTTGCCAAATGATTGAGTGTTCAACAGCCAAGGCATAAAAATTGCTTGTCCAAAATAAAATGACAGAAATGCCAAAAGATTATCTGCCGAAGAAGATGATGTATATATATTTTTTTTTGCTTTATTTTGTTTTTCATCTGGTCACTGACACTGACATTTGAGCGAATCACAGATTTTTCTTGTATCCCCCATCCTGGCATCCCTGGGGAAGAAGGCAGCTGGTTTCCACAGTGAGCTGGAACCTGGCTGCCCTCACGTCCCATCGGGAAGCACCGTAGCAGTGTCACATGGGCACTTATGAGCTGAGGCACAGTGCTCAAGCTAGTAGTGATTGCCATGCTCACGAGGCACCACTAGTGTCTTCACGTGGCACATCACCGTGACATACAGATGTGGCAGCCCGTTCCTCCCACGGAGAGACTTCCTTGGGGAGTCTCTTCACTGGGCTTTCAGGCATGCTGTAGCGAGAGTTGACCCATCCCTCAGAGGAAGTCATTAGCAGAACAGGGATTGAAACCCACACAGGTTTTCGCATCCTGTCCTGCCCTTTCCCCATTCCAGAGCGAGCTCTGGGCTGAGGAGCACCCAACCTATGTGAATATGTGAGTCACGTTTTGCTAAGCTGTGCACCTATGTGAGCGCACTACCAAGTTGAAATGACAATGGGCAGAGACCTCCCACGCAGAGCTGTCAGAGTAGCGTGTATTTATTTATTTATTCTCTTTTTGATAATTTAGTTTAAATCAATGTGACACACACTAGTATGTTTTCCAGTATAAATCAACAAGAAAATATAGTTCTGTCCTTGTTATGTGTACAGGCTGGCATATCTGTCTGCTTGGCAGAGAGGGCTCCAGGGGCCTCACAATGAAACTTCCCTGAGGGAACGCACTTCTGCATTCGCTTCCCAAATTGTCTATTGCCTCTGCAAGCACTTTTTCTTTTACTAATGAGAATAATAAGCTTTCATGTAGAGACACTTGCAACGTGTTTACTGCTGTGAAAGAGTTTAGATAGAGGCTTAAAGGAAAGCAAAGTAAGGTATTGTCTCTGATATCTCCTTGAGAACAATGTCAGTTTAAGCAAGGGAACTAGGATTGTTGAGGATGCTTGAACTTGGTTGTGGGGTTCTTTTGATGGAAGCAGAAATGAAATAAAACCACTTAGACGCTTTGAATCAAAATGCTGGCTACATTTGGCAAAAATCTATGAATCAAATTATTCTTGTATGTGTAGCTATTAAGCAAAAACTGAATACATTTCAAAATACTTGATTTCTTCAAGTATTTGAATGGGAAAGGAAGTAAGTACCACTCCACTTCCATGGAACAGGAGTGCAGAGGAAGGGAAGGATTTTCACAAGCTCACTCCAAAGACTGGTATCCAGCTTGAGGCTCCCAATTCTTTTTTTGCTTCCTCCTTGTCACAATATTTATGCGTTTCCATATCAAGACCCCAAACTGGTGAAATTTTAGCATGATGCTCATGCCATATGAAAGAAAAGCCCAACTGGGGAGAGCACAAGCAGTTAGGGGGGAGAATGATGTGTCTGCCTTTTTGCTCGCACAACCTTTTTGCAGCCCTCAATGGAGCTCTTCCAGATGGAAAGATGCAGGACCAGAAAGGGTTTGCTGACTGTTTTTCTCATGGAAAACAGGGCAAATCAACTGCAATCCACTGACAGCATTGGAGCAGGTGAAAGGAAAAATTAGGCGTTAACAACCAGCATGCAATAGCTGCAGCTATGTCAAGGAAAGCTTTCCTCAAGGAGCTATGGGATAATGCAATAGGGACAGCAGTGGGGGGAGAAGAAACAAACCCTAGGGAGTTTGGGCAGTGGCCTGTTGCCCTCATGTCCATAGGAAACGGCTTGCTTAGCGCAGCTCACAGCTCAGCTTTGCCTTCTAGGCACCTCAACACCAGGAAGGTGCAGAGAAATCGGAGCGAATCTGGAGAACAGCAGCTAGGATGATTAAAGGGCTGAAGGATTGACTTATTAGGGAAGAAGATTAAAGGAACTAAATATGTCTAGGTTGGCTAAGTGGCAACTTAAGACAGGACATGAATGATAACAATCCACCAGCTTTTGAAGGATGGGAAGAGCTAGGAAAGAGAGAGCAAAAGAGAGGAATTGACAAGTCTGGTTCAAGGGGTGAACAGTAACTGACTGAGCATATGATAATTTAGGTCGAGTAACAAACAAACAAAAAAGTCCCAACCAAAATCCCAGATAGCTGATGGGTCTCTTAAAGGAAATAATAGACACTGAACTGTGAGTTGCATTTAAATAGACACATATGGTAGGAACTGAGCCCTGCATTTGAGTAGTCCCCTATCTCTTGGCAGTAGTCCATCAGCACTACAGTCCTTTTTTAGGTCTGTCAGTAATTGCTCCTCCTCAGATCATCGCTGCTAACGCATGTAAGTGTTGGAGTGAAAAGTCCATGCTGGGCACTCCACACCCATCCTGGCCGAGGCCAGATCTATTAGGAGTGGAAAAGGGGGGCTGAGGTGACGACTCAGGGTGGGGAGCACCTCACGTTCCCTTCCTGTCTCATTCTGGGGATCTGAAGTACTTAAAGGTGCAATTATCTTTGCAACTTTATCTTGCCAGTAGGATGAGGAATCAGGTTAAAGATTTCATCTCCTCATTTCCTTCCTGCAAGTTGCATGGCCATTGCACAGCACATGTGCTGAGCTGCCAGAAATCCTGCATGTTGAGAAAGTTACTATAAAGACAGTGTGAAATGGAGGTGTCAGAAAGCTTCATGCTGCTAATTAAGCTGGTGAGCATGGAAACAAAACTGTTGTCAGTATTTAATTCTGTACTGTGCCTTAGAGCTTTGTTGATGTAGCTCTCTCCTGCACTGCAGCCCCCCAGCTCTCCTCACCCAGCACTTCCCTTGCCAGCTCTGCCTGTGCCCTCGCCCCCCGCCCACTGCTGCATTTTGTCCTCCTGTGTACGTGAGCTTCCCCCTGAAAAGCCCCTAGCACATCATCTGGGGGCTCTGCGCCCCTCTTGCTTAGCAAAGTCTCCAGATGTCCCACGATGACATTTCCCAGCCTGTCCCTGCAAGGATGACAAAGCTATCTCCTGGATGGGTCTCTTGCTTTGCCGCTGGTAAACCCAAGGCGGTGCAAGGTATGTGGATGCAGGCACGTCCTTCCCCTGCAGTGATGGCCCAGCACCAGCTGTGTTGCAGACAACAGTGCTGGTTCAATCGCTTGGTGTAATTTGTAGGTCTACGTAGTCAACCCTCCACAAGGTATGGATTTACGGGAATCAGAAGGGCTGTAAGGGGACTTCCATCACATAACCAGCCCATGTTCTATGTGCTTCCATATTGCATGGTATGGTACAACCCTTCCACTGAGGTCAGGCATTGGTGCACCTCTTGACACACACACACAAATAGCCAATATTGCCTGTAATTCCCTGTCACTATAGATTATCTATACAAAAAACAGAGAGATGCTTGAGAGCTCGAGGCAGGCAGGATGTAGTGCCAGCACAATACAATATGGGCGTGTGTTCCCTTACAATGAGTTCTGCACGACTTAAAGCCAGCCCCCACCATGTGATCAAGTAGACTGCCTGCACGGTCCCCCCTCCTCCCTCTGCTCCCCGCCCCCCCCCACCTTTGCACAGAGGCTGTTTTGCAGAAAACACCATGGGGAAAGCAGCTTTTGCTAAATGTTTTATAACGTGCCAGGGAACCTTTATCAAACATTTAATCCCAAACCTGGCTTTGAAGCAGGGAGGCATACAGTTCCGTAATTAATTTTTTTTTTTTACCTTCTTTTGCTAATCGCTGATAAAAAGCTTAATTCTATTAACAACTCGACTTGACAAATTGCACCGTTCAACGGAAGCGTTTAGAAATTAATTACGCATTTTATTGCATTAGATCGGATAAACAGGGGAGCGCCGGCTGAGCAAGAGAGGAGCATCAGCACAGGGCCCGCTGTTGGGATGGTGGCCGTTTTTTCCACCAGCTCTGAGCGCGCAGTTTACATGGCTTGAGAATCGCTGACGGGACTGTTTTCCCGTTTGTTTGTTCTGGTCTCTTTGCTGATTGCAAAAGTTCCACGTAGGAGAGTTTATTTTTGTAAAGGTGAATTGCAAAGCTATGGTGAAAATTCAGCTAAGCACAAATTTCTGTGCTGAACAGCCTCCAGGGGGGATAGCCAGGCTCTGTGAGTCTGAGGATAATGAGGATATGGGATGTCTGAATGCACTGTGAGGTGCAGAACCAGTGAAGTGTTGTGGGGCACAAATGGGCAGACTGGGACAAGGGGAAAGCCAGTACATAGTATGTACGCCTGACAAGAGAACCTCTGTTTTTTTAATATATGTATGTGCATAGATGTAGATGTGTATGTATATAAGCATGAGTAGATAAATGCACACACATGTGTAAGTGTGTAGATAAAAATATGTTCTCAAATTTCCTGGTGTGAAATTCAGAAACCATTCATGGTTTGTTGAAGATAGCCTGAAAAAATAGGGGAGATAAGAAACCAAAATGGCACATGAGTTTTATCTACTATCCTAATACACCATACCTGTCCACAGCAAGATTTAAGGGTATTATGATTCAGAATTGCATTAGTGAGCGTCTGGATTTGCAATGCGGTTTTCGTTCTGGGTCCTGGTTTGAACCTTGCTGACATTTGGAAGGAGATTTGGGTTCATTCCTGTTAACCAGGAATGCGAGGATGGCATTTCTCCTTACTTCCAGTCTCGCTGCCTGTGTGCTGGGTTGTTTTTTTTCTCAGCTTTGTTTTTATTTCTTAGAGGCACATCAATAACCTTTCTCCTTGGCCGTAATCCGTATAGTTGTGACCCTGATGAGTTTCAGTCTGAATCTGGAAAAGGCAAGAAGGAGAAAATGAACTTCATTTCTCGCTGCTGCCTCATTTTCTGTTCGTGGGCTGGGTAAACGTGGGTGCCTATAACCAGCCCTGTCAGCTGGGGAGCCTTCTCTCTGGGTCAGGATGTGCGTGGACCAGGTCGCTTGTGTGCTCTGGGGCAGCTCCTGCTTTCTCCAGGGGAGAGGAGGGGAGTCTATCTGCAGAGAGAGGGCACAGGTGACGGGCAGCGAAGGCCACGCGCCAGAAATAGAGATGCTTCAGGCTAGCTTAAGCCCTCCCTTTATTTCCCCAGAGAGTCCAGGCACAGCCCCAGTAGAGGGAGGCAGCAGGGATGGCCATGGCCAGGCTGCCCAGGAAAAGACCCACTCCCATGGGGAGGCAGGGAGTGACCTGCCCGCACCGCTGCAGCTGCTTGTTGTAAAAAGCAGCCTGCTCCAGCCCGGGTCTTGGCCCGTTTTATTCCCCAGCAGCCCCAGCCACACTGGGCTCTGCAGTCACATCGTCTCTGTCCGCCTCTGCCTCCCTCCCTCCCTCCCTCTCTCCTTCAGGCTGGCACACATAGTCTGCAGCTGGTGGCCAGAGCTCTGGAGCACTGGTCACATAACGCTCTTCTGGCATCTATTTTCAGAGTGCTTTGCAGTTGGGGGCTTGGTTAGTGCTGCTCCCTTTGTTGCGAGAAGCAGAGATGCGGAGGTGTGGGGAGATGGCCAAGGTACTGGGGGACGGAGGAACATGGGAACGACGAGGTCATTTGTGCCTCCTTGGTGCACATCTCTTTAGATGGCGAATTTTGTTTACTTGGACGCATCGATTGTAATTATTCCATTAAGGCTAAGTTTATACTTCCATTTTCAGGCTTATTTTTCGCTTTCTAACCTGTATTAGGAGAAACTAATTTGTTTGCATAGTGAGATGTTCAAAACCAGGTAAGAAATGTCAAGGGGAGGAGGGGTTTTTCCTTCCCCCCCCCGCCCTTCTCAGAAAGTGCAGAATTAAAAATACTCATGATGTGGAAAATCGTACATTGAGTTCATCATCTCTTATTGCATCCTGAGTCTTCTTGACTCAGGTGCTCTCAGCCACTTTGGTTTGCCAGAGCTTATGGTGTCAACAGTCCTACGCAGGTATTTTTCACAGGCAACAGCTGGGAACGAGAGAGGGGAACCCAAGAAGGGGCACGGCCAGTCCTCGATAGCATTTATTAGGGAGGGGAGTCAAGGGGCTGTGGTGATGAAAGCCAGAGCGTAATCTAGTTGTGGGAGCATGGGAGAGGCAGAAACAGATATACAGATGGTGCACGGCAACTAAGAGAAGAAACATGGTGAAGGAGTGAAAGAAAAATAAATAAAAGTTAATAGAGCTAAGCAAAAATACTGAGAGGAAAAATATAGTGCTGCTGAAAGAGGGAACAGAATGAACTCAGAGACAGGCAACAGGAACGCTGCAGAGAAAAAAATATTAACAATAAAAGATAGATCACAGTGTGCTAGATGGCAAGAAATAAACAGCAAGTTTAGACAATTTCAAGGAAAACTATTGAGTCAAAATGTGTAGAGGGAAAAGGGAGGGAGAGGAAAGAAGGCAAGGTGGGGAAAAAGAAATTCAAAGGCGCCTTTGAAAAGAATAATTAAGTGACTAAGGCATCAGTGCCAAATTACTGGGGTACTCCAGGGGCTGAGGCATTCAGCAATGAAAAACCTGTGGGGATTGCTGGGGAGGGGGGTGGAACTGCGAGGGCCAGGAGCCTGGTGGCAATATCCCAGCCCACCCTCCCCGGGGGCTGCGCAGCCCTGTGCTGCTGGTCCGGGTCCCTGCACAGACCCGGGGACCCTCTTGGCGAGGAGCAGCGATTTAGGGAAGAGATGACTGGAAAAAAAGGGGAGAGGAGAAATGCATCTGCCTTGACGAGCTTCCTGGCTGTGGGGGCTGCTGCTTTCGAGGCTGGGTGTGCCCTTCCTGGGACGCTTACGCTCCGCTTGTGGAGCCAAGCCCTATGTTTGGGGCACCAGGCTAGCATCACGCAGGGCAGGAGCTAAGGGGGAATATGCCAATGGTGTCTGGTGAGGCAGGAGGAATTTATTAGTATTTAAAACTAAATCAATGCACTGCCTGAAAAAATGATCCTTTGCCCTGAATATTAATGTCAATTTGGCATATGATAATTTAAATTTAATTTAGTTGTATAGGATTCCTTCTCAGCCCTGTGCATGAATAGGCAAGTAATTTTGCAACATGACTTCATCCGGCCTTTGTGCTTGTAAAGCCATCACAACACGTTCAGCCACGGGCCAGGATTTCCCCATCTCCTCTCTCCTCTGGTCCCCTGCTTTCCTTTCCTGCCCTTACAGTGCTCAGCTTGATGGAGCATGGCAATGTCTGATGGCGAATGTGAAAACAGTAAGCAAAACATTTTCACCCTCGCAGAGCGAGCCCTGGCAAAACCACCACTGTGTTCCTTGCTCAGGTTCCAGGAGCTATTAATAGAGGTCTGCTAAGGTTTATTAATTATAGTATTATACCGGGCCTTCTTCAATATGAATAGCATGCACATTTTGTTCCCACTTCCCCATGTCTTTCTGTCATCTGAAAAGGCATATGTCGATGCAAAAACTTTTTAAAAGAGAAGGAAGCATAGCCAGACGGGCACCTTCCAGTATGTGTAACCCAGCCCCAGTGTACCCAAAAGACCTTTGTCCTGAGAGCTCAGCCTATGCTGACATTGCAGTTGTAGCTGGGCAAAAAAGGAAAATTTGGTGTCCTGGGGGGGTTGGGCAAAACGGACTTTATTTTGAATTCTGATCTGTGCCAAATGACAGCTCCCTGAAAAACCCACCAGGTGAAACACATCAGCAAGAGTTCATTACTTACAGGCCTGACATCCAGAAGTGCAGCTGAGCATCTCAGCTTCCGTTAATAGAAGTCAACATGACCTGGCAGGACTTTGATCTCCCGAAAATAACACCAGGTTTCTGCAGGCCAGCGGTGGGTGTAAGGCTTTGCGGGCAATTTAGAATGGATTCTTCAGGTCCCTTCACTGAAGAGCTTAGCCTTTAAGAGCATGATCCTGTAAATCTGTGCTTAGGCAACTAGCCCATTGAGTTTTATGGGATTACTTGCGTGAGCGAGGCTTTGTGAGACACAGCCGTAAGGGATGGTGGAAATGTATGGAGCTGCAACATTACTGTAGAGCATGAGGGACGTGCATACAGCTCTGGGAATATATTTACTGCACCCACAGGGATGTGGTCCCTGTCACTTGGGAGGGGGTATAGCCACTAGATTTGCACTGTGCTGAACTATGTTGTAGGCTAGAGGGAGCCAAAAATGACGTGGGAGCGGGGTGGCATAGATCAGGACTGTTTGGGCAGGGAGGTGGCCAGGAAGATAATCAGACTCGTGGAGCTGAGGAAACGTGCGTGAGAGGTGGAGAAGGGGCTGCAGGGAAGGGTGGCAGAGAAGCGCAGCTGCGGGCAGCATGGAGACCATGACTGATGGGTCCTCGAGGCGGCTGAGGCACCGCCAAAGTGGGGTGGGGGGAAGATTCTCAAATACTTTGTTCTGATTCAAAAGCAAATCTTGAGTTGATGATGTTTTCAGCCCTTCTGCTGTCCCTCTCTGCAAGCACAGCAGCTTGGGTAGGACAAATACTCATGAAGAGGAAATTGCTACTATGAATATTTCTGTCAAAGGCGACTTTGAAATGGTCTGTTGGATGGGGAAATTTGCATTTTGTGCTGCCAGATAATTGTCCGAGTCACAGGTTTTGTTTTTTCCTGGCCCTAAATTAGCTGAGTTAAGTTGGATAAATCACACACTGATTTACCTACCTGAATCCTTGAGTGTCCCACCACATCTCAGTCTGACGGGGTTGCTTCCCCAGCAGCTCAGTGCGTCACCCAGGCTATGAGCTGTGCTAGGAAGTGCTGGTGGGGCTGATCTGCTTCCCGCAGCCCCTCACATAAACTCAGCCTCGATCTGTACAGACCCTTGCACATTTTCCAGCGTTTCTGTGGTGTACCCGATTTGTGTTGTGCTGGTTTTGTTAGTGATGTGGATGTTACAGTCTGGTGGTACGCAGGAGGTAATGGTGGATTTTACAGCTCACTGTAACATTCACAATATGTGTAATGTGTCAGGAAAATATTATTTGCTGCCAGAAAATACATCAATAATCCCGAATAATAAATGAGCACGAGAGTTGGATATTTCCTTTGCTATCACAAAAATGCTAGCTTTCATCAGACAGACTTATTTTCTCACTCACTTTGTAACTTGTAAGTGGGTTTGCTCAGGAGTACAGCTTCCTCCTGATTTTAATGAGGAAAAAAAACCTGGATTGAGGCTTGCCCTGCAAGCTATTGCCTCTTAAGGAACCATTTGATACGAGCTTCAAGTGCTGTTTAGCTCCAGGTTTTGCAGAGTCCTGTGATGTCTGTCCAGGAAGCCCAATAATGTTCTCCAGATGGCATTTTCCAGAGGATGGCATCCACTTGCCGTAGATGTGATTTCTGCCTCTATGGGGATGGGTAGGGAGGAAGGACGACTTGGCATCTCCCCTTCCCTGACAGAAAGCAGCATTAAAGACACGTCTTTACCCCTCAGGGGGTTGCCCCTGCACTGTCCCTGGCGAGTTTTTCAGGCCCGAGGATGTCCTCCCATCCCCCTGCTCCCCCTCCCCTCCATGCTGCCTGGCTCTCCGCTAGGCCAGGGCCATGACGTCACCCCACCAGCTGGTCGGCATTTTGAAGCAGGCAGCATCATTTGTGTTGGAAGCACTCCCGGGCCCCGCTGCCACTGGGGATGGCGAGGAAACCACAAGAGCCCCACCAAAAGCTGGCCGGTCATACAGCCAGCCCCAAGCTGCCAAACCTTCCTCCTCCTTTCCTCTCACCAGCCAGGGTGGTTGGCAGCCTCCTGGGCTGCCAGCCGCGGTGGCCACGGCGTCCTTGAAGCTGGTGGCCCCGGGTTGATGCTCCCTGGCTGAGGACGTGGGCCCTGAAGGGATCTCGCAGGAAGCCAGATGCCGGTCTCGCCTGTGCACTTTGCCTCCCTGCCTGCGTGCGTGCGTGCGAGCTCGCAGGGTTGGCACGTGTGCTCGGGCAGGGGAGGGGAAGAGGAGTGGGAGGTGTTGGCTGTATTTCCAGCAGCGTCGTCCCCACTGTGTGCATGCACCGCCTTTTGAGGGCTCCCATCTGTGCCATGGTACCCAGCTCCTTGTCGACTTCCTTACAGAAGTCAGGTTCAAGCCATCTAACGCTGGATGTTACAGCCGTCCAGGTCTCTGGCTGCAGGGGGTGCCTGAGCCCGTCACTCGTACCGGAGGGCAGCGCAGACGACAGCTGTCTTTGGTGTGACCAGGTGAACGATCTGCTCAGCCAGGTGGCAGAGCTGAAAGAGGAGGTGGAAAGACTGAGGAGTATCAGGGAGTGTGAGAGGGAGATAGATTGGCAGAGCAACACCCTACCATCCCTGGGGCCAAGGCAGCAGATGGAGGCCCCACAAGGAGCAGAGGATTCCCTACCCTCTTGCCAGCAAGCAGAAGGAGGGGACCTAAGAGACGGGGGGGGAATGGAAACAGGTCCCTGCTCGGGGCGGCAGGCGAATCCCCTCCCAGTCTCCCTCACCTTCCCAGTTGCCCTTACACAACAGATATGGGGCTCTGGAAGCTGAGGGCCAGACAAATGAGGATGTAGATGAATGTCCATCCAGGGGGTTGCCTAGGGCAAGTCAGTCAGCCCCATGCATTACGACTGCCCCTGTTAAGAAAAAAAGGAGGATAGCTGTTGTAGGCAATTCCCTCCTGTGGGGATCAGAGGGCCCAATATGCCATCCAGACCCATTCCACACAGAAGTCTGCTGCCTCCCTGGGGCCTGGGTTAGAGACGTTACTAAGAAACTCCCCGATCTGGTAAGGCCCTCTGACTATTACCCACTGCTGGTTATGCAGGTTGGCAGTGATGAGGTTGCAGAGAGAAGTCCAAAAGCAATCAAAAGGGACTTCAGGGCACTGGGGCGATCAGTTGAAGGATCAGGAGCACAGGTAGGGTTTTCCTCTATCCCGTCAGTGGCAGGGAAGAATACTGAAAGGAACAGGAAAGCCCAGCTGATTAACAAGTGGCTCAGAGGCTGGTGCCATCAGCGGAATTTTGGTTTTTTTGATCATGGGGAGGTTTACATGGCATCAGGCCTACTGGCAACAGATGGAGTTCAGCTGCCTCCAAAGGGGAAAAGGATTCTTGCTCATGAGTTGGCGGGGCTTATCGAGAGGGCTTTAAACTAGGTTTGAAGGGGGAAGGGGATATAAACAGGCTCGCTAGAGAGGAGCCCGAGGGTGGCATGGCAACATTGGGAGTGAAATCGATAGCCCAGCTCAAGTGCATCTACACCAATGCACGCAGCATGGGCAACAAACAGGAGGAGCTGGAAGCCATTGTGCAGCAGGATAGCTATGACATAGTCGCCATCACAGAAACATGGTGGGATGACTCATGACTGGAGTGCTGCACTGGATGGCTATAAGCTCTTCAGAAGGCATAGGCAAGGAAGGAGAGGCAGTGCAGTGGCTCTGTATGTTAGGGAGTGTTTCGGTTATATGGAGGTCAAAAATTGTGATGATAAGGTTGAGTGCTTATGGGTAAGGATGATGGGGAAGGCCAACAAGGCAGACGTCCTGCTGGGAGTCTGTTATAGACCACCCAACCAGGATGAAGAGATAGATGAAGCATTCTATAACTGGCTGGCAGAAGTCTTGCAATCGCTAGCCCTTGTTCTCATGGGGGACTTCAACTTGCTGGACATCTGCTGGAAATATAACACAGCAGAGAGGAAACAGTCTAGGAGGTTCCTGGAGTGTGTGGAAGGTAACTTACTGATGCAGCTGGTAAGTGAGCCTACCAGGGGAGGTGCCTCACTTGACCTGCTGTTTACAAACAGAGAAGGACTCATGGGAGATGTCGTGGTCAGAGGCTGTCTTGGGCTTAGCGACCATGATATGATAGTTTTCGATTCTTGGCGAAGTAAGGAGGAGGGCCAGCCAAACCACTACTGTGGACTTCCGGAGGGCAGACTTTGGCCTGTTCAGGACGCTGGTTGGGGAAGTCCTTTGGGAGGCAGTCCTGAAGGGCAAAGGGGTCCAGGAAGGCTGGGCCTTCTTCAAGAAGGACGTCTTAAAGGCGCAGGAGGGGGCTGTCCCCATGTGCTGTAAGACAAACCGGCGGGGAAGACGACCGGCCTCACAGAACAGGGAGCTTTTGCTGGGATTCAGGGAAAAAAGGAGAGTCTACCGCCTTTGGAAGAAGGGGTGGGCAACTCAGGAAGAGTACAGGGATCTCGTTAGGTCATGCAGGGAGGAAATTACAGAAGCAAAAGCCCAGCTAGAACTCAATATGGCCACTGTTGTAAGAGATAATAAAAAATGTTTCTACAAATACATTAACAAAAAGGGAGCCAAGGAGAATCTCCATCCTTTGCTGGATATGGGGGGAACATTGCCACCAAAGATGACAAAAAGGCTGAGGTACTTAATGCCTTTTTTGCCTCTGTTTTTAATAGCCAGACCAGTTATCCCCAGGGTATTCAGCCCCCTGAGCTGGAAGACAGGGACGGGGAGCAAAATGGAGCCCCCATAATCCAGGTGGAAGCAGTTAATGACCTGCTACGCCACCTGGATGCTCACAAGTCTATGGGGCCAGATGGGATTCACCCAGGAGTACTGAGGGAGCTGGCAGAGGAGCTTGCCAAGCCACTTTCCATCATCTATCAGCAGTCCTGGTTAACAGGGGAGGTCCCTGATGACTGGAGGCTTGCCAATGTGATGCCCATCTGCAAGAAGGGACGGAAGGAGGACCTGGGGAGCTACAGGCCTGTCAGCCTGACCTCAGTGCCGGGAAAGAGGAGTGGTTCATATTGAGTGAACTCAACAGGCATGTGCACGTCAACCAGGGTATCGGGCCCAGCCAGCATGGGTTCATGAAAGGCAGGTCCTGCTTGACCAACCTGATCTCCTTCTATGACCTGGTGACCCGCCTGGTGGATGAAGGAAAGGCTGTGGATGTCATCTACCTGGTCTTCAGTAAAGTCTTTGACACGTCTCCCACAGCATTCTCCTTGGAAAGCTGGCGGCTCATGGCTTGGACAGACGTACTCTTCGCTGGGTAAAAAACTGGCTCGGTGGCCGAGCACAGAGAGTTGTGGTGAATGGAGTTAAATCCAGTTGGTGACTGGTCACAAGCAGTGTTCTCCAGGGCTCAGTTTTGGGGCCAGTCTTCTTTAATATCTTTACCAACGATCTGGATGAGGGGATTGGGTGTGCCCTCAGTAAGTTTGCAGATGACACCAAACTGGGTGGGAGTGTCCATCTGCTCCAGGGCAAGATGGCCCTGCAGAGGGATCTGGACAGGCTGGACCGATGGGCTGAGGCCAACTGTATGAGGTTCAACAAGGCCAAGTGCTGCCTCCTGCACTTGGGTCACAAAAACCCCATGCAACACTACAGGCTTGGGGAAGAGTGGCTGGAAAGCTGCCCGGCTGAAAAGGACCTGGGGGTGTTGGTTGACAGCCAGCTGAACATGAGCCAGCAGTGTGCCCAGGTGGCCAAGAAGGCCAACAGCATCCTGGCTTGTATGAGGAATAGCGCGGCCAGCAGGAGCAGGGAGGTGATTGTCCCCCTGTACTCGGCGCTGGTGAGGCCACACCTGGAATACTGTGTCCAGTTTTGGGCCCCTCACTACAAGAAGGAGTGTGTCCAGCTGGAGCGTGTCCAGAGAAGGGCAACAAAGCTGGTGAAGGGTTTGGAGCAGAGGCCTTATGAGGAGCGGCTGAGGGAACTGGGGTTGTTTAGCCTAGAGAAGAGGAGGCTGAGGGGAGACCTTATCGCTTATCGCTCTCTACAACTACCTGAAAGGAGGTTGTAGTGAGGTGGGTGTTGGTCTCTTCTCCCAAGTAGCTAGCGATAGGACGAGAAGAAATGGGCTCAAGCTGTGCCAGGGGAGATTTAGATTGGATATTAGGAAAAATTTCTTCACGGAAAGAGTGGTCAAGCATTGGAAGAGGCTGCCCAGAGAGGTGGTGGAGTCACCATCCCTGGAAGAGTTCAAAAAATGGGTAGATGTGGCATTTTGTGACATGGTTTAGTGGGCATGGTGGTGTTGGGTTGATGGTTGGACTGATGATCTTAGAGATCATCCTAGATCTTTCCAACCTTCATGATTCCTAGTTTTTACTTTCATTAAAAAATAATCCAGCCACCAGGCCAGGAGACTCTACCCTTAACTGGTTTAGTGGTGGACTTGGTAATGTTAGGTTAATGGTTGGACTCGATGGTCTTAAAGGTCTTTTCCAACCTAAATGATTCTGTGATTTTATGTCCAGCATGAGGGCTGGGGAAAGTAGACAGTAATGGTCACCCAGAAAGCTCATCTTCCTCTTTAGGAGAGCTAGTGCTTTTTCCTTCCTGTATACACAAGCTGAAGAGAAGCAATCCATGCAAATGAGCGTTGCACAGCAGTTGGGATGGATGTGTTTGTCACCTGTGGCGTGTGGGCACCCTAGGCTTTCCGTGCCGGCATGCCTGGATTTGCATGTCTGCCTTCCCCGAGGAGTAAATCGGTGTGGCAGGGCTGGCATGCGGTGGGGGGCACCTGCTTGGGCACACATGCGTGGGGCTGTGTAGGGGGAGTGCCGCTCCGTCCTCTGCATGTATCTGCCAGCATGTGAAGTGTGCACGTGTTCCCTGCGTCTAACTACGGGGATTGTTAATCCTGTTTATAGCCAGCAGCAAGATGGGCAGGGAGCTGCTTAACAAGAGCTGACACATGAAGAAATAAGGCTTTTGTCTCCATTGTACATTAAACAATTCATGAGGTTTGGGGTTGAATAAGACATTTAATGAACATTGGCCTGTTCGGGCTGCCTGCAGCTGGTCATTTCTCACCCAGGGCTGGGTGCTTTTAAAGGCAGAATAAGGAGACATGAGCTTTGAGTTATAAAATTTTAACAAAAAAATGGCATTTCCTACTTACCTTAAAATGGAGAAATAGAGAGGAGTGCTAATAGCTGTTTTTCCAAGTATATGGAACAATGGTAGGTTTGTAGACGTGGTGAAAGCCCACCTACACCGAAGTGAGGATCCTCCATGAATAGCTTTATTTATTTATCACTGAAACTATTTGTTCAGTGGTAAGCAGCAGGGCCAGAATCCCTGCTTGTTTTGCAGCAGGCACCTTGTTAATTCTCTGCTTAGATCTCACACAAGCGTGCGGGGCGGAGTAATGAGAAGGGAACGATTAGGAAACAGAGCAGACCTTGTAAGGTTGGCTAATTGGGAGTCGGAGGACGGGGGAGGCTGCTGAGAAGACAGCGAGACCTTTGCCTGTGGTTACAGGGATGCGTGGTTACCTGCACTGGTGTCATCTTTATTTCATATTATGCAAGATCACTTCCCTTCACTCTAAAAGAAGAAAGAAAAAAGAGATAGACATGTTTACACACTTTAAATGTTCAGAAATAAAACTTTACAGGGCTGCTGTTATGTTGCTGTACTCCCACTTGATTCACTCCACCAGTTTCTATGGTGCCAAGAAGAGACATCAAATTTAGACTTTACAGCTCTTTCTCTCTGTGGACTGTGGGGACCTGGGGTTGGTAGCTGGAGTAGTAGGAGGCTGGATTCGCTCCTGACACTCTTGGACTTAGACATTAAGCACCAGCACCGATGTAGCTCCTTGGATCCTTCAGCCTTCCTGATGTCTCTCTCCTTGGCTCTTGAAGAGTGGCTTTTGGTTGAGCTCCTGGTGGGAGTCGTGTCATCCCCCAGCCCACCTCTCCACCCGGAGCCCAGGTGGGACACCTGCCAGCGCCTCAGCAGAGAGGCCAAAGGCCAGATGGACCTGCAGGCACTGGGTGCTCCCTGACCCTTGCATGTGTTCTGTGCAGATTGGAGCCCAGAGCTGAGGCAGTTGCAGGGGCGGGGGTGCGCTGCCCTTGCCAGCAAAGTACCGCAGCTTAATGCCAACAAAGTACCGCAGCTTAATTTGCTTTCGGGGGGTGTTTCTTTGCTGCTGGCTTAGAGCACAGCTGCTGATTCCCCATACTGTAGGAAGCAATGAGGTTGCCTTTCCCTCCCTGGCGCATGCGGACCCCCTGTTCCAGTGCTGGGGCACAAGCTGGCAGCCCAAAACAGATGGTGCTGCTTTACGCTCAGTCTGCACCATTGCCCGAGGCAGACAGCAGGCACATGCGCTCCCATCAGATAATATAGGAGTCGGCATCTCAACATGATGTTGTTGTCCATCCGTTCAAAGTGGAGAACAGCTCAGCCTTGGGACACCAGTCCAACTGGTCTCGGCAGCATGGTTCTGTTGGAAAGGCAGAACCCTTCCTCCGCTTCAAAAATCCTGTTTATAATCCCAGTCCAGCTTTCACTACAGCAGCGGGGACTTTTGTTTTGGCCTGCCTATAATACTGAGGCATTTTTCTCCAGAACAAAGAATCCTGTTTTAGCAACAGTCTCTATTAGTGCATATTAATGTGCTCAGTTGGTGTAATTTACTTTAGCATGTAATTTATTTTAACATTTATTTTAATACTTTCTACCTCTACACTGGATTAATAGCAATCTCATCATCTATAAATGGGAAGCAGCTATTTAGGATGTTTAACCTTATATGCTCTGGCATTTAGTTCACTCTTTAGGTTGTAGCCTTTCAGCATGAGGGTCTTCTTTGTCTTCTTGTACAGCAGCCTGATCCAAACCTACAGCTACATAAATAGCCATTACTACTAATGCATCTAATACAGTACAGAACATTGATACAAGTTTAAAAATGTTGTGAAGGAGAAAAATGCAACATGATATGGGATCTTTAATGGTCACAGAGATCATAGTATTGGTTTTACATCATAGTTATCTTCCTCACTTCTCCAGCTCCTCATGACCTTGAATCACATGCTCCTTACACCAGAAGGAGGATCAGCAGTGTTGTGGCCTCAGTGGAGGAACATAGTCCAATGGTACAAAATGCCATTTTCTTTGGATGTCTCCTGACTCAAGTTGTTACTGTAGGTCTGTATGAACTTGCTTTTGAGATCTGACCAGGTCATGCCCCGAGGTGTTGGTTTTTGTTAGCTAGCCTTGGACACCAGAATTTACGATGCAGCTTTAAAATAATCAGCTTTGTAGTTGCTTCCTTTCACCAAAGAAATGCCTGCCCTCAAACACAGGGGCGAGAAAGTAGAGCAAGGGATTACATAGGAAGATGATATGCCATGCACAAATATACATTGACGGCCTCGGGCTTTGACACTAAATTATTATGCTAATGCCATGCACATTGGTACAGTGATTGTTTGGAAAAGCAGTGTCTTTTAGGAGTGGGTCAAACCTGTATTTTCTCATAGGGCTCATCCTGTAAAAATAGTTGTAAGCCCAGCCTGATACGGGCTACCATGAGATTTGTAGCCCATAGCCTTGATTCCCAGAGAGGTGGGAGCTCCTTGAAGCACAACCGTGTTGGTCGATTAGATGTCCTTAGGTCCCATCACCTGGGAGCCTGCATGTGAGACACTGGAGAGGGTGAGCAGAGCTGAGACCCTGGTAATGAAGCTATGCTGAGTGGCACTGGAGCTGCTCCGCCACCAAGTGGCATTTGCTTAGTTGGAAAGAGACTTGCCATATGTGTCTGGTCCTTGGGCATAAGCTGAACCTGATGGCACCAAGGAGGCTTTGCACAGTTGTAAGTGGTGGCTCTGTCCTGGTTTTGGCTGGGATAGAGTTAGTTTTCTTCCTAGTAGCAGGCATAGTGCTGTGTTTTGGATTTAGTAGGAGAAGAATGTTGATAACACACTGTTGTTTTTAGTTGTTGCTAAGTGCTGCTTATGCTAGTCAAGGACTTTACAGCTTCCCATGCTCTGCCAGGTGCACAAGTAACTGGGAGGGGGCACAGCCAGAATAGTTGATCCAAACTGACCAAAGGGCTATTCCATACCATATGACGTCATGCTCAGTATAGAAACTGTGGGGGGTTGGCCGGGGGGCAGCGATCGCTGCTCGGGAACTGTCTGGGTATCGGTCGGCAGGTGGTGAGCAATTGCATTGTGCATCACTTGCTTTGTGTATTACTATTATTATTATTATATTGTTACTATTATCATTACTATTTTACTTTATTTCAACTATTAAACTGTTCTTATCTCAACCCAGGAGTGTTTTTTTCACTCTTACTCCTCCGATTCTCTCCCCCATCCCATCAGGGCAGGGGGAGTGAGCGAGTGGCTGCATGGTGCTTAGTTGCTGGCTGGGGCTAAACAATGACAGGCTCAAAGCCCTTCCTGTATGGAACAGGGACAGCTGTAGAGGCTCCAGTCTGTATTCTGGTGTCAAGACTGGAGAGGAGAACACATGGCTGAACTGGTTTCCTACTTTGCTGCAGAAATCTTGGAAAACCATTAGCATTAGACCAGCCTTCAGACAGGAGAATCACAGCATCTTTCACTGCATGTGAGAGAGTCATGCAGCCTGTCACTCCATCCATCCTTTGGTGTATATTTTCTCTGTCTCTCTCCTTTCACCCCACCATACGTGGCATGTTGGATGTGCTGCCTCTTCCTCCTGTTTTCTGCCCCAAGGTTGTTCTGAGCTTGAAAGTGATGTCTGGTAGCGCTCTTTATTGCACATGGTACAGAGAAATATGAGGATGGCAGCCCTACAGGAGCAGATGGCATTACATGCCTGGATCTGTTTCCTCAGACAAAGTAGGATACTGCAAACTGGTGTTCACTTCACTTGGTAACATCTACTTGAAATATCGGTGCGTGTTGTACCATTTGGAGAAGTAGGCTGGCTGTTACAAAGGCTCACGTGGGCAGGGTGTAGTGAGGGCATATAGGTGATTGGAATCCTGCACATTTCTGGTAGAGTGTCACTTTTCAGAGGAGAGGACAGGGTGCCAAAAGAAAGAAGTCATAAGGAGAGGGGGATTCCTCTACACCCCACTGTATGCAAATGCACGCCCATCTCCAGCACGGGTGGCCAAGAATAAAGGGACTCGCTATTTGGCAGGAGTCACACGTGGACTCAGCTCTGACACCTCAGGCACAGACCGCAAAGGCTCAGTTTCTCTTGAGGATGTTGGGGGGTGGAAACACACCGTAAATACTCTCTCCAGGCAATTAGCATGCACGTTCAGCGGAGACTACAACATGGCAGGGTTGGTAGCACTAGCAGGAGAAGGCCTCTGCACCGACTGCCTGCAGGGTCGTCCTCGGAGGAGCAGGTAGGAGGAAAGGTGGGGACGTAGAGACAGGCAAAGAGCAAGGACATCTCTGTGTGCGAAGAGGACTCATGGAGGGGAGGGAAGAGGGAGAGACTGATGAACCATGTGGGGGAGAGAAAGGATTAATTAGACCAGAGAGGAAGGGGAAGATTCGCAGCTCAGGGATGTCAGAGGCGGGAGCAGTTCCACGGTGGCACCCCAGGAGCCCTCCCACCCGTCCCCGCGCACCCTGCATGACAATGCTGTCCTCTTCTGTCAGACAGGAGCCTCCATCATTGCGGCTTGCTGGTCAACCCGCTCCATGTTAACACGTTTCTGATAATTACCATTTTTCAGAACTATTTTGACTGTTAAAAAATGCTTTTTTTAAAAAATAAGCTGATTAAAAGAGACTACTCATTAGCATAAGCTCCTTGCCGTTCAGCCCTCTTCCTAATTAAAAGCACTCATCTGTGGAGACCTCGATTCTCCCCTGTCCTCTGGGCTAGCTTTTTGGACATTTTTCCCTGGCAGTTTGCTTTATTTTGCCTCATCTTCCTTTTTCTAGTTTCCTCTCCAGCAGCTTCCTGGCAAGGGTAGCAGAGGATTCAGGCAGGTGGAGGCTTAGGTGTTTAGTACAAGCTGAAAACCAGGATGAATCTGTTGCTCCTTAAAGCATCATCTTCTGTTTATTGCTGCTAGCTTGGGAGCAGAGCAATGGCAAGTTGGCTCCCGGGTTCGCGGGAGATGCACCTCCTGGGGCAGTGATCTCCTCCGGTCTAAACAGCATTAGGCTGGTGGCGTGTTTGGATGGCAGATCTATAATGCGAATCCAGGGGTGCTGGTGGCTATGCAGCAGGTGGTGCTTTTCCTCTCATTCAGCAGTAAGCCAAGATCCCAGCAAGGGATCAGCTTCTGCTGTGTTGCAGGGAGGGCAGCTTTTATGGTGAGCTGCAGAGGTCCCGACCACATAGAGATGTGATGGCTCTCAACATGTGTAGCCCCAGTACTTTGGAAAATTCCAGCGCAAAGAACTATTTTCTGTCTCCCTCAGTGTCCCCCAGTGGTCTTAATTAAATAAAGTAGCCTCCTTCATTCCTTCCCTCAGCGCCACCCGTTTCTAAGCAGCTGCAGCGTTTAGCCCTGAAGTGGCTGCATTTATGAGCCTGCTGAGGACTCTTGCCCAGGGGTGCTCTGGAAACTTGCAGCAGAACTGGAGGGCCCTGCAAATCATACTCAACACCTTCTCAGCATTGGTGATTAAAACCGTGAGGCAGGAGTGGCGTTTAAGCTGTCCCACATCAGTCTTGCACTGTAGCCAGCTTGCTGAGTAGGAGTTCGTGTCTGTGGGGGGGACAAGTTGCTCCCTGGTGCTCTGCAAGTGCTCAGGAAGAGGGGAACTTGCTTGCCTGCATGGACCCAGCTCACCGCTGGGTGCAGAAGATTTCTCCAGACAGTGTTGTTTAGAAGTCTATTCACTGCTAATATCTTGCCGTGCTGTGAAGTGTTGGTGGACCTTGAACGACTCCAGCAACTGTTTGCTTTCCTAAGGAAAATTGCCATGGTTCACCTGTGAAATACAGCAGATGACTGCAGTCAGCAAAAATCTGCTTTCATCATTTAAGGAGCTCCATCCTTGGCTGCAGTCACGTGTCACTTGGTGCCACTAATGAGGAGGGGGTTAAAGGCTCTGATCACAGGGACGGCTTGGACATAAGCTTTTGCCTAAGCAAACTCAGGGCTGGCTGGCAGGGACCTGTAACCCATCAGGGGAACATGAGGAGACAGCAGACCTTCTCCTTGTCCCTGTTTCCATCTCATTCCCTCTATGCCAAGGCTGCAAAAGGATTGGAGTAATTCCAGTTCACGTGGGCGGAGTCTTCAGGTAACTGGGTCATTTGGCTTTATAGCACCTTTTTGTTCCTGGAGCAAAGTGTAAGGATTGGAGCTGGGACCAGGTTTGGCTCAATATCCCTGCTCCCCATGCTTTTTCAGTGTCTTACGCTCAGCCCTGCAGGAGCTGACACAGCTATGGAGAAGTGAGATTGGCGTCTAATTTGCGTCATGTCTCAGCAGCTATAGTCTGACTGCAGCCTCACTCTTCCTGGGGTTCCTCTAAGAGTCAGAAAAGAATAGCTGATTTTCAGATCCAGGGGGGATTTGAGATAGCTGGCAGGTTAGATACACTGGGGCTAATGGTCATCTCTTTCGCATCAACTCTCCACTGGTGGAAGTCCATTGATTGTAACGAAGTGATGCCTGATCTACCGTGACAGTCAGAAAGGCATTTATTTCCTTTAGCGTTGTAAAATGAAGCCCATCTGAACTGAAGGGGAGAATGCCACAGACACGTGAGAGACTTACTTGGGTGAAAAGAGCTGCCCTTTTGCACGGACTCTTTATACTCCAAACCCCACCCTTTGCTCCGCCATCCTCCTTCCCTGCCTTCCCACACGGTGCCTGTAAATCCCCTGCTGTGCTGCACATGCCCATCTCCTCCCAGCTCGTGTGTGCCGTGCTGGGGCCATCGGTAGATTGGTTGTACGTACTGGGGGGATGGGGGAGAGAGGGGGCCACTGGTGTTGGCTCTTGCTTATACCACGGCACCTCAGAAGTAACTTGACAGAAGTTTGTGGCACTTGCAGCAGTCAGGCCCCAGGTATGTGTTCAGCCAAATCATGGCTGCAAAGTCACATTTAAAAGGTCAGGAACAATGTTCTCAGCTCTCACTTTCCACCCCCTCTCCCGCCATCCCACCCCGCCGTGGATCTGATCCGCTTGCTTGACTGTCTTTTCAAAGCCGTCAGCCAGGCTAAGGTCTCGCCTGAAATTCTGAAATAACCTGAAGTGAGCAGCCTGAATAGCCTGCAAAGGTCAAGGCAATGCCTCTGTTCCGGTGAAGGGCCAAGTCACTTGTGGTTTCACTCAGTTGATTCAGTAACATTACACCAGGATGAATTTGGCTTAAGGTTGTGACTTCACCTTCTCAGTCAATAATCCAGCCTCACCTTTGGAAAGAGGGTGCGTGCTACCATCCTCCTTTCATAGGCAGGGAAACTGAGGCAGGTAGTCCAGAGCAGGAGCAGAGTTTGCATTGAGCTCTCCAGGATGCCAAAGGCTTGCTCTGGTATGTTGCTTTTCACCAGCAGAACTCCCAGTAGATGCTCTTAACCCGGTTTTTGGACAGCAGTTCAAGATCAGAGCAATGCAGAATGTACACTTCCTATTCCCTCATCTGCTAAATTCCTACATATTAGGAGTGAGGAACTGATATGTGTGTAACAGTGGTAAAAGTCAAAATAATTTCCAAACATGGATTTGGTTTAGATCTGAACCATTTGGGTCTATCCAAAGGAAGTTCTCCCTTGTCCAAGACTTTCTGAAACACTTTGATTTCTGCTGCCTCGTGCTAGGCTTTCGGTTTCTCTTCCTTTGCATTCAGCAAGGCTGTCCGCTTCCGCTGCTGCCAGGGGCTTCTTCCATCTCTTACACAGGCTTACTTCTCATCCTTTCTGCTAACAGTTAGCTCTCAGTCAAGTCTGTCTACAGAGACGGGACTCTTTTGAGGGACACAAAGAGTTAAGCAGTGAACAGAGAAGTCACCTGCTTAGCAAAGGAGGGAGAGGGGCTCTGATCCTCTACCCAAAGTGCGCTGCAGTTGCTAGGACTGGCTCCCAGCATCAACTAACTTTGTGAGGAGTCTGCCCTCTCTTTCCGGGATCTGGGTACTTTCCTTACTTGAGCTAGGGAAAAAAACCCAGATGCAAACCAAAACAAAAAGCCTGACATCAGATCTAATTAATAATAATAGAAAAGCCAATTTCACAGCCCATTACCCCTCATAGCCAGGTGGGGGGTAGGAAGGTGATGAGGAGGAGGGACCTGAACAAACATGGGCGGGTGTGTTTGTGGACCTCATGAAAGAGATGGGGCGATGGTGACTCACAGAGTTTCCCTGCCAGACGTATAGCTTTAGGCTCCATTAACCCAGAACCCAACAGAAGGTACCATAGCCAAGGGGAGAATCTTTAAAAATGCCGACAGCATCATTTTGCTTCATTAGCAGGGCTCCTGCGTGCCTCCTTCTCTCTTCGCTACCGCCACAACCCCCTCCCCTCCATGCCCCCTCCTTTCCCTCTCTTTCTGTTTCGTTTAACTGAAGGCAATTCATCTCGTTTTAATTAATTTTTACTTGCAGCGTTATCACCCCAAGTATAAAGGCAAAAAGTTGTTTTTTTTAATTACAAAGCTAACGGCATTAATTACCAGTACAGTAAATGCATCAACGCACGGGAGCCAAGTGGCGTTCGGAGGCACTGAGGCAGCGAGCAGCCGTGACAGCTGCAAAGGGTTTGGGGTTTGGTTTTTTTCCTTTCTTTTTCTTCTTTTTTTTCTTTTTTTCCTTTTCTGTTTAACAGCCTCACCACAGAACAGCCTCAATTTGGAAAAAAAACAGCCTGAGATTTTCTAAACCACTAGTCAGCTCCAGCCACCCACTGGGATATGGCATCTGGAAGGAATGCAACAAAGAATCCTTAAAGATGGGGCTGGAAGGGAGAGGAAGAGACCATCCCTTGCCCCAAGGCAGATGCTACTAGACCTGTTTCAATCTTGATGGATGTTTGTTAATCCACTTCGAAAGACTTAAAGAAATGCACATTTTTGCTAGTGAATGTTGCCCCCCTCCCAACATACACAGAGAGTCTAAGTCCAACTGGTTGGCTAGTTCAGCCTAATTCTACCCTCACTTCCTAAATGAATCCTTGTGGATGGAATATTTGCAGAGCTTTGATGAGCTGAGCAAGTGGAGATGAGTTAGGACAGGACCGTGGGGAGCTAACCTCTGTCCAGCCACGGCACGTGAACCCACCTCCAGGAGGTGAAGGTGACCCTTTGCTTCAGCTCTGAATGCCCTGGACCCTGAGGACAGACCAAAAAGCATAAACCCAAGTACTTTGTATTAAAAAAAAGGGGTGGGTGATTCTACAAGGGTTGCATTTTTTTCCTCAGATTCATGCTGGCACAGAAGAGGCATATCAGGGCTGTGATAATGGGCTTGGGCAAAAGTCTCCTTGTAAGGATAAGGTATGGGCTGCCTCAGTATCCTTGCAGGGGTGTATGGGGTGAGATGTGCAGATGGGCCCTGGGGGTGAGGCTGTGATGATGGATGAAATGCTTGCAAGCCCCAGAAGTGTGTGCCTTACCTTACTTCCTTTGTCTGAAAGCTTTTGTGTTGGAAATGGGCCTCAACTATGAAGTCTGGATCTAGCTGATAAACTGTGCTTCAGCCCACTACTGATATAAAGCACAGGGTATGGTAGTACATGGAGTTTGACTCAGATGATGTGATGTAAAAACCTGTTGCATCTGATGTGAAATTAAGAAATAGGGGAGGAAATCAAGATCTGATTCAGTGTTCCTGTACTGAAGACTCAGAAACTGAGACCCTCTGGCTAAAGAAAGGAACTAAAATGTCAAGTCTGGGAGGAGAATGTGGGAGAAGTCGCCACTAAGTAGGAACTGCATCATTGCAGGGATTTTTTTTTTCCCTTTAAAAGCATGTTCACTTCTCAAAAAAGGGTTAAAAAGTATTCTTGAGTTTTTTGTACACATTCTACCATATGAAGGAACCCTTACTGACAGGGGAAGACAGTCAAGAGAAGAAATAGCTGTGCCTCTGTCGAATGTGTGCAGACATAAGGATTCTGGCTCAGAAAACAGGTGCCAAGGGAACCTGCTTTCTGAGAGAACCAGGCTTGGAGAATGAGGTGTGAACAGCATTGACAGTGGTAGGAGAAGGGCTCTTGGCTGTCCGTCTTGGGCTATTAGGAGGCATCTGGCCTGGTACCTTTTATTTTCTTCTGAGTGGTCCAAGAGGAAGATGCAGAATCACTTGAGAGGAAGGGAGGGGAAAGCTTGGATGTTCCCGTGTTGCAGTGGTACTTGCAATATAAAGGGGGTTTTGCCTTCACCAGGCGATGAGTAACCTTTGGAGGAAAGGAAGGATGTTACAGGGGAGGCACCTCCGTAGTTGATCAAGGCCAGGGAAGATGATGCAGTATGTGAGGATTACTTCTGTTATTCTGTTTTTTCCGTTATGTAAGGGATAAAACAGCAAGTACTAAAGAGCAGGGGGGGGCCAGGCCCCAAACTGAGGTTCTCAGATGGGCTTCCTGAGCCACGTTTTGCTTTGGCCTGTTTCTGGCTAAAACCTTGTCTGTTCCTGCCATGGTGAAACCCCTCCAGTAAGTTGTAAAAGATGTCTCATTCTAACCCTCTCCGAAAGGATGGGAAGACATGTCTTTGTATGGCCTTGCCTTTCAGTAACCTACAATCAGAGCCTGGTTGTGGAAAGACAGTAAGGAGGAGTGAAAATGACCCTAATAAAGCAATGTCTGTCATTTTCTTATCCCAACTAGAAATTCTGTGGCACAGAACATCAAAAAAGGACTTTAAAAAAAAAGGGAACTTAGTCAGAAACAACCTGAAGGGAAAAAGTTATGAAATTAAAACCCAAAGAACCAGCAGGGAAAGTGCTTTAAAAAAATCCCTTATTAGAGTCACAGGAGGTAGCACCATACCCTCAAATGAATATCAAAATAAAAACCTGGAAGCAAAAAGGTAAGAGAAACTGGTGCACTTAAATACCATGTTATGTGGGTTTATTCAAGTCAGAGAAAGAATCCTTTAAAAATTGGATATTCCGTCCAAGTGATGCTAATAGGATGGAACATAAAATGCAGCACTGAGATGTAAAATAGAGATTAAGAAAAAATTTGAAGAACAAACAGCCAAAGATAACACAGCCAATAATAATAAATTCTTTACATACGAAGAGTAGGCAGCCCCAGGGAGAGTCAGTTAAGGAGCTAATCAGGACGGATAGAGATTGCGGAAAAGACTTGGTCATTACTAGAGAGGAGAAGAGAACCCTGAATGCCCCAGCATGTATTTTGTAGAGAAAAGATGACACTGTCCTCGGGTGATGTGTGAGTAATAACAAAACTGTGTGCAAAATGGGACTGTAACAGATCTCCAGGTTATTGCAAAGGGATTCCATGTTGGCAGGTCCCAAATTAGACTTGCGGTTCTCCGTAGAGGAATTTATATTCCCTCAACCTCACCCCAGTACCACCACATATTCCAGGGGAAGAAGCAACCTGAAAAGAGCAGGTATGAAATGAGACCCCATAGAACTAGCAGGGAGATTGCAAGAAGAAGACATCCCTCATTAGATTCACAGGAGGTCGTACCATATTCCCAGACTAAAATTAAAATCAAAACCTGGAAACAAAAAGGAAATAGGAACAAGTGCATTTAAATGCCAAATTGCATGGGTTTATTCACATAAAAAAAAAAAAAAAGAAAGAAAGAAAGAAAAAGGGAAATTAAAAAAAAAGATCATCCATCCCAGGGGCATGGAGTGCCCTATTCTTTTTTTTGGTTAATGATCAAGTCTTCATTTGTACTATCTTAATCACTTCTGCTATTCCCCTTTAATTGTCTCTGTTAGTTCTACCCACTGTGAAACATCCATTTTTTTGTCACGCGCATTAGACTTTGGGCTGATTTGTTTTTTTCTTTTGTCATTTCCAAAATGAGGGGCATTGCTCTGTCATCTTCCAGTCCACGAGCCTAGTAGGGCTTCTGCCCAGCATCCCAAAGTGCACACCACTGGACATGCAGGTTGCAAGTCCAGTGGAGGAGCAGAAATGGGTCAGGAATACACGTCAGAGGTGAGAGTCTGAGTCGTCGGTTCATATCACATCAACATATTACTCTCAACATTTCAAAGCAGGTCTTTCTTCTCTACCTGTTCCTTCCTTTCCTAAAAGTATTTTCATGAGCACCCTTGGATTTCATAGAATCATAGAACACTTTGGGTTGGAAAGAACCTTTAAAGGTCATCTAGCCCAACCCCCCTGCAGTGAGCAGGGACAGCTTTAACCAGATCAGGTTGCTCAGAGCCCCATCCAACCTGACCTTGAAGGTTTCTAGGGATGGGGCCTCCATTACCTCTCTGGGCAACCTGTTCCAGTGCTTGACCACCCTCATTGTAAAACATTTCTTTCTTATGTCTAGTCTAAATCTATTCTTCTTTAGTTTAAATCCATTATTCCTTGTCCTGCTACAACAGGCCTTGCTAAAAAGATTGTCCCCATCCTTCCTGTAGGCCCCCTTTAAGTACAGGAAGGCTGCAGTAAAGTCTCCCCGCAGCCTTCTCTTCTGCAGGCTGAACAACCCCAACTCTCTCAGCCTGGCCTCGTAGGAGAGGTGCTCCAGCCCTCGGATCATTTTTGTGGCCCTCCTCTGGACCCACTCCAGCAGGTCCATGTCCTTCTTGTGCTGAGGGCCCCAGAGCTGGATGCAGTGCTCCAGGTGAGGTCTCACCAGAGCAGAGTAGAGGGGCAGAATCACCTCCCTCGACCTGCTGGTCACGCTTCTTTTGATGCAGCCCGGGATACGGCTGGCTTTCTGGGCTGCAAACGCACATTGCCAGCTCATGTCCAGCTTTTCTGCCATACCTGACCTTACTTTCAGCTTATTTGCTAGATTGTCCCTCCCCTCTCTCCCCTTCCCTGTCCTCCCCCCGCACCTCCAGCCCGTGCTTGTGATCTGCATCCCAGTCACCTTCCTACTTCTGTTCCACGTCCTTCTCCCTTTTGCATTTATTTATTTATTTATCTTCCCCAGGGACGGAAATAGGGAAAAAATAAAAATAAATATGCAAATGAAAGGGAAAAAATGTAGAGAAATTTAATTAAAATGTGTGTGTTTCTTTCCCTTCGAGTGCTTTAGGGTGGAATAGCAAATTGTTAAAAAAGAGAGCACTCAGAATAAGGTTAAAGAGCTGAAAACTGATTACATGCAATTGAAAATGAAAGCAGGGAGGGGGTGGTGGAGATGCAGCATATTGAGATAGGTAAAAGGCTCAGGGAGACTCTTGCTGGAGAATGGGCATTTTTCACTGTGAGTTACAGCCAAGCAGGCATTGCATGCGAGGTCTGTAACGGGGTTTCAAACACTTTGCATCAGGAGAGAGGCAGGGAGGAAAGCATTTTACTTTGAAGAGCAATCTGGAGAGGGCACCTTGTAGATGAGAGCTGAAAAGAAAACAGGCCAGGAAGGACAGAGGGGTGGGACAGAGCCATCCACTTCATCCCGGTCTGGTTTGTATCAGTAGATCTGCCGTACCCCAGGAGAGGGCAGTACTTCTAGAGTGCTTGAGGGTGGGGAGGAGAGAGAGAAATAAATTAAACAGGCTCATGCTTTATGCAGGATCTGTAATCATCGGTTCTGAGCTTGATCAAAGCCATAGGTATATGTACCTGTGTGAATGAGAAGGAGAGGTTGTTGGGCTGTGGAGTTGTGCTTCAGCTTATTAAAGGTGCCAGGGTGAAAGCAAAGTTTGGGGAGGGGTTGAAGCTCCCCAGCCTTAGAGGCAAATTGGGACCACAGTGGTCAGGTTAGGGCCCACTTCTGATTGACCCCTGGATGTTTACAGGGTATTCTAGCAGCTTCCTAAAATAACAGGGCTCCCTTAGACTGTGCACAGGTTCCTTCAAGTATAAAACCCATCTTCCCCATAGACACAATGCAACAGCATCAGGACCAGCAATAGTTTTGTGCACAAGGGGTGAGGATGTGTACATTATGGGGCCTCACTTCACAGCAGTGTTTTTCCAGCACATCTTCTCCATTCTGCTCTCATTCCAATGTGGGAATCGTTTCTTGGCAGCCAGTTTTTGTAATTAAACGCAGCCTTTGAAAGACCACATCCCCACTTGTGCGCTACCTTGGTTCCAGCCTGCCAAAGCCTCTTCATTACTCAGAGCCTGTGGGAGACCTCATGAGTTTAATTTTTAAACCAGTGATGTATAAGCTGCAGGCCTGGCCCACTGCAGTCACTAAAAGGGCGTGTTGCTAGCAGCTCTTTCTCAGGGCCATTGCTGCGAGCTGCTGCAGGGACTGGGGAGCTTTCTCTCCAAGCTGAAGCAAAACCCAAGTCCTCCTTTTCCTGCTTTGGTGGCTAGCATGCCCATTGCAGTGTCTGCGGGAGGCACTATTCTGGTGCTGCTCCTGTGCTGCTGCTGCACTTCTGGGCCTTGGCTGGAAGAGGGAAGGAGGACGCTGGAGGCAGCTATTGAGGTTTGTACCTTATGGGCAGTTTGAATGGTGTCTGGAAAAGCTTCCATCCTAAATAGCCATCCCACCCAAGTTCCTGATCCTGACTTACCGCACACTGTCTGAATCCTCAAGGATCTCTCCTGGAAGGGGCTTAGTAGCAAAGACGGACAACTCCTTCCTACTCTGGTGTGGGAGGGATTGATGTTGCAGCTTTTGTAACCCACCAAGGGTAGCTCTCCCCTTCTGCTCACAGGCATTAATGGTCCAATTTTCCCTTCTATTTCCCATGCCTTTTAGAGTGAAAGAGAAAAGAAGTCTCCTTGCTATGATGCAGAGCGATTGCTGCCATTTGACATTCACATTTATCTGCTTGGTCTTTTCATTATCTCCCTCCCATTTGTTTCTGCTCATTCTCAAGTGTCTGCTGATCCTCCCCCTTCCTCTGAGACTGGCTGTTGCTAAAACTCCTCCGCTTACCTGCTCTGTGTATCTTGACTTATCTGCTTGGTTCATGTCTCCATTCATTGATTTTTTCATACCCAGCTGCTAAATGAGCGCTGTTTGCACCCCTTCCACAAGCATCTTCTGCTTTGCTACTGCAAATTCCTCTGTACTCCAACTAAAACAGTGTAGCTTCTCATTACAAACAGCAAAGACAGCAGGCTTCCGATTTTTCTTACTTCTGCCTGTGTGCTGGTTGTTTTATTTCAGTCCAGAGGTCGCACCACTGCTGACTCTTACTAGAGATGTTTCCCTAACTGCGAGCCCAATTTATCAGTCAGGATACATGGCTCATTTTTTCCCAGGTGCCCCAGACCAGGAATAGCCTCTGGCTGTTACATAGCTTTTCAACAAACTGTGTCAAGAAGCAGCAAAATCCTGCCTGCGGGAACATGTTCCCTTTCTTAGTTTTATTCTGTATTGCTACAATCTCTGTTAGTGTCTCAATTACGTATATACAGGCACAAGCTGCAAATTCAGATCAGAAATTCATGGATGTTTGTATCCCAAGGGCTTGGCTGCCTTGATTTTTTTGTACCATGACAACTATATAACTATATGAGGGATAAGTGACAAATACCTTTGTAGGAGTATCACTGTGCCCACATTTGAGCGTTTTTCCATACCATTCAAAGCTGCTTTAGTAGTGCCAAATCTAGAAGCAGTCTGCCTCCAAAGTTAGTGTGTAAACCTAAGTGCTATGAAATTCAGCCTCCAGTACAGGCATGCACACCCACAGCCAAAGTCCAACTTATGTTTTTATCCCATTTGTATCCACAGAGGTATCAATCCCACATTTCCTTTCCATGAAATCAGTGCCATTTCTGTTAAGTTCGACATAAATCTTCAGCTTTGACTGGGGCTTGCTGTCTGGGGGAAGAGAGAGGGAATAATAAAACCACAAGACACAAAACACAGCTCTTGATCTGCACAGAACTTCTGTAAGATTGCGCTGTGTTTTGGAACAAGGTGAGAAGACATTGTAGGTAAAATAAGAAATGGCCAGAATTGATGCTGAAAATTCAGACCTCCCTGTTGGCCTGCTGTGTGTTTGCCACTGTTGGATTTGGAAGTCTTTGGGGCTCTTGGCTTTTTGAAGTAGGAAAGTGGTTTGATTGCCTCCTGCAAGTGAAGCACCCTTTTTATTTCAGAAGTGGGAGTGTGTTTGGCTCACAGATGTCCTGTGCTTGTAATTGTGAGAACCTTGTGTTCTGGAGGTCTTCTGAAATTGGTAGCTCTGCCATGAGATTCCCTACATCTGCTCCCAGTCAAGATAGAAGCATTGGGAGCACAGACTTTCTTAAGAGTATCTAGGAAGTCCAGCATCTAATACTTACTCATGGATTCAGAAAGGCACTGACATGTGAAGTAAAAAATGAATCAAATCTTTAAAATATCAGGACTGGTCTGTAGAATAGGAGATCCAAGAAGAATTGGTTTGTCCAGCGGTAGATTTTGCCATGCTCTGCCCTCGATCAGTTGCGATGCGAGGCAAAGTCTCTGTGGCCAAGGTACGCAGCATATCATGCCTTCATGCCTGTTTGCTTTCTTGGTTTTTGAGGGACACCTCGTCCAACCAGGATCCTCTGAAAGGTTCTGGACCAGACAGTCCCTGGATAAAAAAATCTCCTGGGTGGAGAAGTATGGTTCGAAACCCCACTGGAGGGCAGCGAAAACCCTGCATATGCGGGTGTCTGGGGTCTGCAGGGGTGGGAAAGGCTCCCTGGGAGAGGGTGGGAGTGGGTGAGCCTGCAGGGCTGCTTTTCCCAGCACTGGTCCTCAGCTTTGCTTTCCCAACTGCGAAAGGCTGGCAGCGTGCATATGTCGCTCTTAATCTTCCTTTTGCATCCCTGTTTTTGCAGTTGTCAGAGCGCCGTATTATGCAAATTGGAATTAAGCAATTAAGGCGATAATGTTTCCCTTGAAGAGTTTGACAAGGCAGAAGGAACACAGACTGCTTTTCAGACAAGCTTTGGGTTGCATATTTACCTAAAAACAAAAGCAAGAAGGAGATGGACAGCCGCACATGCACACACACCAGCTTTGTGACCAAGCCACCCTTCCCTCCCCATGCATCCCTCCTCCTCACTTGTCCCATAACGCGGTTGAGGTCACGGGCCAGAGGGGCTGCTCGCTTGTCCCCCTCAGCACACGGGACTCAGAGGAAGGGGCTGCCACAGCCCTCTGATGAATTTGCATCTTAAACAGATGTTTAAAGGTGTAGCTCAGCACCGTACTGTGCTTAGGAACAAGTGGCTTTTGTCACTGACCCAACGATTGCACTTTCACAGCTTTGCAACAGTGGTGTGTGGGGATGAGGAGGGGCAAAGTTGCTGTCAGTCACTGGGAGACAGAAGTTCAGAGCTGCTCTCTGTCGGGAGTTCTTTGACTTGGTGATTTTGCCAGCATCTTGGGTGAGTTCTTCCCATCTTGTCCACAGTTAAAGGTCCTCTTGTTCTAAAAGGACCTGTAAAAAGGTCCTCTTCTTTCATTTAGACTTGCGGCGGATTTGTGAAAGAGGGGGCGGTTTGCCATGGCAGTGATTTTTACATCACAATCAAAGATGGGCTAAACTGAGGCTGCAGATCTCAATTGTCTTAGAAACCAAGGTGCTGGGAAGCTGGACTGACCTCTGGAGATTCATGCTGGTGATGCCTCTGCACTTTCCCTCTGTTCAGCAGGTGAAGTAGGGAGTGCCTTTGAAAGCTGTTGATAAGATGTAAAATTTGCCCTGAACCAGTAATTATGCTAAGGATCAGACCCTGGGGGGCAAATGTGGGATTCTGAAAAATGGCATCATTTGAAATAAGCTTCCCCCTGTGTTTTTTCCCAAGTTGTGCTTTCTTTCCTTGGGATGTGGTTGGTCACCCCTACTTTGACCTTGCTGAGCTCTTGACACAAGCTTAACATTTTCTGTGTTTCCTACAGGCCCCAGGAGGGAAAGGAGCAGAGGGTGGGGAGTTACTGAGTTGTTGCCAGCCAAGATACAGAAGGCCCAATTCACCACTGCTCCATTACACCCAGAGAGTCACACTGGCATAAAACGATGAATCAGAGGTGGTGACTCAGGCTCTGGCACTCTAAATAGTCAGCAGAAGTGGCAAGCCAAGTCCCAAGGGGCACTAATGACTGAAAGGGAGTTAAGATAAGTGTGTGGCTTAATGGGGTGCATTCCCCAGCTCACAGGGGCGCACAGGGAAGCGTTACCGGATAGAGATAATTGGGTGGTCTGGCTGTGTAACAGAGCAGTCTCATACACTGATATATGGGAGCGCATGGGAGGATTCGGTTCAGCTTAAACCCTTTCCCAAGTTGTATGAGTTAAAATGAAGGCAGGGCCACCCAGAGCAGATTGCTGGAAGCTGAGGGGCTGTTGTGGGGATGGATAGCCCCCTTTACCCTAAGCATACTTCACTGCCCATTTTCAGAAAAAAGATTAGGAAGGCCCTTGTTCCAAGCCAGCAGGGCTGATCTTAAGCTAAATTGCTAGGTAGGGCTGTAATGAGATAATTCTGCCGGTCTGAGACCACTCTTTGTTTATGTGAAGTAGCATTCATGTGGAAGCAAAGTTGTCCCCGTTGGCACCCGTGTCCAAAGCTGCTCTTTACATCTCCATCTCGCCTGGTCACTTCCCAGCAAGGTCAGCTGAACTTATTCTCAGTGGCAGTTGTTTGGCCTGAATTAGTGCTCAAGGAAGCATTGGCTCAATCGATCCAGATAACTCTATCTAGCCTTTGTTTAAATAAGGGCACAAGTTCCCGACAGCTCTACATCATTTATCTGCTGTGGAGTTCAGCAGCCAAGCTGTGTTTGTGGAGGCAGGAAAAACAAACAAAAAGGAAAAAAAAAATCCTAGAACAACTAAAGGTAAATGCCCATTTCTGCTTTCATTCAGGACATCTAGAGGAAATATTTCATGGCTGCTACCTAGCCTTGGTCCCCTTCGTCCCATCCCCTTGTTTGCCTTTAACTGCTCCCAGCGGACACACTTAGTGGCTATTCCACATTGATTTGCCATTTAACCAGCTTACCAAGCCCTGGTTTTGTCTGTGATTGCTCTTCTTGTCCTGCTAGCAGAGGGTTGCATCACATTCCCCTCCCTCCCTCCTCAGAGAAGCTCTGGACACTCTGCCACATCTTTTAATGAGCTTGCATTTTTGTGAAAGGCCAGATCTGATCGTGACTTGAATGACAGCTGCCAAACAGACAGAGCTTTTAGTTTCAAACTCCGCAAGAAAATGGTTTGCCTGCCATCGGAGCAGCTTGTGTATGTCAGAGGCTCAGTCATTATGAGCAATTTCTATTTAGAAATTAGTACCTTTTCGTGTTCCTTGGGAGCAAAGGACGTTCTCAGGGTCTGCTCAGCACCACTGAGGATTGTGCCTTCTGTGTATTTTGAACTAGCATCAGCAGAGATTAGACAAGCATGCTGGGAAGAACATGATTCCAGTTGCAGTCCCTGAAGGCTTTTTTGTTGTTCTTTTTGTTTCTGCTGGTTTGCTAGGTATTCCCCCTCCCTTATTAATATATTTATGTAACAAAAGTTGCATTTTGTACTATCTTGAAAAGCATTTTCCATTTTCTGTATGCCTGGCAGACCTTCTCTGAGTGCTGTGCTTCCCACCATGGACTGTAAGCATTGGAAGGGTAAACACCATGAAGGACACGAGTTTCTTACGGGGCGTGCCAGGCTGTGTAATTGGAAGACATGAGGTGTCATTACAGAAAGAAGATATGCTAAAGTGCCCTGATGATGAGATTGGCTTGAGTCCTGGTAGCGGAGCAGGTCTGCAAGAGGAGGGAGAGAGCTCTCTCTTCACAACAACTGAAGACAAGTGAGTGGGTATGATGGGATGTAACAGGGGAACCTAGTGAATGGGTGGGACTTTTTCTATCCAGAGGATAGGGAAACTTAATCCAGTCATTCTTCAACTTCCGCAGCCACAGCACCTGGGCCCTCACAAAGGTGAATTTGGGCATAGTGTGCGCTCCTGGTGTACACCAGAAGTTAGTCCAGTAAACAGCTTTGGGAGAAGGCAGTATCAGGGAATGCTCCCAAGTACCACTATTGTCCTGGCAAGATCCAAGGACAAGCCCAATGGACCTTCTGACTTCTGAAGAGCAGAGGATGATTAAGATGTTGTGCTGTAGCCCAGAAGGAGAGATTTCTTCTCCTTCACCCCATGCCCCAAGTCCCAGAGCTGAACTTATGGCTTATGGCTGCTGCAGCCTGCAAAGGGACAGGAAATCAAGTAGCTGAGGGGAGCAGGGGAACAAAGCTTACCAAGTTTATCCTCTGCCTTTTTAGTATGTCATGGGCAGTGCTTTCAGAGAACTCACAGGGGCTTGAGGTCTGCGATAAGGATAAGGTGCATGTACAGAGGTATTTCCTGTACAAGATGTTTTACAAAGTCCTGTGTATTGGAAAGGGTTGGAGCAGCAGGGAATTCAGTTAAGCTACAAGAGACATCTTCAGTAAAGAAGATGGTACTGAAAACATGAGAGAAGCACCGTAAGATGAGAAGGGCGCTTCATGCTACCTTCGTATTACACCTCAGCACAAAGCAAGTTGAGAACAAACCTTGACCTACAACTTCAGGAAACTGTGTTTTATCATGTCCTGGTTTTGGCTGGGATAGAGTTAATTTTCTTCCTAGTAGCAGGCATAGTGCTGTGTTTTGGATTTAATAGGAGAAGAATGTTGATAACACACTGTTGTTTTTAGTTGTTGCTAAGTACTGCTTATGCCAGTCAAGGACTTTACAGCTTCCCATGCTCTGCCAGGTGCACAAGAAACTGGGAGGGGGCACAGCCAGAATAGTTGATCCAAACTGACCAAAGGGCTATTCCATACCATATGACGTCATGCTCAGTATAGAAACTGTGGGGGGTTGGCCGGGGGGCAGCGATTGCTGCTCAGGAACTGTCTGGGTATCGGTCGGCGGTTGGTGAGCAATTGCATTGTGCATCACTTGCTTTGTGTATTGTTGTTATTATTATCATTATTATATTGTTGTTATTAGTATTATTTTTACCTTATTCCAATTATTAAACTGTACTTATCTCAATTCAGGAGTGTTTTTTTCACTCTTACTCCTCTGATTCTCTCCCCCATCCCATCAGGGCAGGGGGAGTGAGCGAGTAGCTGCGTGGTGATTAGTTGCTGGGTGGGGCTAAACCATGACATATCACAATTGCCCAAAACTATTGAGCACTTGACTCCCACTGCAAGCAGGAGGAGACTCTGTCTACACTGCTGTCTGTCTGGAGTGTGCCCACCAAAATCCCTGGAACAGACAGTGTGATCTATCTACAACTAAATGCATCCAAATTTCATTGAGCTTGAAAGTGGCTGGCAGGCGGGTGAATACTCAAGGAAAGTATCATGCACACTTCCCCTTTTCTTCTAGGCTTCCCTTGGCATCAGCTTTTGGTCACTGAGGGAGGCAAGACACAAGGCTACACAGACTATTTGTTTAACCTGTACAACAGCTTTTCTGTTCTGTGCTATGTCAGGCTTTGTCTCCATGGCCCCCTGGGAAGCAAATGGATCTTTGATCCCTGTTCACGTCAACAGGGATGTCATCAATGCCCTTTTTTTTTTTTTTTCCCCAAGGATAAAGTAATTTCCAATCACATTTGAAACCCTTGAAGCTTGAAATCCACAACCTGAGTTTTGGCCCTCTTATGACCTGGACCATGCCTGACGTCTTTCTCCACTCCAGTGTCCCATTCCACGCACAATCATTTGTCCACATTAAGGCAGTAAAATACAGATGAGGAAAGCATAGCTTTCTCATACTCTTTCGGTAGCCTTTTTCACTTGGCCACAGTAGATGATGATATTAACTGAAAGACTTAAGATTTTCGTTCCTCACCTTTGATTTTTGCACCTAGTCTCTGATTGCAGCTTCATCTAATCAGACAATATAGGAAATCTCCTCTCTAGCCCATTTCTCACCTTGTATGAAGTATTTACATCACCCTATGATCCATTTTATCAGCATGCTTGAAAACTTCTAGGCCTTTGTTCTTACCTTGTCCCTGGAATCGCATGGGTCATGCTATTACTCCTGTTTTGCACGGAAACAACCAGAGCACAGAAACCTAAATAACCTGGCCAAGCTCATATACAAAGTCAGTAGCAGATCCATGCCCTGATCATGTGGCCCCAAAGCCTACATTCATGTTTCTCTCCTGAACAAAATCCATAAGCTCTACACCCTTCCCCAGCATCCACTGAAGTATGCCTGCTTTCAACAGTTCCTCTAGCACAAAGCATCTGAACCCATACATCAAGAAAGTAGAGTGGCCCCATTTATTTCCATTAAAATGCAGGCACACGCTGTTTATCTCCCTCTGGGAACAAGCTGAGAAGAGTTTTAGTGTCAGGGAAAATAGTAATAGTAGTAATAATAATAATAACAACAACAATAATAATAAGAAAACCCCCTAAGTGTCAACTCCACATTTTCTGGGGCCTGGTTAAGTTCTCTGGAGCGTAGCACTCCATCACTTTTCTCAGCAGGGTATAATTACTCATAACTTGAAGGTTTTATCTCTGGGCTTCCTGTACTAAAAAGGAGAAAGAAGGTAAATCTTGCATTCCACAGGAGTATAGATGTTTAATTAAGTATCACATTTAATTGTTCCAGACTCCTGCTTGACAGTCACTGACTTTTGAAAATCTTGTCTACCCCTTTTTTTAAAAAAAATCAGAATTGAAAAGATAAAAAATGTCTGACATGTAAATGGTGTCCATCCCGTGTCTCCCTCTGTGCCTTGGAGTGACCTGTGATCCAAGACTGGTACCCGGGTCCTGCAGGCATGCATTTGCATGCTTCTGGCGTGCTCTGCGTTTCTACTCCAATCTGGGGGGGACAAGTCCCTGCTTTCAGTGGCCCTTTCTCTCATCTTAAGTCCAACCTGACTTTTGCCTGCTCTGTGGCATTTGTAGTTGGGTCTCCTTCTTTTTTCCTGTTCCTTCAGGACTGGGGAAAGAAGGGCAAAATGCACCTTGGAATACTAAATGTTCTGGGCCTTTCTTATACCTCCTTTCATCCAAAGATCTCAGATCTCTTGCACCTTGCAAGGATGAATAATGTAAGGCTTGCTCTCCCTCTGTGAGGCTGACGAGTTTTATTATCGTTGTAGTGAAATTAGCAGTCTCTTTGAAGTCTACTTAGTCTACTTTAGGACTGGGAGACCTTGCATACAGATCCTAAGCACCACAGCCCAGGAGCTAGAAAACCAGAGAGATTGGTCAGAGCCCAGTAGCCTCAACACAGAATCTGCTGATCCATTGATTGCACCCCAGTCATTCCCATCTGTGCTGCTAGCGTCACATTTCCCCATGCTATTGGAGAGTCAGAGGTGTGGTTAAAAGTGGTTCCCCCAGAGGCCCAATTTTGACAGAAGTAAGGTACCTGCCTTGTGTGTGCTAACCCTTTTGCGTTCGCCAGTCCCCATCACAAGAGCTCCTCTTGGAGAGGGAGGAGCTGGGGTTGCCCATGGGTCTCGTTGCAACTTGTCCACCTCAGCCACCGCCAGCCATGCGTCATGCTCTCGCTCAGCCGCTCAACAGACTCGGCTCCCTGTCTCGCTCTGTACGACGGGTCTGTGGCCTTGAGGCCTCGCAGGAACGTTGCTGGGGATGGGGGTCAAATAAGTCTCAGGCTGGCAGAGGGTGAAATTTGGACTCTGCCTTGTGCTCTTGAAGGTGTGATCTCTGGAAGGGGGAGAGAAGATAACTCCCCTCCAACTCTGCTTGCCAGCAAGCAGTGAGACATCATGGCTTGGCCTCTGCTGGGGCCTGAACTCCTTGTTCGACACCACCCGAGCCAGCAGCGTGCGCTGGTGCGTGAGGCTGAGCTTGTGCGACTTCTGCTAGGAGAGAGCAGCCGCGGCGAGGCGTGAAGGCTGCCGGTGGAAACTGGGTCTGTGTAAACCTCCCCTGTCTGACCAAGTCCAGGAGGCTTCAAGGGAGGCAGGCCTGACATTTGCATGCACTAGGTAGAAAGATCACAGATAATAAGCTCTGTGTGTGTGTGTGAGACGATGAGAACTGAGTCACTCCTGCTGAATCTCATCATAAACAGTACCCAACAGCAGTTTCTCCACTGGAGTTGTTTCCTGGGGCTGTCAAAGCTATGACAGAAAGAGAAGAATGTGGTGATTTGGTTTTTTTGTCTTTCTGCTCCTCTCTCAAGGATAAAAGGCAGTTTTGGGTTGCTTTCCCTCTACCTGCCTCTCTATGGCAACTTCTACATACAGCACGGCAACTTTTCTGTGCTGTATTTATCCCGCCCCGGTGCCAAAATCCTCTGGAGGCCAGGCTCCCATTGCCTGCGATTGAGTTTCCATGCCTTGTTTATAGGTCAGAGAGACTGGGACAAACCAGCATCCCAGCCTGACTGGAATAAAGCACGTTGTAGCCTCTGTGGTCTCACAGTGGCAGGTACCACCACGGCTTGCTGAAGCACAGACTCTGCTCTCCTCAGAAGGGCAGAGGGAGGCTTTGTAATGCCATGGCCACGGCAGCCCTCCAGTTCAAAGGTGAGGTGGGAACTGTGGGAGGAGGCCACAACAGGAGGGGTGTGATAGGAAAGCGGGGGGTGGGTGGGGGTGGGTGGGGGGGTGTGAAAGAGAGAGAGACAACTGTTTTTAAAAAAAAAAAAAAAAGTGTGACATGAAGACTTTACTCTTCGTTTATAAAAGGCTTCATCTATCAGCTGGATTACCTTAATGTGTCTCCTAACAAGGCTCCCCCAACACACGCACCCCCTTTCCTTTGGTTTCCTTCTTTGATACTGTCACATGTTCTTCATTTTCCAGCACGTTGCATTCATTCTTTGCCTTTAAACTCCAAGGATTAAAGCAACTGGATAAAATAAATAAATAAATGAAATTAAAAGAGCTGACATTTCATACTGTTGTCGGCAGCCTTTGATTTTCTTCCAGAACAAGATCATTACTTTTTTCTTCAGCTTTGAAAAAAAGAGATGGACAGACTCCTCTTCTTATAAATTCATTTATCACTTGTGGGCTGTGGTAGGTGTGGGGAGAAGTGGAGGAAAGAGAGACTTGTGTCTGCAGTATAGGGAACTGTGAATGGCTGTAAGCTTGGAGCAAGGTAGTACCAAATTTAATTCTTGGCAGGAAATGTCCTTTGGCTGAGTTGTTTGTACAAGCCCCAGGAGAACAACTTCACGGTCCGGGCTGAAGCTTAGAGGGTGCTACCATATAGTAACAATGAAGACTGCGGTCATCCTGATGAAGAGCAACCTGAGCTGTGAAGCTTTGAGTCCAAGACAAGAATTTCGCAAGCCTTCAGGAGGAGACAGAATGGCCCCTATGATTTTTGGCTCAACCCACGTTACAAGCATGAAGCATGAGGAGTTGATTTACAAAATTTGGCACTGGATCTGAGTCTACACAGGTTTAGAAGTCTCTAGGCCCAGGAGTTTTGCTGACAAAGGTTATATCCATCCAGGAGCTTTTCCTAGGTTTGAAATTAAACTCAAGTTTGCTAAGGCTTTGCCTCTTGGGAGCAGACTGAGCTGCAGCTCCACATGCACAAGTGCAGTCAGGATCAGTGAACCTGCCATGGACTGTTTGGGAACCCACTAGGGGCACGTTTCCCACCATGAAATTGGAGGATATGTGGCTGTTCAGATCCAGCCTTGTTTGGGCTCTGAGCATATCATAAATCTCTGGTATTGGGTGATGCTTTGCTGTGCAAACGAAGTCCAAGGAGAGCCTGGAGCAAAGAAAATGTGTTTGCACTCTCAGTTCCAGCCTGACTGAATCACAGAGTGGCTATAAATAAGGAGAAGGAAACTGCTGCAAGGAAGCTGATTACATGAAATTGTCCATTCCCTCTATTTCCCTTCTCCAGGATGGTTCAGTGCATCATCTGTATGTCTGACAGGACAATTTTGGTACATCCTAATGCAGAGCCTCTTACAGCTGTGGTCATATCATTGTTTTCTCAGCAAGACTGCCCCACAGTTGCTATGCAATGTTGCTGAGAGGGTTTCTTGAGCTATCTTGTCACATAAACCCCTGTATTATAGTACTGGTAGTTTCTTGCTTGTCTTGGGCAGAAGGCAGTACCAGCTGAGACAAAAGGGATGTCAAGATCTGCTCCAAACTAACTGGTGCAAATGAGACATATGGGACACCCTGACGTGACTGTTGTGCTCCATGCAAAAGGCTCTGTGCATGTCCTACAAATGCTAAGTGTATCACACAATGCATTACAGTCAACTGTGTCTTGTATGCTCTTGGTCCTCCTCTTTTGAGGACAATGAAATACCTCTTGTCAGGACCTCTTATTTCAGCAAGTGTGTTGACATGGAAGGGGCTCCAGGCCCATGGTGTCTTACAGCAGGAACTCAAAGACAAGGCATGTATTCAAGGTCACCTCCTGAAGGGCCAGAACTGCATGATGTAAGCACAGCTGTCTGTGGCTCTCCACCGTGTGTTGCCTTTTCCAGCCAACAGGACAAGCAGGGCTGACAGATCCATTTGGCATGCTGGGAGTTAACAGAAAATGTCACCTTCCCAGCCAGACTGGCTGCACAACTGTACCAAAACACACATCTGGTTTCCCAGCAATTGTCCAAACTGAGTTTCCCCATGGTCAGCTCAGTTGTGGTTAGAGAAACAAATGTAGGACACGTCCCTTGGTTTCAGCCGTCCCCGAACTCGCACGTATTGCGCAGCTGTTGCCTTAACCAGATACAGAGACTTAATTAGGTTAGGGTGACCTCTAAAAGTACAGCATTTAAGAGCAAAGTTGCAGAGCAAAGCATTCTGGGTACCATTCTGCAAATAACAATTTAGTCCTGATGTTCTGCATTGCTCTCGGAATTTGCACGTTTGGAGCTCTGTCACTCTTCCTCATTCTCTTTCCTCTTCCTCCCTGCACAGGCTAAAGAATCAGCTTTTGTGTGCTGGAAATATTCAAGGGAAAGGATATTTTCAGAACTTATGCCCACAAGCGAACAGGTTAACCTGTGCCTCACTGCAGCATTTTATGGGAGAAGGATCAGAAAAAAATCCTGCTGCATGTTCCTAGTTTCCCTTCACACAACCATAAGCACTTGCCACTCCTCTGTGCAATTTACCCCACGCAGCCACCACCCTCCACGTTACCCTCATCTGCTCTCACTCCTGTTGCTGGTCAGGGGAACACCCATACCTGAATTTAGTGACCCTCTGGACCTGTCCATGTGCATCTTCCCAGCACTAGCCCTGAGCACACCCGCTCAGCATGCTTATATCGCTGCCATTTCCCCATACCCCCACCTGCATTTGCTCACAACTGTGCTGCCACACAAAGTCACGCACACTGTCCTCTCCCCTTCCCCAGTGTTTATTTCTGCGCACACAAGATGGCCGTCCCTGGGGACTTGCTTCTGCATTTGCCTTTGCAGTGATCACAGGCAAATTGAGGAGGATATGACAAATATTAACCTGCAGCTATTAAAATGAGCTGTTGCTACAAGGCTCTGCACAGCAGCAGCTGCAGAGAGGTGGTTCTGATGTCCTCTCTGTCACCTTTCTGAAAAGCACCCGAGGAGAGACACAGAGCTGTGAGCCATTCGCAGAGGTCATGCTGCAGGAAACAGGAAGGGGGCTGCTGCCTGGGCAGAGCTTTTGTTAACACATGAGAACTTGCTGGTCCGCTCCAGTATTGGAGATGCTGGGCAAGAGCTTGTGTTTGGAGCCTCAGGAGATTAAAGCCAGCCAGCTCCCATCCTGGCTTATTTAGGCAGTGGGGATGATGAGGTTGCTGGCTGGGACACAGCCTTAAACAAGGAGAAAGGCTCAGAGAGGAACACCAGTTGTTCTTGTGTTTGCCACCAAAATTGCCCTGAACCCACAGTAAGATGAACAAACCTGATTTGCTTACTACCCCAGGATTATTACCTTTAATGGCATTTCCTTCTCCTTCTGGACCTGAGTGCACTCTCCTTCCCCTCCCACACTGCTCTTCTCTTCCCCAAACTGGCCCCTCAAAGCATCAGGTTCAGTCACTAGCTGTGAAAGTGCAGAGAAGTGCTTCTGACTCATTTGCTGACCAGAGTAGGTGAAGCTTAATAGCCTCCAAGGCCAGAGAAGAAGTAGTGAAACAGCGGGAAAGCAACAGAGGAATGAAGAGTAAGACAGATGTGCTGGCAGAGTGCTATAAATTGCCATCTCAAGGAGGAACCACAGGCAAACTTAAGAATAAGATTCTTCTCTTGAATTCTTCTGGCTGTGGAAACACAGCAAATTGTTGTCTGCCTGCAGCTTCTGCACTGAGGGTTGTGGTCTTTCTCATTTCCCTGCTGTTGGAGGCTGGCTTCTGAGCACATATCATTTGTTTCTCAAACCTCTGCCTGCATAGGAGATGAAGTATCAGTCTGAGGCAGCAGTGGCATGTGTAACTCCAAGTGGCTTGCTCAGCAATCCCCACATCACATTGAAATGCGTTTCATCCTGACCAGAAATAGATCAGCAATGCCAAAGACAGAGCTCATTTCATTATCTACGAAGACAGCAGCCAGCCAGCATCTTCCCTGTGCTATACTCTCTGCCTAAACTACTCTGCTTTGACATGAGAAGAGGGTCCAGTCTCTATAGCCTGTCTGACTACTGGCTTCCCTGCTGAAACTGCCTGTCTAGCAGGTTCCTGGGTCTCCAGAATGGGCACTTCTCCCTTTAGGCACTGGCTTATACTCCCAGGGCATTTCTTCTGAGTCAGCAGGCAAGTCTCACACGGTTACTGGAGTCTCAGCCATCCAGTGTTTAGACCAGTGTAATTCTTCTCTGTCAGGGTACCTCTGGAGAACCAGTACTTGCCCATATGGTGCCATAGCGGTGGTTCGGCCCCATGGTAGCAGGGCTATTGACTAGCTCAAACTGTATGAGAAAACTGAGCTTCCAAAGCAGTTTTTGAAGTTAGACCTAGAGAGCAGATGACTGTGTCCCAAAACCTGTTCTGTGCCTTGCAGTACAGAACAAACATCCTTGAGAAGACGTTCTCAGGGGTCGTGATTATACTGCTAGCCTGAGACCTGGGACAACTGAATTCATTTCCACGCTCTTACAAGCACCCTGTGTGAGCTGGGGCCTTGCTCAGATGCCCCCCTGCCCAGGGAAGGTTTTATACCTTCCTACAGTCATTACAGAGAAATAGGTGTTTCACTTAGGCCTTCTCATTGTGCTCTAGGGGCAGCCTCTTCTTTCCTCTGACTCAGTAAAGACTCAAGCTTTGCCAGCCTTAGATGACAAGTGACCCGAGTGCCTTCAGCCGGGGTGAAACAGCAAACGACTAAGCCTGGTGTGTGCAGGCAGGAGGGGGCACAGCTGCAGTCCCTCTTTGCTTTGGCACCCCGGAGCAGCCTGTTACTTCACACCCTTCCAACATGTTGCACCAGCATTAATTAATTATCCACTGTTCTGTAGTTTGCTGGTTTTACTTTCTACAGTTCAGTTGCAAAGTTCTACAAACCTTTCCTAGCATCTGATGGACAGAGTACTGTCTTGTTTGGGGTAGGGGGGGTTATGGCATGAGGCATGCTCTTTCAGTACGCACTCTGAAAGTGAGAACTCCCAGCTTTGCAAGCAGGGCCTGGGGTAATAGACTGCTCTCAGCAAGATGATAGAATGCCTTGGTCCATGCCCACAGGCTCACTGGTGGCTCCCTTGTAGCATGCACCACTTTATCTCTTTCTCTTCAAAGACTGGGGCCATTTGTTGTGGTAGACTCCGGCAGGAGCGATGCTACTTGTGAGACTTGATCAGTGGAGTCAGGGTAATGCATGGACTGATCCAGTAGTGTTACTGTGTCCTTACAAGTTGCTACTGTCCCTCTAGCCCAGTGTTAAAGAAGCCTGAAATATTAGTTACAAATCTGATTTGTCAAGGCTAGGTTCTGCTGTTGTTACAGCTTGCAGCACCTGATACCAGGGAAGTTTTCACTCTGTGGTGGTGGTGGGAAGAATAAGGATATGAGGAAAGCAGAGGACTGTTAGAGCATTGTCGCTGTGTAATAAGCAATTTGTTTGTAAGCGGCTTCAGATTTTCTTCCAGTGTTTTAGTGCTTGATAAGTGCTCACTAAAAAGAGTAATTTTTAGGCCTCCAGCTGTTCTTTACAAAATGTTTGCTTCAGTGAATCATTACTTGCTCGTTATTTGCGTTCTTTCATTGGTTAACTGAATATCTTGCTAATTGTTGTCTTTCTCAACTGGGTAACGAAAATATTGGTCAGATTTTTTTTTTTTTTTAAATTAAGTTGTTGGGATATTTTTTCCATCTGAAATACTGATATGTCAAAATGGAAACATTTTTACAGAAATATGTGGTTTTACATGCAGTAATCTTCAACTTTTCAGGCTCAGCATTTAAATTCCGGGCAAAAGGCGAGAGATAGACATGGTCAAAATGGCCAGTAACTTAACGGGTGAGGATCTTGTTTGGGCTGCAGAAAACTTTGGCCAAACCCTTGTATGGAAAACAGGCAGAGACTTGTGCCTGTATCTTGCATGTCCCAAGCAACTTAATGACAAGACTGCTGAGTGGTGCAGTTGTCACACCAGAAGGACGAGATGTCATCCAAAGTGACCTGGAGGAGCTGGAGAGGTGGGCCTGTGTGAACCTCATGAGGTTCAACAAGGCCAAGTGCAAGGTTCTGCACCTGGGACAGGGCAACCCCCAATATCAATACAGGCTGGGGGATGAAGGGATTGAGAGCAGCCCTGCCGGAGCTGGTGGATAAAAAGCTGGACATGAGCTGGCAATGTGCGCTTGCAGCCCAGAAAGCCAGCCGTATCCTGGGCTGCATCAAAAGCAGCATGGCCAGCAGGTCGAGGGAGGGGATTCTGCCCCTCTACTCTGCCTTGGTGAGACCTCACCTGGAGCACTGCATCCAGCTCTGGGGCCCCCAGCACAAGAAGGACATGGACCTGCTGGAGCGGGTCCAGAAGAAGGCCACAAAAATGACCCGAGGGCTGGAGCACCTCTCCTATGAAGAAAGGCTGAGAGAGTTGGGGTTGTTTAGCCTGGAGGAGAGAAGGCTGCAGGGAGACCTTATTGCGGCCTTTCAGTACTTAAAGGGGGCCTATAGGAAGGATGGGGACAATCTTTTTAGCAAGGCCTGTTGTGTCAGGACAAGGAATAATGGATTTAAACTAAAGAAGAATAGATTTAGACTAGACATAAGAAAGAAGTTTTTTATAAGAAAGAAGTTTTTTACAATGAGGGTGGTCAAGCACTGGAACAGGTTGCCCAGAGAGGTAATGGAGGCCCCATCCCTAGAAACCTTCAAGGTCAGGTTGGATGGGGCTCTGAGCAACCTGATCTGGTTAAAGCTGTCCCTGCTCACTGCAGGGGGCTTGGGCCAGATGACCTCTAAAGGTCCCTTCCAACCCAAAGCATTCTGTGATTCTATGATTATCTGCTCAGAAGTGTCTCTTTCTTGCAAAAAATAAAAAGTTTGAAAGACTGTGATAAAACATGGGAACAAATTCCAGAACTTCAAAATTTAGCACGCAATGGAATTAATTTATTTTAATTTTTTTTTGGCCAGTCCTATGAATAGCAAATAGCTTGTTGTCTGGTATGAATCAGCCTTCGTGTTACAAAGCATGAAACCTTGGCAGTTCACAAATTTTCACTGACACCCAGCAAGCAGTCAAATGCTCACAAGTAACAAGTGCCGCAAGTACATGAATCACAGCCATTCAAACTCAGCTCTTTTATTTTTGAAACTGCTAACAAATCAGGAGCATTTTCTCTTACTGTTCTGTTCACCTAATACTAGCAGATACAGTATTATCCACCAAAAGAGAAGTAAAGTAGGAGCCCTTGCCTCCAGTTGTTGTTACCAGATCTCAGAAACCTTCCAAAAAGTATGAAGATGTCAGAGTAATGTTTGGTTTTTTCCTATATTCTCTTTGTGTCTTCTCTTTGGTACTTTGGGTTCTTAATTTGAATCACCATTGGTAATTATGGTGGTAATTATGTGCTGTTTGGCTGATGGTCATGTTCTGTAGAAGAAGTGCCTGCATATCAATCATATGTGAGGTGGATAGGTTTGGAAGCAATTTTGAATACTTCTTAACGGGGTGGGGGGGGGGGGGGGGGAACTAACCAAAAAAATTTAATAATTTTTATTTTTTTAATGGCTAATTCTGGAGAATCTGCTGATGTCAAGTATAGTTACAAACTGCAACCTCAGATACTAGGAAAAAATCTTTTGGGTCTTAATAAAAAAAAGTCTTCAGACAGCTGTCCAACTCGGGGAAATAAATGGGAACAATTTGATTTTAGCCATGACAATGCACAATCTGGCATTTTTTGAATCAGAAAAACTTGGAGTCTGGAAATTAAACTGTCAGTGCTGGAAAGTATGGGACTGTGAAGACCAAGAAGTGTTTAATCAGTGTGTTAGGCTCGTTCTCGAAAGGGGCAGGAAACAGATTGCCCTGGAAGGACAAAACTCTACAAAACGTAATTGCAGTGTAAGGTCGGAGGAAGGTAGGGTGCATGAGGGACAAGAGCTGGACAGACAGGTGGAGGGCAGTGGAGAAAAAAGTCTGCTTTTCCCTCATAGTAATATATTCAGGAGAGAAATGTTGTGCTCCCCCTAAATCCTTTCCACACAGTCGTCCTTAAACTGAACCCAAAACTTCAGGGACAGAGGAGAAGCTGCCAGTTCAGGCAATGTTAAGAACACAGTGCCAGCACTGTAAATGCATAGTTACATAGCTCCTTGTGTGGACAAGGGAATGAGCGCCAACATGGGGCGCAAGGGCAGCAGTGGCATTACACTATTAAATTTCCTCACACAGACAACCATTAGCTCTCTGTCCTTATTTCAGTACTAATACTAATGTACGCCCTGACTCTGCATTGTTACTGAACATAGAATTTGGGGCCTTTACGGCCGCCTTCTTGTCCCTGATCTCAGCAGTACCCCTGCACAGGCTACAGCTGTATTGTTCGTCCAAGCTTTACTGTAGCACCATCTTTGACAATAATGTTTTGCTCCAGTCTCAGAGACAGCAATTGCATCCGCTGCCTAGTATGATGTGCAACATTTTCAATGAGCTGTAACCAAGCAGTTTCTCTGTAGAGATGAGCTTTGTTTTGCATTACAAACCCTGTGTGCTTATAAGGTTTTTCTGTCTCTATTCTCCCTGATCCTAACCCTAATGTTTCCCTTCAGCCTTGCCTCAAGCAATATAGTAGAGCACAGATTAAGATACCTGTAACCAGAATATCGTGTTGTTATGAGGTCCAAATGTGGATGTGGTTTTCCCTCATTCTGCGCAGTTCTATATGATGTCTTTAAAGTTTGGTGAATTTGAGGATACCAGGATGAATTGAAGGGGAGGGGCCTGAACCTGAGCTGCTTTGCCCGTGACTAGTTTACATGCAAGTAAAACCAAATGATGCCCATGGTTTTTTTCACGCTCAATTACGTGCTGCCTCCCCACAGCTTGTTAGCTGTCGGTTATGATCTGGGGGCAGTGTCACAAATGGGTCACTCCCAAACAGTGCAAACTGCAAATTTGTGTATGAATGTAGCTCCCCGCATGCGTGTCTGATCAGCATCTGTAATTGATGTCAGGAAGATTGTTTGTGGTGCTGGGATGAGGAGCCCCTGTTTCAGGTCTGAATGCATGACTCTGCTGTGACTTTGCTTTCCACACTCCTATTGTTTGTTTTATTTGTAAAGCCCTTTTCCCCCATCCTCTCCATCCCTGTCTCTCTGTTTGTAGAGAAAATAGGCAGAACTGACATGTAAAGGTGCCCTCAGAGCCAATTTGCAGCAACTGGTAAAGATCACACTGTATGCATCTAAAAATGCCTATCCATAGGGAGCTGCCTCTGAAGCGGAATGTAGGAGAGTGTTTTAAAGAGGTAGCTAAAGCAGGAAAAGAAGCTGGTTTAAAGTGGAGAGGGCCAGATCAATTCAGAAACAGCAAGTCTGTCCTCAGCCCCTCACCTAAGCTTCTCTGAGAGCTGAGAGTTTGATTAACTTTTTGTTATTTCCATATGCACTCCTTGGTTTTAACTTAAAGAGCAGAAGCATTAGTCCTGCTAGACACACTGTATTAGCAGCTCCTTTGTAACCACAAAGTAGAGAGGCATGAACTGAAAGCTCTAGCCTGTGCCTTTACAGATTCAAATCCCTTGGCATTTGGATCTCCTGTTTTCAGGTTAGTGGGTTGGTGCTTTTTTGGTTTCTTTGGGGTTGGGGATTTTTTTTGCATCACCTCTTTGTAAAGCTAAGACCTATCTGCAAAGTTTGGCACTAGATTTTGGCAAAAAATATTTTTATTACTTTTGCCCTATCTACCTAGCCAAACTAATTTGGAGTTTTGTTGGTTGTGCCAGCTGGAGAAAGAAATTGGCAATGAAGTCAGGTTTCTTTGGCAAAGTCTGTCTGTTCACAAGAACGTATCAAGTCTTGCTTTCTGTTGTGCAGCAGGGAGCACACAGTCAGAGCTGGTTTCCTCGTCCACTGCTCCAGTTTGGTTGCAGTGAGCACCCTGATACAAGAAACCCTCCCTATGGGCTCCCATCTGCTGGGTCATCTTCATTGCTCTTCACTGCTCCCCTCTCCATTAGCTTCAGCATGCTGTCATGTTTTCTGCCCTCACTGTTAGGTTCCTATTTGCATATTCAGCAAGGTTTCCTTAGCAATTCCAAGCTCATGCTCACTCTACTACAGTGACAGTCTCAAGTAGCTTTTGCAGGAGCAATTAAGCCTGGGAGTTTCAGCAAGGTTTAACTTGTGTATCTCCAGCCTTTGGGGCAGTTCGGGTTCATACTCTAGATCACCGCTGATGAGCATCAAGTAGGGCAAGGCATCTGCAGTCTTGGGGCTTTATGCTGGCAGGTGATGCAAGGCTGTATCAGTCGTTTAGAAAGCAATGCACACCTTCAAGTCATCTATAAGGTTTTTATTGCTAAGAAAAATGATCTGATTCTCTATTCCTTCTGCAGGCTTGTTGTCTCGCTCTCTCCCCTGCCCCTTATGTATAAATGTTGTAAAGCTATCTTTAGCTGAGCTACTGATTAATCCAGCATTAATCAACCTCCCTAATTGTACTTTGCTATTTTCTCTCCCTTTATACCTAAATTGGTCTACTGGGCAGGGGGTCTGGAGGGCAAACACATTCATTATGTTACCGGCAAACAAGATATGAATCGCACTGCAGGGGACAAAATTAAATTTACAGTTTCCCCTTGTAGATGTCATAAACTATTGATTTAAAAGAAGAGGGGACGCAGCAGTAGAGCCAGCATATTGGCCATCCTGCGTTGTTCTCCCTGTGTTCTGCCAGGGGTGCTTGCTACCAGTCCCTGTGTGGCTTGCTGGCAAGGAGTGGCTGGTCCCCCAGGGGACATGCAGGGCAATGGAAAGGCTGAGTGAAGGTTAGGTGTAGTTTGTTTGGTAGGTCTGTGGGTGCGTTATATAGGGCTTTCATCTTGGCTTTAGATCTTAAAGACCTCCCTTTGGCACCATTGTATTCTGTGGACAGGGACCACATTTGAAACCTACCTTTTCTTGTCCCACATATTGTCCATGCTCAACTTTCCCTGCCCATTTTAGGGGTTTTAGAAGTGGCATCTTCAGATGTTTTGAGTACCACTCCAGCTCTGCCTAGGCTTCCTTTGCCATGTTGGACATGGCATTTTGGCCCTGTTAAGGTTCCTACTTTTTCCCAATCTCTTATTTGCTTGTGGGAGGGATTGTTCTTCCCATACAGCATGATGACCACCTCTTTAGGGACCCCATGTGGGTATCCCACTCCCAGTAACAAGGGAAGGAAGGGGTTGTAGACATGGCCTGTTGAGCTTGGTGCCGATGCTTACCCTGTATGCTATGCCGAAGAGAGGAGCTAATGGCTGGAAACTCCACCAAACCAAAGAGTACCTTTGTAGTGCTCAGTTAGAGTGAGCCCGGGCAACTGGCAAGTGGCTAAAGCACAGCATTTGGCTCTGTGCCCCCTTCCCTTTTCATATCATCTCAACTAGGCTGGAAGCACTCATGTGGTAGGAGGCCAAGAAGAGCCATATAGTCCATTCACACAAGAGAAACATCCTGCTCATGACAGTGGTTGTCAACAGCAGACCCCACGCTGTGCCCCTCCACTGCTGCTGGGAATGGTTTGAATGGCAGGAGCAGGCATGGGGCCAAATGTGAACTTGATGCTTAGTGAAACGTCATCTATTACATGTTTAATGATGTTAGAGAAGAATTTAGTCCCTCCTGTGCTGGCAGCCAGTTCTCATTACCAGTTAATTGGACCTAGATGCAGTCACTGTTGAAACCTATTGTCAGGAGCAAGTTGTTATATTAGCATAGGTGCACCTTGAGTGGGTTGCTTATATCCCCAGCCTGCACGAGAGGATCAAAAGCTGCAACTACATAAAACACTTTCCTCTTCCCATTCTTTTCTGGGGACAGCTCTGGTTAAGGTTTACCCTGGCAAGACTAATACAGCTGCTGACAAGGGATAGAACCGCATGTTGTCCAGATAGCATGGGGGTTTTGGCACCTCTCTACGCCAGAAATCTTGTCACAGCTCTCTGACAGCTGCCAGAAAGGTGGAAAGATCTGGGTGGAGAAGTCTTTCCTTCTGACGTCTCTGAGCTGTAGGGAATCTGTCTGGGTCCACATGGAGAATTAGATGTGAGATTCTGCAAACTACCTGCTATGGGACCTAATCTAACAAGTGGCCAAAGATAAGCACTGGCTGCTAAGATCTGATGTGAAAAGCAATGCAGAGGAAGCTGTTTGCAGTAAGGAACTTTTATTAGCTCCAGGATATTGACTACATATACTCAAGCACTGTCTTCTCTCATCTTATCTATCGCTTAACTGAGTGCCTACCCACTGACCCCTCTCATCCAGCTCGTTCCTTTAATCAGCTTGGGGATGTAGGAGAATATTTTGTCAGAGAATATTTCTGACTGCCAAACTCAGTTTATTTGTGTCTCCTTGCAAAACAGACCCCAAGAGGTGAAATGCTGTAATCACTTGCATTTCTGATTCCCCAGATCACTTGCCTCTAAATAACGATGATGTGCTTTGAGGACTGGGTACAAATTTAATGATGTTATCACAATTAACCTGCCATCTTTTTATTTTACATTTTTTCTTTTTTTACAACTACAGAATTAGCTTTAATTTTGAGCTGAAGGCTTTCTTGTCAACAACTTTATCTGCTATTTGCCAACTCACCACAGAATCCTTACTAGCACATAAAATGAGAAAGCACAAAACATTTTAAAACTTGAAGATATCTTTATTCGCACAGTCTCTCCTGTTCATTTTCAGAATGGTCTCATGCACTCTGTAACATCTCACTAAAATTACCCACTGCTGCAGCAGGCTCACGTACCCCAGACCTCATGAAGTGAGCACTTCAGCTCTTCACATACTGGGTCACGTAGTGCAAGGGGAGTGTGGTACTCCTGTGTGTGTGGAGTCCTTTAGTGGTGATGTTTAAGAACAGGTTAGGAAAAACTCTTCCCTGGGATCATTTATGGCACAGTTGATTCTGCTGTAGAGTTGGGGAGTGCATTTGATGGCATCCTATAGTCCTTTCCACTCCTGTTTTCTTCATCCTGTGAGAACCTGCCATGCCCATTCTCGCTCCTTCCTTGGTATTGTGAATTTCCTAGGGCCATCAAAAACTATGTGAGCAAATAAAACCCACCCAGCTGGGCTCCGTATGCTCTGCTGCCTTGCAATACCTCTTCTAGAGCTGGCTAAGGACCATGTTAGGGCCTGCATTCCTGCATCTTCTCCCCATAGAGCATGTGTGCTTCTTTCAATCGTTGGTGAAGCATTCAAGCTACAGTGGTGGGTGCTTTTCAGCTCTGGGGTCCTCAGTCCCCACCCCAGTATATCAGCTAATATGGAGGCTCTCACCTACCTCTTGCCAGAAGATTCCAACTTAGAATCATAGAATCATAGAATGGTTTGGGTTGGAAGGGACCTTAAAGATCATCTAGTTCCAACCCCCAACTTGGTACAGCCAGCTTTGTAACAATCTCATTTCCATGACCCCTTCAACACTATTAATTTTTTTTTTCAACAGTAGTTTTACTTGCCATATTGAGAGGTTAAAGTGACTTTCCGCCCACTGTGAGCAATTTAAGACTCTAACATGAGATAACTAAGCTACGGTGCCATTAGTCACTCAGTTTCTACTTTTCTCTTTCATATGACACATCTTCCCCTCCTTCCTTCCCTGTTCTTCAGCAAGGCATTTTTCTACCTTTCTCCTTCTCTGTGCAAGCCCAAGTATGAAGCAGAGCAGCTGTCTTCTCTCTGGCTGGCCCAGGGGTTTGAGCATCTGGATGGAAGTGCTGACTCTTCTCTTCTGTGCGGCACAGAAAATGTACCCTAATACCCTTCACTTCCAAGCAGAACTGGAGCTGGTCCAGCCCATGAAATCTGCCTAGAATCTCAATTTTCCTCTCCTTGCCTGCTGTCACCAGAGAAATCCCAGCTACATCAAGTGCTTATTCTGGTCCTTGGCTTGTTGAATTGCTAGGGAAGGTGACTCAGGAGAATTTTGGGTCCCTGCCAGTCATTCACAAGCCAATAGCAGCAGAGGTAATTGTCACTCACAGCACTTGTGCCAAAATGTGGGCATGGGCCTGGGAGCTTTCAGGAGCCCTTGAAATGTCATGCTATGTGATTGTTCAGGGATTTTGGAGGGTCACCTGGTCTTCCCTATCTGCCCCTATCAGTGGATATCCCCTGGAAGTTACTCTTGTTTTTTTACTAAATATGTGCATCTCCAGTCTGACCTAACCAGAGGTGATTCTAAATCACTTCCAAGAGCCAATTTTACCCTTTCTCCTTCTCTACTATCTGTCACTGGAGTGGGTGCCTGTGTGCAAGCCCTCCGTGAGCCTGCACTTCTATCAGTGCCCTCCATCATGGCTGTTTGTTCTGCAGAGGGCGTTGTGTATAAAGGAATTACTACAGCATATGGCCAACACTCCACACTTCATATGTTATTCATCACATTAGGGAGTCCAGCCACATGTCCGTCCTGCAGCCAGGGGAAAGTGCTGGCCCCGCTCCTGTCAAGTGGTCCTCCTAATCTGTCTCTCTGCAAGCAGCTTTGTGGTCGTTCACAGGCATCGCTGAGATGTGAGGGTAGTGCTGAAAAGTTGGCAACGGATGAAGCGATGAGGAAGCGACTTGCGGAAATCAGCTGGAAGAGGGGACAGTACAGAGGAAATTGAGGAGGAAGGAGGAGTGCAGGTTTGTGAATGGAAGAGAGAGGGAATAAAAGGAGAGTGATGATTTGAAGAAAGAAATAAGACAGCTGTGTTTTGAAGGAGATGTAAAATCAACATTCTCGTCGCTCTCAGCTATTAAATATCTCTTTGAGTTTGTTTTAAATCCCAGATTGTTATCTCAGGAGTCAGGTCTAAATTCAGAGTGGCTAATTGCAGCCTGACCTACTTGTCAATCTGGTGGCTTTAGGGTCTCACTTTCTGAACTGAAATGTGTTATATGTTTGCTGTGATCTAACCCAGAAGTGGCTTCTTCTCTGTGCTAAGTGACACAACCATGACATAGGCCTCTCTGGGTTTGGGTATGGGTACACCTGCCAGGTTCTATACACCCATCCCAGTTCCTTCCCAGGAAAATTCCCTACGTCTTAAGAGGAGGATCTCTCCACATTTTGAGAACAGCATGTACCTTCAGAGATGCACAGAAATCCTCTGGTTGCATAAACAGATGTGTGCCTGGGAATTTCCAGCCCACTCACAACAGCTTCCTTGGTGAGATTGTGTGGCAGAGAAGGCGGCAAGCAGCAGGGTGGAAAGAGCCAGCTCTGCTTGGGCTGCACATTGGCCCCCTGCACACTCAGTGCTGCCAGATGTCAGAGCTCTGCCGAGAGGCTTTATGGGGACTGATGTGGGGTGAATCTGCCATAGAACCCTGCTGAATTCAGCTTTCAAACCACAACCGTCCCAGTCAGGATTAAAAACTACAACGTCCTCTGTGAAATCACAGAATAATTTCAGTGGGAAAGGAGCTTTGGAGGTGTCTCATCCAACTCCCTGCTGAAAGCAGGGCTAACTTCAACATTAGATCAGGTTGCTCAGGACCTTGCTCAGTGAAATTTTGGGAATCTCCTAGGACAGTGATTCTTCAACCTGTCTTGGCACCCGTTCCAGTGCTGATCTGCCCTCATTATGAAAATATTTTTCTTTTATGTCCAGCCGAACATTCTGGGAGCCCAAAATTGCTCCAGATACAGCCTCAGAAGCACTGAGTAGAGGGGAATAATAATTTACTTTGGCCTGCTGGCTACACTCTCATCATTGCAGCCAGCTATGCATTTTGCCTTTCTTGCTGCAAGGGCATGCTGGCAGACTGATGTTCAACTTTTGCTCACCAGGAATCTCTGGCCTTCTTCAGAGCTACTCCCTAGCCAGTTAGACCTCACCCTGTAGTGTGCTACACAAGAGTCATTTCAACAGGTGGAAGACTTTGCACTTGTCCTTGTTGAACCTCATGAGGTACCTGTCATGCAATTTTTCTGCATCTTGAGGGCCTTTGAATGGCAGCCCTGCCCTCCAGCGAGTCAGCCACTCCCCTGAATAGTAGTTAGTGATAGGACGAGAGGAAATGGGCTCATGCTGTGCCAGGGGAAATTTAGATTGGATATTAGGAAAAATTTCTTCACGGAAAGGGTGGTCAAGAATTGGAAGAGGCTGCCCAGAGAGGTGGTGGAGTCACCATCCCTGGAAGTGTTCAAAAAACGGGTCGATGTGGCACTTTGGGACATGGTTTAGTGTAGTCTACCCTTGATTGGTTTAGTGTGGACTTGGTAGTGTAGATTAATGGTTGGACTGGATGATCTTGAAGGTCTTTTCCAACCTAAACAATTCTGTGATTCTATGAATTTGGTTTCATTCCTGAAGTTGATGAGGGCGTCTTCTGTCCCATCATGTAGGTTACTGATGATCAGGTGTATCCTTCTTTCTGGTCAGTTGTGCAGAAGAAGCAGAAAACTTCATGGTGTCTCTGTTACTGTGATTTACAATGTAGAAAGCCAGAGGTCCTCTCCAGCCTCTGAGGTACAAAAACAGTATGAGGTTCCTTCTACCTTGAAGAGGATACAGGTTAAATAGACATGTTGGAGAAAGAGCAGGAAAAAAGTTTGGCCTGTTTGAGCTGACATTTCAGGCAGTTTTAGTGCTCAGAGTAGAAGTGTGTTTGCAGAGTATTAGGACAACACGATAAACATGCCCTGGGCTGCCCAGCTCACTGTGCTATGATATTATCCAGCTTGCATATAAGCTGGGGAGCTTACTTTTCTCCCCCTTCCCTCACCTGGCTTTTTGGACCCGGAAAGCACTAGCCCCAAATACGGTGCATCAGGGAAATGTCCAGGATGGAGGTTTGTCAGCCACTGTCACCCCTGCTCCGTGGAGGGGTTACATGTGTTAGTGCGTGGCGTGGTGCAGGGCTAAGAGCTGCCTGGAGGGGAGGCAGCCCTGAAGGCAGGGCCCCATCCCGAGATGCACCCCATCCCGACCCGCCAGCACCCTCCTCGGTGAGTGCAGGGTTTCAGCCGTTAGAGAGATTAAGGAAGTAGTAAAATCTGCTAATGCAATAATAGTAATTAATAACAATAATAGGTGCTTTTAATGTATTTTGGCATGATTTATTAGGCAGGGAGTGCAGTAGGAGAGCAGAGCACTTTGCAGGCGAGAATAAAAAAGCAAGGTGACTGGGCCCTAAAGTGCACATCTGGGCGTGATTTGGAGAGGCGATTTATCGACACCATAAATGACGGCTTTTTTGAGCAGCTTGTTTTGGTGCCTGTACGGGAAGATGTAACTCCTGATTTAGGGCTCTGTTCAGCAGTACTTACTCTGCAGGTGGGACTCCTGGGGCATCCCTCTCGGCAGAGAAGAGCCAGGGCTGGGCTGCCGCGAGCCCATGCGTTGACGAGGCACGGGGCATGCCCACAGGCTGCGTGGTGTCCCCCGACTCGCCAGTCCCTGTGCGGTCCCTGTGCCTATGCCATTGGAGGTGTGCGGTGCCCGCACCCCGGGTGACGTCAAGGGGAGCATCCCTCCTGCTTCAGTGCCGTGTGCTGGGGCTGGTGCCTCTCAAAGGCAGCCGCACGGCTCCACAGCCCTCCATCTCTCCTACCCCGGCAGCATGAGGGTGTGCGGCCCCATCTGAGATCTAGCCCAAGCTGTCAAACCATTGGGAAGGGTTACTCCTGCTCCTAGAAACAAGCTGGTTTTGCAGGGGTGAAATGTGAAAGGCAAGGGAGAAGAGCATCCTTTGCAGCGCTCAGTTGACGTTCTCATTGATCTCAGTGATTTTGTGTCAGCGCAGTGGTAGGACTTGGCCTCTACGCTAGAGCCTTGCCTGGGCAAGCGGACATCTCTCAATGGGTTTTATTAATATTATTATTATTATAGGGCCTGTGGGATATTAAGAGCCTGCCAAGACACAGCACTCCCTTTCTTGGGGCTTCGGTCGTGTCGGAGGAGATGTCAGGGAGCGGGTAGGGTGCCGCAAGTGGTAGCAGCAAGGCACAGAGGCGTGAGCGCCGAGGACTCGGCAGCGTCAAGTCGGCGAGGGCAGGGGATGGTTTGCTCCTTGCCGGGGTGCCCCCCCGGCCCAAGGCGTGCACAGGATAGGTGAGCTTCAAACAGGGCAGCAGGAAAACTCTTGAGGAGAAAGATGATGGTCAGTGCTAGGCTGAATGGCAAAATAAATTAAAGCAAACAATCTGGAAAAACAACCCTTAAAAGCACTGGACTCAGCTTGGAGGTCATCCCTGCCTCGGTGTGCAAGGAGGACATAGGAGCATGGTGTGGAAAGGGGACGGGGAGGATTCCCAGCCGCATGGCTTTTATTAGGGCTCATCAAGCACTTTTAATGAACGGCTGAACTACCAAGGGTCAGATGAAACAGTAGGCAAGGTGTAAATCAGAAGGAAGCTGGGGGGAGTGAGAGGCAATGGCGAGGGGGCTGTGACCACGCAGTGCCAGGAGCGGGACGAGAGGAGCCGCAGGTGGGGGATGCAATTAAAGAGCTGAGCCAAAGCCCACGCCGAGCTGCTTGCAGAGTCCCTAGCCCAGGTGCTGAGCATCCCTCTGGGATTTTTAATTCACCAAGTCAGAGGGACTCCATCTGCGGGCTGGGATGGGCTCGTGAGGCTCCTCTGCCTGCGCAGGGCTGTCCTTGCCAAGGGATGTGCCGCGGTGCTCAGTGAGCTTTCACTGGCAAGGGGGAAACCCCCTGGATACAGACCCTTGCTTTGAAGGGTCCACGTGCACTGGTCTTGAGGCAAAATACCCTAAAATTGCGGCATGGGGGACGCATCTATGTGAAGAGGCAGCTGTACCTGCAAATGGCTGACGCTCTGGTACCTCGGAGTGGCAGCTCTTCCGGCATCGTATGCTCATCTCCGTGCGGGTTTTTGCTGACGGGTACGATATATGCATACAAAGTATTTTGTTATTGTTATTATTACCCAAAGTTATGGATCAGCTTGAGAAACTCAAATGCAGTAAATCACTGGGACTGGGGTAGCATTAGTCTCAGGGCTCTGAAGTAAATAATGCATGAAATATACTGACAGCAGTGTCTGACGGATCCTTATAAACAGCATCTCTCTAACAAGTGCAGAGCTGCTAATAGCAGGGCCAGATTCGGGGAGAAAAATGCTGAAATCTCTCCGCGCTCAGGCGAGATGATGCAGATGGGCAAACACCACCCCTTCCTCGCCCCCAAGGACCAGCGAGCGATTTTAGAAGAGGGATGACAGTTGAGAGGGTGAAGAACAGGGGTGGCAGCTCCGTATCCAGCGGTGATGTGGACTCCATGGGCAAGTTGCTCTCTCCTCTTCCCTGCTTGCAAGGTGAAGGTGGTGAAGGGCTGTCTCCAGCCTGCTCTACCTTCACCCCGGCGCAGAGTGCTTTGAGGTCTTGAAAGAGGGAGCGCTCCAGGCGTGCTAAGTACTATTACTATTTTTTTAATAATCGAAAGACATCCTGGGAATTACAGATCTATGAGCTCTCTTTCAGTTCCAGCCAAACTGATTGTGAGGCTAATTAAAGACAGACTAGTACAACGTTCGGGTAAGTATAACATGACAGGGTCAATCCAGTATGGCTTCTGGAAAAGAAAATTGTGCCTTTTTGAGCTGCAAGTGGTTTTTCGGGTTTTTTTTAAAGTTTAATAAAATAAGATAAAGGTGATCCCCAGCAGACATAATGTACTTTGATTTTCATAAAGCCTTTGATAAGGCCTTTCACACAAAATTATGAAGGGAAATAAGTAGCCATGGGAGGAGGGGCAAGGTCTAGTCATGGATTAAAACCCAGTCGATCATTCGTAAGCAAAGAATAGCTGCTCCTTTGTGTGGAGAGACAGTGAGAGTCAGTACACACCATGGAAGTGCTTAGTCTTCCCTGTGTTATTGTGGCTGGCATGTTGGCACTTTGGCAACGACTCGTGGTTTGACTGGTGAGAAATGCAGTGGGGTTGTCAAAAGCTGTAGGAGATGCTGAGGGCAGGCCCACCCTGTCGCATCCTCTGCAGGCTTGCTCCACGGGCCATGGAGAGGCAGCAGGACCTGCTCCCAGGGCTTGGCCTGGCTGCTCTGAGGTCTTCTCCCTGGGGACAGGTCCTCCCCCTGCCCCTGCACCCCTCGCCTCTGTGGGAGCTTCCCCCCCGTCTTGCCGACCGCAGGCGGGCGCGGGCTGCCGCCTCCGTGAGTCAGCAGGATTTAAAGGCACTGTGGGGACAGGGCAGGAGGATGACGGATGAGCTATAACGTGGATGAGCGTATGGTGATGCAGACTGCAAAAATAGTCTCCACTTCAGCTGTATGGTGATGAGCGCTGAGCTCCCAGGCTCCTTGGAGGGAAAAGATTGGGAGTCATGGTGAGTAACTCGATAAAAACTTCTTCAGTGGGTAGCGTCAATTCCAAAAGCATAGAGGATGCTTGGTTGCCTTTAAGGGACAGGAAAACAATAGGGAATACATTATAAAAAATGACATTATCTTGAACACTGGCTACACCCTCATTTAAGACAGCGTGTAGAATTACCAGAGGGCCGTGAAGCATGGTTAGTAATCTTGCGAGATTTACCTACAAGGAGGCAGTCAGTTGGACTGAACAGGGTTTGGTTTGGGTTTTTTATTTTTTCCCACTGTAGCGAGCTCGCAAAAACGTGCAAGCGCCATTTCCCTCCCATAGCTCTCCAGTCTCCTGTCTTGCCGCCGTGCCCTCTACCGTCCCTGAGCACGCACTGCCTCCGCGCGCTCCGGGCCTGCTCCAGCGGGAGACGGCAAGCACTGGCCACCGGCAGCCTCCCTGAAGAGACACCCTAAAGGCTTATAATTGAGTTATTTACGCTAATGAAGGGTGCATTGAAAACTGATCAGTCCTTCCTTTTTCTGTCCTCCTGTAATACTAGAACAAGAGGTCACTTGGAGATGCTAATGGTGGCTTAATTTAGATCACATGAAAGGAGACACTTCTTCACACAGCAGGTAGTCAGTCTCTGAAATCCACACTGCCTCCGGAGGTCAGAGTCAAACGCTGCAGAAGGATTTGTGAAGTTTCTGGGTAATTTTTTGAACAATAATAACTATTATTGCTGAGGATGCAGCAGCACTCCGGGGACTCCAGTCAGGAGGGACCCACTGTGCATAGTGCGGTGCCTGCCCAAAGCAGGAGCCAGTGCTGGCCCCGGTTGCTTTAGTCTCAGCAGCCAAAGAAAGCTGATGTTGGTTTGGTTAGATGCCGGAGGGGTAACGGTGAAAGAGCTGCACCCAAGCTCAAGCCCTCTGTATTGCATTTTCATTTTCCTTCTCCTGCACTACCTATATAACTTCAACATCAAGACAGCATTTCCCCTCCCTTGGTGTCATGAGAGCTCTGCTTTCCAGCTGTAAATCAGAGCCATTCACTCTGATTTTAAAAGGGGAAGGGAGCCGCAGAAAGCCCCCACAGCTACCTTTATCCTGGAAGAGTCTTCCCGTGATCCGCAGTGCTCTGGGTGAAGCTTGGGTGAGCTGCCCTGGGGTACAGCCTCACCTGCACTTCTGACCCTTTTCCTGGGTCTCTTGAACACAAAGTCTCCAGTCCAGTGGCTTCGCCGGTTCAGTTCTTGGCACGCTCCTGCTCTTCCCATGCATTGCCTGTGGCATCGTAAGCTACTTAGCAAGTCTGACTGCACGTGGGTATTGGTGGATTTTCCCTGTGGGCAGCATAGGCCTGTGCATTATGATACTGTTGAAGAGCCATAAACATGTAAAGGTGTTTAAATTTACCAGCAAGAACAAAGCATAACAGAACAGAGAAAAATATTTTCAAAGCCATCCCTGTCTCTATACCCATGTTTGTCTGACCTGCAGTCCTAGAAAGGCCTTTAGCCCCAGGAGGTTTGGCACTCAGTCTGTTGCTAGTATTTTTCTTCCTGTTGATAAATCCAGCTAAAGTCCTTTTGTCCCTCTGTTCACATTTTGACAACTGGGGCTGTGTAGACTCAGTGTAGAGAGCTTTGCAGGGGATTGAGCCAGGACACCAGTGCTCCTTGCATTGTCTTTTGACTCTTTGCTGCAAAATGCCTATAAGGAGTAGGCTTTTGAGTGCATTTCCTTGTAGGTAGCTGCTGAATCAACTCAGTAGGCGTACAGTCAAAGTGATCGTCATCCTCTTGAGGAATGGTCTTCAGAAACTCTCACCGGTATCTCTCATTCTAGCATCGTCCCAGCACTTATCCAACTATCCCACCTGCTTTTCCCCTTCTCCCTCTTCACTACTGCCTCAGTAGCTGGCTGTGTTTAAATATGTCAGCCTGGGTTTTTTTCCCTCTTCTCGTTTCCTGTGTTCCTCTAACAAGCAGCTTGCAACAGAACAAACAAGCAAGGCAGGAGCGCTCCAGGCAAAAGGGGTGTTTTGTGTTTGATTTGAATACATACATATTTTTCTTGGTTAAAACTTGTGATACTCATCAAACACATACAGGAAGGCTGTGAATAAGACCTTTCTCTTTCTTCCTCTCTGACATGCACACCCTGTCTCATACGAGCACCTTCTCATTTTCACTCTTGCTGTCTGATTCTCTGCGAAGCACGGTCTCTCATATCCTCGCATGCATGTTCGATAGTCTCATCCACTCTCCTGCTCTGTCATGTATGCAGAACCACCTTCTCATCTCAGCAGACCCCAGCTCCTGCGCAGTCTCGCAGACAATACATGCACACATGCACAGCCACCTACGCGCTCGCAAAGGCTTTATTACTAAGAGGAAAATTGCTTTCAAATATACTGAGACTGGATATATCAACTACAGTGGTGATGGGGAGAGAGGGGAACGAGAAAGGACTGGGACATTGTACAGTCTCCTTACCCTTTGGAGACATGAAGCACTACTAAGGTGTAGGGGAGAACATGGTCCCAGAGTCCTCATCCCCTCTGCCACACACAGGCACCGAGCATCACTCATTCACATCCCCTCATGTGCAGACTCTTACCGCTCTCCCTTAAAGTTTCTCCGTTGCCCTTCCTCATGCATCCTTCCCTCTCCTTTTTGCCTGTCTGTCAGGTCCCGATCACATCACTGTCATGGCTGCTATGATATCAGCATTTTCTGACAGGTATATATGCTTCTGTCACTTCCAGCAAAGCTCTTTAGCACCCAGTCTGCCTCCGGATCTGAGCCAAGGTAGCACTACTGGAAAGTAGTGCTTTCTGGTCAACAGTATCTGTTACTGGTCAACAGTGTCTTATATTTCTAAATGCAGAAGATTACAGTCTCTCTAGAGCTGACTGTGTGTTTTCAGGATATCCCACTTTCAAATAAGGCCTTAAAACCAGCATTTTGTCTTTATGAGGACCAAGGTTTGCTGCTGTCCAGAAAAGGCAAGAACACTCTGAGCATTTCCCTCATGAATGCCCAAAGGTCTTCTCCCTCTTCCTCTGAGGCAGGCTCTGTATTTGGCCTCCTGGAGCAGGCTACTGCACAGAGGGCACTAATTTCAAAAATTACTTCAATTTTCTGCCACCCCCAAGCTTCCAGTGCAGCCCGAGGCACCAAGCGCTTCGTTCCCAGCTGCATGGCAGGGATGGCCCCGTGGCCTCTCCTGACAAGGGGGTAATGAAAACATATCAGTCGCTGTGATGGGGGCCATGGACGTGCTTCAGAGCAAGGCAGTTTAGGCCCTTTGTCTGGGAAATAGCCGTGTGCTTCTGTAGGGGCTGTGAGCGGCTTGCAGCTGCACAATTCAGAAGAAATTTCAGATTTTCCAATTACCATAGCAGTGGCTGATAACCTTCCAGCAAAGAGACGCTGGAGCACAGTGTTCCTGTAGCTCCTGCTGGGCTCAGCCAGTGCTTGTGTTTAAACTGGCACCAGGCAAGCTAGGAAGCAAAGAAATTATTAATAGGGAACGCAAGGAAGAGGAAAGGTGTTTAAACAGTTCCCGCTTTGCATGTCTAATTCAGGAGCTACCCTTCTGTAGTTCCCCAAACCAGTGCCCAAATCCAATGGCAAACTTCTCAGAAGCATAACTCATTAAGCTTTAGTACACCGTAAGATAAGGACCTTGCTTGCGTAAGGCCATCAAGCACTGATATTGACTCTCCAGGACGTTTTTAAGGCTATTTATATCACAATAAAGCCATTTTATTAGCATCATCAATCAAGAGAGACCACATTTTGGCCTGGAAATGATTCTGCTTGAGTTTCTAGAAAGGAGAAGGGTGAGTAATTATGGGATGCATTATCTTCAATCTCATTTGAAATCTCCTAATTGAAACCACATATGAGTGCAGTTTATTGCTTATAAAATAGATAGCAGGGGCATTGCTAATGTACCTATGGCAAGTGCAGCCTTCCAGTTAACAGAGAGGTAAAGACTGGTTTTTCAGTAGGTAACACGGCTATGGCAGGAGCCATAGCTCACCCTGTCCATGTCTGGGTGAGCAGCTGGTTCCTGGCATGTGCTTTCATCTGAAGCTAATGCCCCGCTCGGGGCACTTGGCATCAGCTGGCAGTGTCTGCCATCAGGTACCAGCCGATGCCACTGGTAGCATCAGGTGTCTTGACAGGGTGTATCTGCTCGCACAGTGGGGCTGGGGTCTGTGTGCGGCTGGCTGGGAGCTGGTAACTGAGTCTTGGTCAAGCGGCATGGCAAAGCTTCCCGGCTCAGGGCTTGCGCGTAGCTGGAGGCGCTGCTTAGGTGCGGGGTGGGGGATTTGTAACTCTCCTGCAGGGTTTTGCCGGCCCCTGTGCTGCTCTTCTGCTGTCAGCTCGGTGCATGGGAGCAGACTTGCAGGAGCAGCAGTTACTCAGGTAAGGAGTGTGTAGCTTAACATTGCTGGTGGGGGCCTCTGAGACTGAGTAATGGCAGGATTTGAAAGCTGTTACAGATATTTGATAATTAATTGGCTGGGAAATCAGTTTATTTTAACGACTCCAGTTAAATAAAGGAGAGAGATAAAAGGACTGCAAGTTCCTGCAGTGCTAAACTACTTTCAGGGACAGAGAAAGCCCATTACATGTCTGCTTTTATGCCAACAGGGGCTTTTAGTTCCTGCGAAGGCTCTTCTGAAAGGTGGTTGAAATCTTTATCTTTCCTGAATCCCAGCAGTTTGGGTTTAAGACAAGAAAGGCTGAAGGGTGGTTTATTACCAAGGATCCATCAGGCGGAGGGGGACAGGGGAGTAGAGCTGCTGCCGTAACCTAATGCTTCACCTCTAGCCAGATACTTACTGCAGAGTGGTTCCAGTTGCGGTTTATCACCATTTTATACTGCTCTAGTGGGAGCAATGCATGTAGCTCGGTTAACCTCACTTGTCTTTCCAAGTACTGGCTGATCACACACACACACACACACACACACACACACACGAGAGAGCATCATGGAGAAAAGACCTGTAATAGCCTGGCATGAAAGAATAATTCTGGGTGCTCTCCCCACCTCTCAGTGGCTGGCCAGGACTGACCCTCTTTTCCCAGCCTAAGAAAGGAACAAAGTGTAAAGTCAGGGAGGGGGTTGTGTCAGGTCTATTTGAGTTTGGGGTCTCTTATTTTCCAGCTTATCGAAGGTATCGTTGGTCAGTTGGCAGATCTGTTCCTTGAGGAAAAACAACAGGCACCTGGTCCTGGCCAAAGAGAGGGGGCTTGACTGGGAGCCCAAGATGAAGGTTTTGGAGGGTCATGTTGTTTTGATGTTCATATGTGTCTATACAAAGATGTTTGGGTGTTACGGTGCATATTGGAGACCTCAGCAGCAATGCTGAAAGAGAGTAGGATCTATTCCTTGCTGCAGATTGTACTTTGGGTGTGAACTTTCATCTCTAGCCAGTGTATCTTGTCCTGAGGGTTGTACGGCAAGTGTGGATATATGAAGTGTTCCCAGTGCAGTCATATTTGTCAGAGTCTGCAAAGAGCCTGCAACACCATCTGTTTCAGTGAGTGGATAAGGGATTAAACTGCAGGAATCACGAGATCTGTACAATACATGAGAGCAGGCCAGATGATCACAGCACAGCTTCTTTTTTTGTAAGCTAAGAATAACTTTAACATCCTCTCATTTAGGGTTTAATGTCAAAATTAACTAACGTTTCACTCCTGTCTCACAAATCCCAAACTGCTCTCACTGTCCTCAGTGCTGGTGCTTACCCTACTGCAGATTCAAATTCAGTGCAGACCCCCACCCCACCCCCCCAAGTGAAAATTTAAAAGAACAGATAACCAAAAATAAGTCCTTCAGTCTGGTGGAGGTACAGCAGGGCCTCTCTTGTGCTGCCCTGGAGCACTGTAAATCGAGCATCTTCACAGGAGAATTTAGGTCTACATTGTCCCCTCAAGTCTGTGAGGTCCTGTGTAGATGTCATGTCGTGCAGAGATGCTGGGGATGCACGAGAAACCCATCAGGTGGACATGATGTCATCTCCCCTGCACGGCTGACGAGAGCCTACCTCTAGCCAAGTGTAAACTCAGAGCAGGCTACAAATCTCATCTTTTAAACATTCCCTGGATGTGAAACCTCCTGCCAGCTGGAGCTGCTTTTAGCTGAGCAGACTGAAGTGCTGTATTTAATGAATTCATTTAGAGTCTGGTGCAAGGAAGCAGGGCTGATCTTCATCTAGTGTAAATCTAGGCTTCCCCGTTTACTTAGTGGCACCTTGTTGACCCTTGATTTAGGCTAGCTGAAGCTGCAGTTTGGCATCTCTCCGTACAGTAGGACTTCTGGAAATTATTTAGAGCAAATGCCTTGCCAGAAGAACAGAAGTAGGAATCCAGCCTCAGACCAGCCATGGCCCACGTGAGCAGCCTTAGACCCAGCCGTGTCAGAAACTACGCTACCAGTTAGACAGCTGTACAGGAGGGAACTCTGTGGGGAAATGGTTTATCTGTACTGCGGATAAGCTGTGCACGGGGGAGAGGTTTCGTTTCGCAGCAGGCTCTTGGGAGAAGAGGCAGGGATGTCAGTGGATCCAGATAAGATATCCCTGGGTAAATGCTTCCAGCAGGATTAAGCAGCATTGTCTTTGCTAAGAAATGAAAAAAGGTTTACGTTCTGTGTTCCAGCCAATTTGCACAGCTTGTTTTGCCACTGCCAGAAGACTGCAGGTCAGAAGGCGCAGAAGCAGTCAGAACAGTCCCTGTGGTTATGCCTGCGCTGCCGTCGGTAGCTGGGCTGGAGTTCAGGCTCCAGAGCACAGAGCCAAGTGACCCACGGCAGTAGCCTTCAAATCATGGGGAGGAAGAGCTTGTGCTTCAGCCAGTCTTTTCTGTGCTGGTTGCATGTCTCTGGGCAGATCCCAATTAGAGAGAAAGAAAAGCATGGTTTCTTGCAGTAGTGCTAAGATAGGCATGCCTGGAGGTGGCACCTGGTTTTGTGAAGGCTGTTTTGCAGCCATCACTGCCCACCTCTTGCTACCCCCATGCAACCAATACACACCAAACAAAGCTCCATATGAGACAGGTCAGGTCTGTCAGATTTTGTTTCTGGCTGTAAAATTACTTCATTGCATGACTCTGCACAACCCATTTCTTTCCTTCTCCGGTGTCTCCTTTTGTGTAAAACAGGCATCATTATACCTCTCTTCCACAAAGCGCAAGAGCTGCAGTTCCACAGTGCTCAGTCCCTTTGACAAAAACACTGATGTTCAGCGTGTGCTGAGTTGCCTTGCAAGACCAAGACTGCAAGGGTCTCAGAGGAAACACAGCACAAGATATTATTATGGTTAGTAGGATGGCATGGAGATGAAGCTGCAGGAATTATTCCTGCCCCCCTTTCTCAGTGAGTTGTACCTTCCTCCCCTTCTGTTTCTGAACATGAGGTTTTAAGCCAGCTCCTGGCTTTCATGCCAACAGCAGAAACTACAATGTCAAATACATCTTGACATTTCTTCTTTTCCACTCTTCCCCCTCTCCTCTGCTGTTTTTTTATTTATAAACATGTCCTCCTCTGCAAGGCATATTGTGCGTGTGGGGATAAAGGTAAGCTCGGATCAAACTCTTGGGACTTCTTCCTCCCAGCACCTTCTCTTCTCTACCTTCCCTGCAAGTCTTTTTCAGATGCCTCCTTGAGCAAGGCCTGATGGTGGACAAAAGTGGTGCATTAGGGAAAAGCAAGATTAAGCAAAGCTGCAAATAAAGGGAAGTGGAGTTAAGCATTGCCTAGCTGTTACAGCTTTGCTGTGGTTTCCACTTAAAGGAGTTCTTCAACACACAAGATAAATACAGCATGAGAGTCTGAAGTTTGTAGCACTTTGTTCTATAATTGTAACACACCCATGGGACAGATTTTCAAAAGCATGTCATTTTAGGTAGCAAGAGAAGTGGCTATATTGGTAAAGGAGCTCACTGTGCCAAATGCTGTTTTGAAAATTTGGTTCTTGTGTGTTACTCTGGGAGCTGGTAGGCCCAAAAGCAGTTTGACAAATCTGGTCTTAATTTCAGTGCTAAACACTGTGAGAAAGCAGGCTTCACTTGCAACTTCTAAGTGCCTGGCAACTTTAAGTGCAGTGCGTTTGGGATATGACCACATGCCAGTGGCTTTTGCAAATAATAACACTTTTAATCTTTGTTGCAATAGTTTTTAACCTGTCCATGGACGACTTCTAATAGATCCAGTTTATGAAAACAAAACCATACCTGTGCAAACCATTCCAGTACAGTGTATAGAGGTCTAAGGTCTTGCTGAGAAGTATTTAGTGATATGTGAAGTGAAAATAGCTAAAAAACATTGCTGTGTCTTAAAGAAACTTGTGAGAGGAGTTGTCTTCTCCTGACATATTGCTGAACTCTGCCAGGTAGGTGGTAAAAGTAATAAAACCAGGTCATTGTAGTTTGTTCTCCCTGCAGCCACTGTGAAGCTGTTCCCTGCACAGCTTAAACATCCTCTGGTCCTCAGCCCACCTTTGTTTTAATCGTCTGAAACAATAGGGGCTTCCTTGCTTTCCTTGGGAGACTCTTCACAAGACTAGCACTTGTAGATGATAAAAAGTTTTTCCTCAAGTTTGAACAGACTTACTTCTCTTCTTTTTCTGACCTGTTACTCCTTTCTAGACCCTTATGCATCTTGCTAAATAATTCTTCTCTTTCCTCGGTGCTCTCAGCTTTCAAAGAGGTATGGCTTGTCAACATGTCCCTTTTAAGTCCTGTCTTAGTCAAGTTATACATATTTAATGTTTTTAAGCTTCCCTTAGATGCTGATCCCTTTCCAGCCTTGATGGATTTCATTGTTGCTTGCCTCTGAATTCCCTCCAATTTCCCCATATCATTCTGGTAACAAGGTGCCTGGGCTTGACTGCACCGGTCCAGGTGTGCTCAGTATTTGGTGGCAGTTGTTTCTGCGTGGAATTACAAAGAGAAGCAGCGGAATCTCTCAAAGGGAATCTGCTTCGTGGTCTCCTCTCTGAGAGCATTATTTCACGATGGTATTTCGGGACTGGCTTTAGATATGGAAATGAGAGTGTGTGACTTGCTCAGAAGCTGTTCTCTGCTTTCAAGTGGGAGAGAGATGGAAAAGGGGAAGAGGGGCTAAGCTCCCCAAAGGCTTTGTCTACATTAGGCTTTTTTCTTCATATTTCCCACTGTTGCTTGCACGGGTGCAGCTCAATCCACAGTGGCACTGATGACAGCTCTGGCACAGGCAGGGAAGCTAACATGTTTCGCTACACATCATCTCCGCAATCTCTACAAGCCCTGACTCCACCAGCAGTGCTGCAGCAGCGGGAGCTGGAGAGGGAAAAGGTCAGCTGTAAATAATAACTAGAGTGTTTGCACATCAAGGAGGTGTCCCTCGTTGAAATGCAGCAGCTGGGAGTGGGCAGGCAGGATGGGCCCGCTTTCTCATTCGTCGTGAAATGCCACCCTTCACAGTCAGCTGCTGGTGGTCCAAGGGCAATGCTTGGAAGGGAGGGCAATAACTTGGTTGAGCCACTTCTGATACTCTCATGACCTCAGAAAAGAAGGGCAAGTTAAGTCTTACTTTCCCTAATATTGCTCCCATTCCCATTCTGATCTGCCTCTCCAAAGAATTTCAAGACTGATTCCTCCTCGGCACGGGTCCTTCACTCCTACCCGCCCAGGACGAGGGCTAATACTTCAGATGCAATATTCTCTTTTCCCTTTTGGAGAAGGAGCAGTATGAGATGAAATGGACATTAGAGTATACAAAATAAAAAGAGCATTCCTGGGTTTCAGGTAGCATGCTCCTCAGGTATTGGAAGAAACTATTTCATATAGTACAAAACACGGGAGACACCTGCCAGTTTCACATAACACTTAAATCTGATATTCTTTCACAGCCTTGTACCAATTAAGGGTTAACCTACGAAATTCTCAGCCAGAAAGTATCACCAAGATGAGGATGTTAATGAGTTTAAAAAAAGAAAAAGGGGGCAGGGGGTTGAGAAATGCCTGGGGATAAGAAAGGCAGAGTACAAACTTACAAGGTGGAATGCAAGCTGTCATTCGGAGAGGAGACCAGCTTACATTTGCTTGGAGCTAGATTAATAGGCTTTTATGGCTGTGAAGGATCATGAAATTATGTAGATGGTGATTTACATTGTCCTTTTAGGAGGTATTCCACCTTTCTTTGAAACTTCTGTCACTAATCATGGGAGGGTGGTCACTGGATCACGTGGCCCAGTGCTCAGACCTTGTGATACCCATTCGCTGCTGCTACCATTCCCATTTCCTTCCCCAAACATTCAGGTGTGGACATCTGGGCACTTAGTTCCTCCTGCCTCCATGGAGAGGTGCTGCCACTGCACATCCATTGGTTACTCCAATACCTCGGTCACTACCCCAGCAGGCATTGGGGCTGGTGGCCAACATCAGTCCCTGACAAGCCTGTGGCCCTAACCCGATTGTCTGTTTGGCTGTATTTTCCCACGTCCGAAACCTTCCCGGAGGCAGTACATGGCTTTGAGCCACCTGGCAGTCAGCTCTCCCCGACCCATCAAAGGCTGCTGCCACTCCTGTGGGCATGCCCCTCATTTGCAGCAGCCCCGGGGGCACATGCTTATGCTGTCACATGGCTGCGTGGGATGGCATGTACGGTGCCTTGCTTTTTGGAATTGAGCCATGGCACCACGGCATCAATCACATGGATTGTTTTGCAGGCTTACACGTGCCTCTGTGTCTGAGACTGTGAGAGGGAGAGTCAGTGAACCTCCTTCTCACCTCTCCTCCATACAAAATACATGAGGTGATGCTCCAAAGCTCCAGTCTTAATTATTTCAATCTTAAGTTTTGTAGTCTCCTTCCCTGAACAAACCACTGGAATTCACAAATTGGAAAGTGCTATTTGCAGTGCCACATCTCTCTTCAGCAAATCTCCCCCTTACTCTGTGACAGCCTCTGGTGATACCTCCTGCATTTTTAGCCTGTGACTGGGGCGGAAGGAAGGGACCCGAGACCACACAAAATGCTTTGAAGCCCCCTCTAGCATCACTCTCCCATTCCTTCTTGTGTTTGCACTGTCCCTCTTCTACACCCGCTCTCTCCTGATCTGCCCTCACTCCTTTTCTCTCTCTGTTTCCCTCTCTCTCAGAGCTGCCCTTTGCATTACTACTCTGTGGCATTATCTCATTCTCCAGTAGCTGTGCTGGGCTGCCTTGATGTTTCTCGACAGCTTTTGCCCCCCCTTCTCCCCCCCTCCCTTGCCACCCCATGATGTAGCATTGCCTTTCTCCATCTGCCCGATTGTCTCTCCGCTTTTTATCTGGGTGCTGGAGCTCCAGGTGCTGTCATTCTCCGCGACAGCACAGAACGTTTCAGATTGCCTCTGCGGCTGGATAATTACCAGATACAGAGTCACGTGGACTTCCCAGCCAAACCCTCCCTCCCCTCCTGTCAGAGGAGGAGATCACATCTCTGAAATGTGCTTTTTTTTTTCTTTTTTTTAAGAAATCCAAGGGAAAAGTTTGGAAGTAGCTTTTCTGGAGCTGCCTAGTGGTGACCACATGAAAGTTACCTACAAGGCACTAGGGGTTCAGGTATTGGAAGCAGGTAGTTTCCAGTACTGAATTTTGTGAGGGAAAATAAAGGGGATGATAGTCTGCATGGGCACCTTATTAATGCTTCCCTTCCTATTCTTGGTGTATCCCTCAACCAGAAGAAAAGTCCTAATGGTGCAGAGACTCGTCAGTAACTGTTTGGTTTCTGGTCCTTTTACAAATTTGGCATAAAAGCCAATACGCAGTTCACATAAGTGGCTAATTACTATTGTCTTTCAGTGAACTTTAGTTCCTAAGTGACCTCAGGTACTTTTTAAATGTCAGCCCATGTCTTAGTGATGGCAAAAGCACAGGGTCCTTAGTGTGAGTGCAGTGCAACCAGAACACAAATCATCTGGCAATGTTGCCCATTGCCATTCTGCATCATCTCTGCTATTCCCTGGTTTCCCCTTTTGGCAGTGAAGGAGCCCTGTGATGCTACAGGAAGCTGCGGACAGCAGAGCGAGGCCTGCACTCCTGGTTGGATGTTTCACGAAGGCTGTGTGATCAATAGCTGATTAGCATCACCTAATCATGCTACATCAAGAGCAGAGCCAGGTTTCTGGCTGGACTGAAAAGTGGCACTGACAAGTCCTCAGCTAGCCCAAAAGGGAAAGAGGGAGCTCAGGGTCTGTTTCCTCAGCAGTCTCATTCTCCCAGCTGATCTCGGTGCAAGACCCTGATGCAAGCTGTCAGAGCATTTGGCATTTCTGCAAGCATCAGCCCGAGAGCAGTTCAGCCCCTCTGCACACACATGGGGAGCAAGTCTCCTCTGGCAGGAGCCCCATAACTGGGGACAGTCACTCCAGGTACATGCCTCGGAGTGGTCAAAGAGCTGTCCACGGGTTTCCTGACTACACTGTAAAGAAATTGAGGGTCTTTCCTAGGTCTGGAGGGATACAGGAAAACTGGCACTGTGGTGGTAGACCTCGGTGTGAGGCTGTTTCTGTATTTTGAAGTTTTAAACTTTGCTGGGATGTGGCTGGGTTGGAGTTTACTTTGTTCATAGCAGCTCGTATGGATACTGTTAAGAAGGTACCTCTGCTGGAATGGATGTGGACTGAACTTGTTTGTGCAGGTATACTGAATCCCCAGAAGATGGAAAGAACAATAAATCATGCCAGTATAAGTTCTCTTATTCTGATATAGTTACTTCCATCCTGGGAGAGTACTGGCATCACAATTAGGATAATTTTGGGCTTGATTTCTGTTTTTTTTCCTCTACAAACAGGAACCTATACTCTTAAATAGACATTTTAATAGAAAGAAGACCCATGTGAGACCAGCTGTGTGTCTGCTAGTGAGAGCCCGTGCAGCTAGCTGTCTTTTTAGGCTGGTGTATTTTCGGTGAATTCCCTTGTGTTTCATTTTCCATGCGTATCACATGGACTGAGACGAGGATGCTCACAGCACATGAGCAGTTCTGCACTGGTAGTCATATTCACTGGTTGCAATTCTTTTTGCTTTCATTAAAAAGAGTTGATGGGAGAGAGAGTGAGATAGGAATGTTTCTGTACAAGACACTAGGGAGTCCTCATCTAGAAAGCTGGGTACGAATTCTGGTCACGAAAGAGGAATTCAGACTGGAGCAGGTGCTGAGAAGGGCTACTGGGATGTTTAGGGCAATGGAGAGTCTATCATACAAGAAGAAGCTAGGAGAGTTTGGCTTGTTGAGCCCAGCAAAATGAAGGCTGAGAGGGAATATGATTGCTCTCTGTGAACATGCTGGAAGATAAGCACCCGGGAGAGAGAAGAGCTATTTAAGCTAAAGGATGGTATTGGCGTGAGAGGGAATGGATATGAACCAGCCATGAATAAATCTAGGCTTAGAATTAGGAAAAAAGTTTCTAATCAGCAGAGCAGGAAGACTTTGAACAGCCTGCCGTACAAAGCAGGGGGAAGGTACCCCCCCGCCAAACGCACTAGGCTCAAGTAGGAATGAAGTACGTCTCTGAAAAAGATGATAACGTACAGCTGGCCGTGCCAGCGGAGGCCAGGGCTCCCTGACCTGGGAACAGATCCTAGCCTCATGCTCCCAAAGTGGCAATTTACTAAAGAGGATGAGCAGAAGTGCAGGCATCCTATCAGCCCTGCACCGCCCTAACAGAGGGATGGCCTGAAATTGTCACCTAAGTACTGAGATACCCAGGGAGCTGCAGACAGGTGTGACGAGCAAGGTCACAGCATAATATGGCTCAAGGAAAAGCATGGGCTGAACAGATGTGGCAGTTTCCCCCTCCTGCCAGTTTTCCAGCGCAGGACTGGCTTTAAGCTGTAGTTTTCTAAATCCCTCTGAGGGCCTGCATTATCATGCTGGCAGTGGTGGCTCAGGACCTATTTATGCCACATTTTGGGAATCCATCCTGCTTCAGCACAGCATTCGCTCTCAAGCAGTGGCCCTGCTGTGGGTCGTGGTGCATCAGGAGAGGAGCAGCAGCTGGACCAGGCTGGGGAGAGAGAGGAGCAGCGGCAGCAGGGAGAAGGACGAGAAGTTTGAGCAACACCTCGAGCCCATGCATATTCAAATTCAGTAAAATGAGGCTTTTGGTGCTTGGCTGAAAGGAGGTTTCAGACGCTCGGCTGATGCAGTCTCCCACTGCCATCCACTTAGGGGGCCCTTGCCTTCGCAGAGATGAAGATACGTTCAGCTGTAGCTGTCTTCTGTAGCATCTCCTGCTGAGGAAAGCGTGATCCGGAGCAGCGGGAACCACCCAGGGCCAACAGCTCCTACGTTACTCCCCTGGACTATGTGCTCCTATGTGCTCTGCCAGTGTACTCCTCTGCTAGGGACTGTACACCAGGGAAAGGGAGCTGGCTGCTGCAGCGGCAGTGCTGCGTCGCTCTTCAAATGCCAGCAGGGTCCGGCACTGCAGTGGCATTGCGGGGCCCGGCTGGACTCTTCCCCTGAGCGCTCTGGGAGGGTCAGGGCTGGCAAGCCCATGGACTGTCCTTAGTCCTCGCTGCCCACGTCCCTGCTGGGGCATAGCGGAGGGGTCAGGCTCTTACTGCTCCCCCGGTTGACCGTCACTACATTTGAGTCCTTGCTTGCCATGCAGGGAAGGGCTGAAGAGCACAAGAAGACGAGACAAAACAGCGCCAGCGTGAGTTACCCTTGAGCTTTCCTCACAAGGCTGCAAGCGGTATTGTGTTTAACCACCACATTAGCTTTCCAGGATCATACTTTGCAACACAACGGAGATTTGTCTTGCACGTTCAGAGCTGGCAGCCGGGAGCTGACGTTGCTTTGTGCCGAACAAGCCATGTTTGATCCCTCTCTTTTCCCTCTTGCCATTTTGCTGCCGGCGTAGAGGGCAGCGGGGGAAGTTGTTAGCTGGATCCTACGAGTGCGTGTGAAGTGAGAAGATTAGAGCAGGCTCCTCACAGAGCTGAGGGGAAGGCAGGAGATCTGATCCAGGGTGGTTTGTGACATCCTCTGGCAAAAGGGGGTCATGTTCCTCGGTGGGTGCAATGGGGCAGGTTCCAGGTGCTTAACTGCGCATGCAGCAGGCCGCCAAGTTTTGGACTGCTGCACAGAGGTTGTCTTACAGAAGAGATGATCAAAGGGTTAACGGAGAAAGGATGATTAAAGAGGAGTGTGGGAATTATGACACAGAGCTGTTGCCGCAACATGCTTTGGAGAAAGAGGGCAGAAAATGCAGTCTGAAACCACACTATTTATTTATTTTTCCCCTAAATGAGGTAAGAGCTGTGGTTTGCTGGAGAAGCAGCATGCCGTATTTCATTTACGCCTCTTCTCACTAGCAGGTCTCTGGCAGAGAACTGTGGGATTGGGTCTGCTGTAAAAGAATTTATTTATTTGGAATTACAACAACAATAAAAAAACCCCAAACAATTATCCTGGGTTCAAGGCGACCCAATACATCATTGATAATGCTGTAAAATCCCCACTGTGTTAAAGTAATCATTTAAACAGCAGCTTCATCAGGTCCTACAGGGATTCTTTCCTGCCTCTTCATCACTGTAGGCTCTAAATATCATCCACCCCTTCCAAACACCATTGAACTTACCCCAAAGAGACCCCCCCGAAGGCAATAAAATACCCCACTCCATCTCCACAGCCCAGGGGTGTAGCTGCTAAGCTGCTTTCTCTGAGGCAGAATGGGAAGCGCTCTGGTGAGTCCCCAGCTCTTCGGTATCCTCCTCCTCCTCCTCCTCCTCCTCACCCCGTGCAGCCCCCACCTGGCACATCCAGCCCGGGCAGCCCGTGCTAGGGCTTTCCGACCAAATGCCGCCTCTCAGCAGCGTGCCCGTCTGTTCGCCGGAGGGAAGGGAGGGCGGAAAGCTTCCAGGCGAGAGCCGCTGGAGTGACAGGCACAACATCAACTGCGACGAGTGTTACAGCAACACGCTGGGAAATTAATGCACCGCGTGGCGGTGCCTCGGCGGGAGGAGGAGGAGCGGGAGTCGCTGGGGCCAGGAGTCAAGCACCAAGAAGGGAGCGAGGCAGAGTGGGCAGCGGGGCCTCCAGCCTTGGTGTTTGCTTTGGTGTTTGCTTTGGTGTTTGCATCAGAGGATGCCTGAGCCTCCCTCTCCTTTTCTTAGCTCGCTTTCCCACTCATCCATAGGAATAAGCCCAAATGCTTTCAAGAAGAGGGGGAAAAAAAGGACAACTCCCCTACCCAGATGGAGCTTCCCTCGGAGCCTATGAAGGCCGGTTTGCAGGAGCACTGCTTTGGCCCAGCGCTGCGCATTAGGCCAGCAGGCGTGGGAGGAGAGAGGACGAGCGGCAGGGCCCACTCCCGGCTCCTGCTCTCCTGCTGCCTGATGTCCCCTCCCGGCTTGAAGTCCAGGGGCCAGGAACGGTGGTGGGCAGCCCTCCCTCCCGTTGGAGGCAATGGTTCCTGCTGAAGGTCCCAAAGCGTTCTCCTGCGGTGACAGCGTCACCCCCTCCCCGCCCTCCTGCGGCACAGCTCAGCCCTGTCGTCTGCGTTTTGCACGTGGGGAAACCAAGGCTGCAGGAGGCACGCGAGGATGGCCCAGGTTCCTTTCTCCACGTGCAGTTTCCGTCTGTTCTCTCCTGGCTGGTTGTTAGCCACTGTGCGAGAACTCGAAACACATCTGTAGCAGCTGAAAATGATGCAGTCACTCAAAGACCTCAGGTGCCAAACTTTGCTGTGTTTATTTTACAAGAGGGCAAGGGGGGCTAAAGGGACATGGCAGCAAGATTTGTTGTCCTTCTGTGTCTATGGTTTGAACTGGTGCTAAGATCAATAGTCACTGAGTCCCTGCAGTGGTCATGCAAGGCATGACCATCACCACTAGCTGGTCTTCTCATTAGCTGCATCAGCAGATGTCAAGAAATTAAACCTGAAACTGTAAGGAAAAGCAAAATGGATGGATTGCAAATCATTTATTAGCATTCACTGACGCTGATGGTAATGCTTTCAATAAGCCTAATGAAAAGCGTTTGACTGTCTCTGTGAACTTGATTATTGATTATTAGTGAACGATAAGAGTCATCTGATATCTTGCTGATGCCATGCTCCTATTGCATTGCAGTTAAAATGTCAGTTAACGTGCCATTTAATATTCTATTAGTATTGAATTAGCGCTTATTACACTGTGAAAATCATCACCATAAATCCTTATTAAAGCGTGATCCATACAGCTGGGTGGCATCTCTGGCAGCCTAAGAGGGTGCGTGTGTGCAGACAGACATACTGAGATGCATCATCCACGCGGATGCATGTTTGGAGCATGCCAGGACTTGGAATTTCCACATTTGTACATTGATTTTTCCCTGACAGTTTGAGAAGAACAGGTATGCTGAACAGAACAGCTCAAATCCATTTCACTTACTCTTCCCATTTTCCTTCTTTCCCTCTCCTTCTCTCTCCTTCTCGCCTTATTTCGGTAGCACCTGCTAACTTATTTCAGGGGCACTTGCAAGGTTGTCTGACTGTAGCTATTGACCACCGTCCTAGGGCTGACCTCGGTGGGTGTAGGACAGGTTATGACACACGTTTTCTTTTCAGCAGAGAGGAGGGAGGGTCCTCGGGTGAGTGTCCCCTCGGGAGCGAGAGGACAAGATTTTGCTCTGACTGCACCGCTGAGCTGTTACTGACCCGAGGGACATCGCAGGGACATCTTTTCTACCTCCAAGCAGAGGCGTGTAATGACCGGCTGCAGGGCAGAGCCCCGGGGTGCTGCGCTGTAAAACACAGTGCCGTGGTGTAGGTCTGGAAAGCAGCCCGGCGGGGCTGGAGCAGTGTGCTGGATCTGCTGGTGCCCAGCAGCACTGATAGGTGTGCCGGGGGATTTTCAGAAGTGACTAAGAAACTTCAGCTCCCACTGACTTCAGCTTCAGCAGTTAATCTGCTTAGCTTCTCACCGCCATCCCCCTCGGGATTTTCACAAATCCAAAACATGCAGAGAGGGGCTTTGAACACCTTTGAAAAAGACCTAACCCCCGATTCTCGGTGCTGTTATGACTCTGTGCAGAAATGTGTGCACGAGAAGGCTGGTGACCCTAAGGCAGCCAGCTCTGGAGACAGTCTGGGTGTCCCCAGAAGGCCACTGCTCCCAGCCCTGGGGCACAGAACCCTCCCCAGGTCCTTGCTTCCAGCTCCTGTCACTGGTGATTACAGCCCGGGGTGGCCAGCTGAACTGGGGCACCGCCACGCTGCCATGGTGCTGGTTTCTACGTGTAAGTGGCTGCTCGTGGATTCCCCTGCCCCTTTTCACAAAGAGCAAAAAAAAAAAAAAACGCAGGGCACAGCTGAGAGCTCAGCTCAGGTCAAGTGCCTGCCTGGCCAGGAGGGTGGACTCTGGCTTGAGGGGCAAACCATCGCTCCCCTCCCTTGGCTGGACGGTGGCGGTGCTGGCCGAGGTCTCTTGGGCTGCTCTCTAAAGCAAATGTTTCTCAGATCAGACAGAGAGGCTTCCAGCTTGGCCAGCAATGTGGCGTGTGTCCCATCTATGCCCACGCAGCCTGGCTTTCCTCCTGTCCACAAGTAACCCCAGAACAACTCAGAGAGCATCCATGGGAGTGCCAAAAGGGAGGGGGTGAGAGGTGCCGGCCATAATGGTAGGGTCACGTCACAAGGGATGGCAGCTGCAACGCAGCATGAATGAAATGCATTCAAATAGAGAAACTTGGAAAATGTCTGACCCGTGCTAAGAGGCTGTATGAAAGCCTACTGTCAAATATTTGTCTTATCTTGAAGCGATAATCTTTATCCTCTCTCTTTGCTCTCGCAAATACAACCCATGCATGAATAGTAGTGGGGAGAGGTGCTGGGTTATTTGGATGCTGTGAGGCTGTGGGCAGAGCTCTGAGAGGTGAAGGAGCAACAGCTCTGGAGACTGAGCTTCCCTATTCATCTGCAAAGCAAACCCTTTTAGCCTGTCTGAGCCTGGCCCCGGTGGGCACAGCTGCCAGGGTGAAAGAGGAGTTATGTCCCCATGTCTCTTCTTCAGCCCTGGACCTCTCGAATGAGGACACAGCTGTGAGCAAGCAGGATGTGCCTCCTCGTTGGCATCTCTTCACCTCTTCTGTGCAAACTGCTTTTTGGAGGTGCAAAGTGGTACAGAGCAGTGCCTTGTCCAAAACACATCTGTCTTCACAGCACAATCTCCACTCCCTGTCAAGGAGCAAAATGCTTGTCATGCAATTGCAATGGGGTTCGTCTGTCCTCTGCCTTGGAGTGGCTGGCAATCGGGGATGTAGCAGTTGCCGGTCCTGCTGCCACTCCTCTGCCTGCCGCCCGTAGCTGTCATTCCTCCTCTCCTGTCTCACCTGGGATGTTCGCAGGACATGCCGAGTGTGTCACAGGGATGGTAGTGACACCCCTGTGGCCTTTCCTTTTCAGCCTGAAATCTGCACTTGGCTGCACAAGCAGGCAGATGTGCATCGGCAAGGGCAGGGGGGGTGGTGGTGTTAGCGGGGTGGTGTTTGAAGAGTGAATCTCTTTCCGCATAGCCGTTTTTTGTCAAGGGGATGGAGAGGGGAGATACACTATAGCTCCCTCCCCTTGTGCTGCTGAAACTGGGGGGTGGAGCAGCTGTGCCCTAAGCTGACAAAGCTGGAGCCCCAAAACTTTGCCCTCCAGGCTGGCAGGGGGCTGGGAATGTAACTCTCTTGTATACTTAACTTTGGAAGGTGAAGGAGAAGCATGGGAAGAACTTCTGACCTTTCCCATTGGCAGGGTTAGAAGGGATTTGGTGACCAGGTTCTCTTGTGGCCTTCCAAAGTCATTTTTGGTGCAGGTGTAGGCCACAGACAAAAGGAAGAGACAACAGGAGGCATGGTTGCCCCAAATCCCATGGTTTCATGAACCAAAGGGTTCCTGAAACTCTTCAAAAAATCATTGTGAAATACATGGCCACAGGGCAGCGATGGTGAGGAGATGCTGCGGTTCACTGGCAGGGCAGGAGTGTGCTATGGAGTTTCTGAGCAAAGTAGCAAAGGGAAGGGACAAAATGGAGATGATGGAGAGGTTTGTTTATCTCCCCCTCACCTTTCTGATCCTCTGCAGGTGTTATGTAGAAGACAGAAGCTCCAAGGTGGCCTGGTTAAACCGTTCCGGCATCATTTTTGCTGGAGAGGACAAGTGGTCCCTGGACCCTCGAGTAGAGCTGGAGAAGAGAAACCCCCTGGAATACAGCCTGCGGATCCAGAAAGTGGATGTTTACGATGAGGGGTCCTATACGTGTTCAGTGCAGACACAGCATCACCCCAAGACCTCCCAGGTTTACTTGATCGTGCAAGGTAAGCAACATGCCTAAGAAGAGAGGAAAGACCGAACGACACAGTGGGTGGAGGGATCTGTATCTTTCTTAGAGAAAGCCCAGGGTCAGTAGCCTGTGTATCCCTTTAGTTTACAACAGGAGCCAGCAGGATTGTCCCTTTCCACTGCAGCGCAGCATGGCTTTACCCTGCTGTCAGTCTGTCCTTTCAAAAGCGGTGACAGAGCAGGGGACGCCAATGATGCCAAGACACATTCTAGTATAATGCAAACCTGTCTTCTGGCTCTGGTTGTTCTGGCGCTGAGGGGAAAGCATTTGTTTATAATGGCACTTGTCAGAACGTTGAGCTTGCCTCATCTCTTCCCAGGCAGCCCTCTGGTTTCTTCGCCTCCTCCTTCCTCAGATTTCCTTTCTTTTTTCTTGTGTCAACAAGCTACTGTGCTGTGTTTTTTGGCCTTCCATTGTCAACTCTTTGCAAGGCTGGGGAATTAATTTTCCTGGATGTTTTTCTGTGCTGGGTCATTGGTTTGCAGGGTGCACTGTCACTAGGCATGTGTGAAACCTGGTACCTGAGGTAGCTGCTGCGTACCTTATGCTGCCCTCTCCTTTTTTAGCTACCTTTCTCCTGTGTGTGTTATAGGGAACTGGAAACTTGGTGATCTGAATCAGCATTGTCCTATCTGTCTGCCTGCGTTCATGGTATAATAGAGAGTAAACACATTAAGGAGTTCACCAATTACTGGTAAGGGCATTATGGAGTTTACTTGTTCCATTCTGTCCCGACCAGAATACCAAATGAGCAAGTTTACTCACTTTTGTTTTGTTTTGCTTTTAATCTTCACGCCATTCTGTCTATCTGCCTATTTATCTAAAATATTTATAGAGCAGCTTAGGTAGATAGGTAGGTATAAATGTGTTCAATACATATTACAGGTATGTTCAGCTTCTACATTGTCGTTCAGGCAGGAGTTTGTTATTTCTCCTGTTTTGTCTAGTAACCCAAAAGGCTGCAGATTTTATTTCCCCCAGCAAGTGTTTGAATCGCTCTGGATATAAACGCATGCATGAAGGGACTTTTCCTCTTGCTGGTATTACTTGGCAAGCTGGGGGCTAACCAACATACCGAGTGTTTATCTGCAAGGAGAAGTCCGGACGTATGGTCAGAGGTGATGCTTTACATGTGAGTGCGAGTGAGACAGAAGGCTCCTGGTTTGTCTTCTTGCGCAAAATCCTCCCCAGGCAGCGTGAAGAGCGGCAGGCGCCAGCAGGCAGAGCAGCTCCCCCGGCTTGGCTGCGTGTTTGCTGGAGTGCGCCCGGCGTGAAATGCACTCGCCAGCCCTGGAGGTGTACCCTGCCTCGTTGCTTGCTATAGGAGTGCATAGCTAACTGGCTGTAGGTGGTTTATTGCTGGTAAAATCTCACAGCATACAATTTCCATTTACCTGTCAAGAAAAGTACAGGTACAAATGAATTTGAGAGCCACGCGCATGTATTATTAATTTTATTTGTGCCTATTAGGTATGGGCCTAAGCAGTGAAATTGAGTTCTCTAGCTTAGCTTTCACCTAAGTGTGTGGGTGTCCAGCTCTGAACTGCTGCCACCTTTCTGAGGATGAGAAAATTAAGGTTTTGGCACACCTAAACTCTGGATGCCTGTAAACAAGGTATCTGTGGATAATCTTTGTTTAACGCCTGCCACAGATTTAGCAAAAGACCCATTGTGATACCATGCTTACTTTTAAAGCCCCAGGTCCTGTAATCCTGTAATTAGGTGAAACTCATAGCTTTGATTTTTCTAAAACTAAATTTCATCTGGTAAAAAAAAAAAACAAGCAAAATATAAATACAAAATCCTTTACAATTTGGAAGAGTTAGCCTCATCATTTTAAGCCATGTTTTTATTAGTTTAAAACTAATAAATAATTCATTTTAAATAATCTTAACTAATAAAACTAATTCATTAGAAAATAGTATATGTTAGAAAATAATCCCTTTCCTCTCTGAGTATCATTTTCTCATATTGATTATTATTATTCTCAGATTTGCAGGTTGTCTGCCTGAAAAATAGTGTGCCGCTAGTACAAGTGAACGGAGTTTGGGTATTGAGTCACACTAAGCTTTTTAGTTTTATTTATTTAATGTAGTTTATTTACTTCTCTTGGTTTTGTGCTCATAAATTTAAAAACATCGGCTGTGTGAAGCTCTGGGCATCCCAAATATAAAAAGAATAAATAAATAAAAGAAAATACGGCTCCTGAAAAATTAAATAACAGGGTGGTCAACTGATCTGCGTGGTAATCTGGCAGAAGGTTTTCTGGAATGGTGGTCAGTGATTCCCTTCAAAGAAGCCCCAGGAAACCGAAACAAGGCAGGGCCAGAGACTCCTTCCTAGCTTTGCACACATTGGTGATGCCTGGATTTGTCAGTGAAAGACCCTGCAACGATAGCTGCTTGTGCCCTGGAAGCAACAGGCTGCCTTAGGGCCATGCCCAGGCTTCCCGTTCTGCTCAGTTACCGCTGTCACGGGTGTTTCTGCTCCCCACTGTGCTGTATACCAAAACCACGTTCTTAATCTCCCCTGGTTCAACTCCCTCATCTGTATGGCCACTGTGAAAACCCAGCCCCTATTATCCCTAGAAACAAATGGGATAGCTACATCAGAGACTAACAAAACAGGTAGGCAGATACTGGAGTGGTGCCGGAGCCCTTATAACTGGAGAAGACCACCTCCATATCCACCATGCCAGCTGCAATAGATGGGCTTTGGTGTATCCTAAGGATTCACTGCATTTAGATCACTGCAGGCTAACGGAGTTGCACTCTAGGAGCAGGTCCTTTCCTCCCTTGAGAATCATCAGCTTTCCCTGGGGTGGGCTCTGCTCAGTGAACTCTGCTGGCCAGGGCTGCAGGAGTATATCACAGAAAGAGGGACATGACCTCTCTAATGTGTGTGCCCAGGTCCTTTAGTATTTCCAAGGGAAGAGCCAATTCTGCCACATCAGCCAGCACCAGTCTCTTCATAGACAGCCTACTTGGTCTGCTCCTTTCCTCTCTTATGTGTGTATGTCCACTGATAGGATTGCTTTCGGCTGGGGTATATTGCAGAGGTCTAAAAGGGGGTAATGAAATGACACTTAAGGAAAAAAATGACAACTCGATAGACAGCTAAAAGTAGAAAAAGTCCTTAGTCTTTCTTCCTTTCCAAACGTCAAACCAACTCTGCTGGTAGAAGTAGGCATTCACTGCCAAAAGATTCATTAGTATAACTGTGGCCATCTCTTCTGTCTTTCTGACCCAGGTGGGAAGCACTGCTTGCAGGGTGGGTTGGACTGGAGGCAGCTGTCTCTCCCCAGCTCAGTTGCTACCAGATGCTGGTACTGCACTCTCTGCACTGGGGTGAACGCATGAAGAGACTGCTCTGAACCACCATCTCACTCAGAGCATCTCGTGCTGCTTCGGTTGGGGTGTAATGGCCAGTTATCCAACATATATGATACATGTTCCTGTTCTGGGTTAAGTATAGGTGGCCTATCCACTGGGTCATAATTTGGATGCAATGCGTCATGAGTTTGAGTCCCTTACGTCCCAACATACTTCCTCCTTGACCACTAGTGAACCTTTCTATTTACTACCCCAGATATTTCTGTTGGTATCTGATCAGAGGAGCAAAGAGCTGGAACGACCCACAAGAGATGGTCTGGTCCTTCCCCGTGCAGTGAGACAAGATCAGCTATACAGTGGCTGCCTCTAACATGTATTTTTTGAAGATACCCCGTGCCTGCATAGCCAGTGCACGGCCATTATTTCACTCTCCTTGCACTTAGAAAGCTTTTATTAACATATGATCCAAATTGATTTTGCTGCCAATTATTTCTGGTCCTTCCAAGATACATGGTGGTAATATCTCCTCCTCTTCCTCAAAACTACCTTTTATCTGCTAGATGCCCATTAATCCCTGTGTCTCAGACCTCTCTAGTTCAGCTTAACAGGCTCACTACTTCTCGCAGGTCATATTTTCCAACCCTTATGTCATATGTGTTTCACTGTTGTCTGATTTGTCTATGTGTTTCTTTAAGTGTAGTGTCCAAAACAAAAGCAAGAGTTCCAGTTTAGGACTCAGTTGTGCAGATAAAAGTACCAGCCGTGTTTTGCATCTCATGCTTCGCTTACCTAACCCCAGAATGAGATAAGATTCACCGTTTTTTTATAAGAGCGCCTCATTGCTTTCGCTTGTTCAGTGTCTCTGCTGCTTTCTAACCCTCTGTTACTGGTCTGCAGCACAGTCTGCAGCTCGTTCCCCACTTCTGTATTTGAGCATTAATTGGTTTTCCCCGCTTCCTGAGCAAAGTGCTTTGTGCTCGCTGTTGTTGGATGCCATCTGGTTGGTTTCTCCATGGAGACCACTTCTTCAGTTTACTTATGATCCTGGTCTCCAAAGCACTTGCAGCTGCCCCCAACTTGGTGTCATCGACAAAAGTCAGGTGCCTTCTTTCTGTTCCATCATGAAGGTGTTAATTAAAGTATTGAAGAGATCAGGGCACAAAAGCGGACTGTGGTAGCAACCCACTAAAACCTCCATCCCTGGTGGATAGCGATCTGTTGATTGCAGCTCTTTGAAGCATCCTGATGGTGATATAACATCCGCCATGTTCTCTTAGCTTGTTCAAGAGACTGTCGGACCTTCTGAAGTCAAGATATATCACATCATCACACATACTGCTCCTGCATTATCTGCTATGCCAGATATCCTGCAAAAAGAGGGAATGAGGCTGGGGTGACATGATATATGCTTGCCAAAAGTACATTGCTTATTTTTTCCTTTACTGTATTATTATCCTCTAGGTGCTTATAAATGGGATGTTTAATCATTTGTTCCAGTATGTTGAGTGACTTGTTCCAGGAGAATGAGTTGTAATGGGGATGTGGTGGCTGCCCCCTTCCCAGCTTGCCTTGGTTTCTTGTTCTTTTAGGGCTATATCCTCAAGCCCTTCTCAGGCATTAAATAACAGTGGAGAAATCCCTATAGCCCTTACTTGTCTCATCAGGGTCACAGGCACAAAGGCACAGAGATCTTAGCAGAGATGGGGTTTAAAAGTTTCTGCAATAAAGACTTAGGTCTGTCCAAGTCAGGCTAAAGGAATACCTCTTTGAACTAGGAGCAAGCAGATGTATTTGCTGTCCAGAGCCTTTACAGCAAGGCATCATTGTGAATGGAGATGGTTGGGAACTTTTCAGTGAAACTAAAACATGAAACTAAAACATTTCACTGTTTTTGGCTTTGATTAAAATTTAATCAGGAAGGTCTTACATGTCTGAGATGATTTTTCTGGTCAAAATTGGGAAGAGAAAAAGGTATAGCATTGCCACAGCCTATCTAAAAGCCAGAGCATTCAGCTGGGGGATGGGGAACTCGCATTCGCATTTTTGCTCAGAGCCTGGGACTCCTGCAGGCTCCCTAGCATTTCTTGCAATTCCCAGTTATTGGCTGTTCAAAGAATGTGGGTTCTCCCTTGTTTTAATGTTTATTTAATGGAAAAAAAATCAAAAGGGCTTTGTCATTTTGGTAAAACAAAAACAAGTTTGGAAACGTCAGCAGCAGATTTTCACAAAGAGGAATTCTTGTTTACTGCCCAGCCCTAGTCACAAACTCAAGAGTCAAATGTATAGCAGCTAAAGGCCAAATCCTACAGTTTTCTTTCAAACTGATAGGCATTAGTGTGTGAAAAGAACCACAGGGTGTAGCCTTTCTCCATTATGCATTGTCTTTGTAGAGCTCCTTGCTTGCAAAGATTCAGACTGACCATTCATTGTTTCAAAGTGGTATAAAGATGTATTTGTTGTTGCTGGGGTTTAACCATAGAAAATTTATTATTAACTCTGTGTGGTAGATTAGCTGTGCCCCCTCCCAGTCCACTCCTCTGAAATTAAAGAACTTTGTGCAGACGACTGGTGAAGCACCGCAGAGAGAAATCCTTTACCCAGAAAGGCAGCTGAAGCCAGCCAAGGCTTCCCCTGTGTAAGCGCTGCTCTGCCAGTGAGCCCGGCGGTAAGAGCTGGGCCTGGGGCTGAGGAGGGAGGGTGTCATCCACCATCTGCTCAGCCCTTGCCCTCATTGCTGAGGACAGCGACAGGGAAAGATTATGCTTTAGACCGCAGGACTGTGAGAAGGGTTTCTGAGCAGAACTGGAGCAAGGCACAGGGGTGTGTTTTATAGGAGCCTGAAGTCAGATATCAGGTGGAGGTGACTTCTGCTGGTCACCAGCCTGGGACCTGAGCCCGTGAGCCAGGGTGGGGTTCATCTGACCAAATGTAGGTGTTCCCACTGGAGCGGGTCACCTGGAACTCCCTTTGCATTAGTGAGGAGAAGCAGGCTCTTCTCGGACGCAGTCCAGCTCATCCTGAAGTAGCCATCCAAAATGCATCAGACGAATTGACCAGTGGAAAAGTCAGCGTCCCTCCACTGGCTGTAGAGGGGAGCCCAGGGTGAGCAGTCCATACAGTGCTACGCAACCTTTTAGTCTTTCCAGACCCCTTTCTGTCATTCTGCACTGGATTTTATTCCCTGCTAGAATACGGGGTTGGTGGATGTCAGTGCTTGTGGTGGGTCACGGGGAGACCAGAGCCGGGCTGGTTTTGAGCTCAGCAGAGCTGTGGTGGGAGCCCATCTTCCCCTGGCATGCCTGGCCTTCCCACCTCTTCGGCCAGCACTGGAAGCAGAGTGGTTTGAAGAGAGCTGAAGCTATTTTTCCTTTGCTAGCCAGACATGTTGGAGTCAGATGCTGTTCTCCGAAAGATGTTTGCTTCCCCGCTTTGTGGGCGCAGAGCCCAGAATTCAGAGGGATCTTTCTGAGCACTAACACTGTAGCATTTTCAATTCCAGGGAGTCTGCAGTAGGTAAGAACGAGCACAGACCACTTTGTCTTTTTCAGGACATAGCCCCGGTGGGAAAATGACAGTGAATTTGGCATGCTACTGCAAAGAATAATGAGATAACATGGGAGTATGAATTTTCTGGGAGGAAGAAAAAAGATCATTTTACTGGGAGCAGTGGGGGAGAAGAAGAAAAGATTGGAGGGAGGAGATAAATTCAGATTACTATGGGGACTGGGAGAGACAGGACCAGTGTGCTCAGAAGGAAGTGACAGCGGATCAGTTTGATGGGGAAGGTAAGCTGAGAGAGCAGGGAATCATCTTGGGGAACCGAAGCACAGTAGATCTTGCTGCCCCCCTTCCGCTGTTACCATGGACTGTAATTTCCTACCAGCAAAATAATTCCAGAATTTCAGGCACACAGTAGTATTGGTGGCAATCTTTCTAGGTTTTCTGTGCTGGTTTGTTTTGCCCAAACTCATAAATTGCAGGAAACTGCACCTGGTGTTTCATAGGTTACCAAATAACTTCCTGCCGCTCCCCATCTAGTATTTTTATGGCCTCCCCATAGTGTCCTGATGCCTCTTAACTTCTGTTTTCCTATCTCCAGGCATGGCTGGAATGTTACTATGCAGCATACGGTTTGGCTCTGTTCTATAGGTTGGATCTCAGCACTTCTTAGTGCATAAATCAGGAGGTTTTTCTGGAAATATTTTGGTGCTTGCTTTGCAGGTGCAGGCAGGAGACAAAAACAGAATACTTCAAAAATGCTTACTTATTTTGGAGAAAGAAGTATTGCATAAAATGCATGGAATACTTTCCTATGGCTGGGAGGAAGGATCTTGATATGATAATCTAAATCCTTAGCGATATAAATCAGCTTAGCTTGAGTGGTCTCTTTAGAGCAGTATCAGCTGATTTTGTGTGATTTTATCTGATCAGCTGATTCGAGATTCAACCAGTGCTGTGTAAGATTTTGCCTTGTTATTTTCTCGGTCTGATAGCCTACTGTCTCAGGTCTTTGCCTGGACTGTAAGACAGTGGAGTAGGGACAATATTTTGCTCTCAACTCCAAACACAGCAAGAACCTGGTCCCACCACCAAGCCTGCTAATCCTTGACAGAGTGCAAATAACCATTGATCATAAAGCCAAGTGTCTTCCTGCTCCCACTGCTGAAAAAGCAGTGGCCGTTGTAGCACAACAGAATTGCCTTGGCCTGTTGTGAGCCTTGAAATTTAACCCAATTTGCCCACAACAGGATGTAGCCCCTTGAACATCCTAAGTCATAGGTTCCCATTGCTTGCTCCCTCCATGATGGCCAATGTCTTGTCAGCAGTAAGTGAACAATTTTTTGCCACATCCTCTTGAGATATTTTTGCAGGAAAAAGTGCTAGTATAACCAGGAATAAATACCTTTTTCATTTTACATAGCAGACTTGTAACTGCTTAGTAGTTTGAAAATGAGCAAAAATGTGTTTTAAAAGAATTTTCAAAAAGATCTGATCTGAAGCTTTGGATTTCTAACCCAAAATAATGAGAAAAGATAGCTAGTCTCCACTAGAAACTTTAGGATCAGCTTGTGTTTTTACTTGCAATACAGATGAAAGCTAAGGTTAATCATGCTCCACATTTCTCTGTCTCAGATCAACCTTTTCCGCAGCTTTACTGTCCATTTTCTTTTCTTCCTTTCATTTGAAAGAAATACTGCCAGGTTCAGGTTAGCCAGATTTGTGGTTCGCTCAGTTGAGCTTTTATTATATCCAAACCCTAGAGATACTGGGAGTAGCTTGGCTTCCTAAGAAAACAAAATATGTATGGGTTTATTTGTATGGTTATGCTGTTTGCCTGCCCTTCTGTGCGGCAGTCCTCTGCTCAGCTCACTCCAGCACCCCTCATACCTGCCATGACCTTGCCCCAACAAGAGCTCCTGCTCCCCAAATTCTCACTAGTGGACCTCAGTCTCCTCCTGCATTCCTTACCAATGCGTAAAAGGCTGTATGGTTGCAGGTTGGTTTGGAGCCACGCACATGCCAGCTGGTGGGTGCCACCTTGACTAAAACTGGTCAAGAGCTTTGAAGGTTTTCCGAGGTATGAGGCATCAGGACCTAGGACACGTAGCTGCAGTAAACCAGTCCTTGCTAATTCCAGCATTCGTGGAACAGTGTGTTCCTTTTGTCTCTTTTTCTTATTTCACCGGTGCCAGTGGAGTCGATACTGAAAATCTGCCATGCTCAAAACTCCATATGGGATGAAATTCCAGATTCCTGGGGTCCACCAGCTCATGTTCTGTGTTTTTGGCTGCTGCATTACTGTCTACACTTACAATAGCAGTGTGTTAGTGGATGAGAACCTGGATCAAAATCTTTATTCCACTGAAATTAAAGGGAATTTTGCTTCACTGGAGCCAAGATTTCATCTGAAATTGGAATTGGCTAGAAACACTGTAAAATAAACCTAAATTGAGCCAGCAGTTCAAAAACAACATCAAGACTTGTAGAAAGAAGGAAATTTATTTCCTACTTTAAAAGCTTTCCATCTTACTGTTTAATATGAATTAATTACAGAAGGAAAGAAATCGACATTTCAGGAAAGGGAACAAGGGGGCAGTATTTCTAAAATAAGACTGTCCTTTTAAACGTGACTTGAGGGTTTGAACAGTGGGGAAAGGCAGGTAGGCACGGCCTCTGTGCTGTGCCTTCCTACTGCATCCTTGTGTCTGCATGGTGCGTATTGACCCCAGCCGACCCGCAGTAACCGTGTGCTCCTACCATTTGTCTCTATCCAGTTGCTGGCCCTCATCACTCCTGAACGGATGCGTAGTCTGCCTTTTTGGTGTGTATGCATGCTATGCCTTGTAGCATAAGCCTCCAGTTGTTTTCCACAAAAACAACGAATGATAAATTGTATTAAGTAATAGGTTTTCAGGGTTTGGATTTTGATGGCTTTTTCAGAGCTCCAGCTCTTCTTTTTATCTTTAGAAACATTGGAATTGCTACCCCAGTAGCAGCTCCTTACTCACCAGAAAGTGAAGAAACATTCTGAGAAAATAATGATTTAATATCACATTTCCTGTATGTGATAATGTCAGTAGTCGGTTGCTTGGGAAAAAAACCTCCAAAATAACAGAATAGCAGCTTGGTTTAATAAAGCCTGAGATGTGATAGTTAAGGGGAAAAAATAACTTGCCAAATGTGCTCACAACAAAATAGACAAAAAAGAAACAGATACTTAGACATACGGCTTCCATTTACAGAGTATTCAGGCAGGGAGCACTTTCTCAAAACTCAACCACAGCTTTTGAAAATGTCTTTTAAAAAACAAATATTAGGTTAAAAAGTGTTAATCTCCAACAGAAAACAGGAGAAAGGTTGTTCCTGGGAAGCAAACAAAGGTTGGCATGGGCAGTCTGAGGGAGCGGGGGCATGTGGCCGCTCTCATTGGCAGCGCTGGGTCTCTGCCTGTCACAGCTCAGGCTGTCAGCGGGCAGACCTGTGGCAGGAGGAACCAAGCCCTGCTTGAGAAGTCGTGGTGGTGTGTGAAAACCTGAAAATACGATCAAAAGATTGGTTTGTTTCTCAAAGACACATTCGGAGTGCCATCATTTGTCTGCCTGCCTTTTACTGAAAGACCCTTTGGAGATCCCCAAATGGGGCTTGCGAGATTTCTCAGTTCTGATATCAACAGGCTGAGGCTGCCAAGGCTTGGGCAATGCTACTTTTAAAATTCCCTCCTTCTTCATATATCAGATTTCCCTTACATCGTCTATTTGATGGCATGATTTTTTACTTCTCCAGTCTTCCATAGAATCTTCTAGGAACGTCTTAATTTATTATGTGGACACATACAGGAATGAGAAACAGTTCTTAAAAAATAAAACTTTCGGGGCTCCTCAAGCAGAAAAGTAGACTACATTTTTTCTTCCCATTCCATGAAGGTTACCTTTAAAAAAAAATCTGTGGAGAAAAAAAATTGATAACTAGGGAGGTCCTCTTTAATGAAATGAGAATTGGATTTTGGTGATAAGTTTTAATTTAGGGCAAATAATTTAATTGGAATGATTCATTAATTTTGGGGTGCGTAAATTGGGCCTCTGGCAGCCTATTATCTTCCTTATTCCTTTCTGAGTCTTCTCTGTCAGCAGTATAAGAAAAGCCTTTTGCCTTTAATGAGGTAAAGAGACACTCCCTTTGAATGTGTGGAGAAGGGACCCTCATGGTGCAGTGATTTTAACGTAAAGGCATCTCACCTTTGGGTGCCCTCAGCTTATGAGCCGCTCAGGCTGCAAGACCAGTGTTTGTTTTCACAGCGTCCTGGTGTATGGATACTCAGCTACGCACAGGGTACAGGTGATGTGGTGGGCCTGGGGCATCTGGCCATGGTTGACTTGGGCATAAGAGAGGTTAGTGGCACTCTGCCTGGAAGGGCGGTCATAAGCTGGCGGCTGCACGCATTGACAAAGTTGTCTGCAAGGACACCAGAACTGTGTCACCAGAAGAAGTTGTACATTAGGACTAGAGTACTGTAAACTGTACTCTGAGTTAGTGGGTGAGTGGGACATCTACTCATGTTTTGTTAACTGGGGGGGTTCAGCTCTCAGCTTTGGTATGCGGCAACTATATCCATTAATGTGTTAAGTGCAGGCAGGCAAAATAAAACACACAGATTAAAGAGCTTTTTGAAGGGAGAGAAGCCAAGAAACAAGATCCTAAACCTGAATTCCACATGGCCCTCACGCAGGTGCCACAGCAGCAGTTGTAGTCTGGAGAGTCTCTTCAAAATGATTGTCCCCTTGTTAGACTGAAGGGAATGTGACTTTTGGGTATGTTCCTGTTTTGAGTGCAAAAAAAAAATTCTTTGCAAAGAACTAGGATAAATCTCCCCAAATAACCACAGAAAAGACTTTGCAAGGTAGAAGTCTTATGACCTTGACTATACAAATCCAGTGACGATCTTAGGGATTATGAATGCATAGAGCTCCCAATTAATGATTTTACCTGAAAGATTAAACCACTTGTTGACCTACAGGAAAGAGGTTAAGAACTAAAGTTCATAGGAAGACCACCCCTCATTCACCTGTTTGAGGGGAGTGTTAACAGGGTGGCAGCGACTGCTTCTCCTACTGTGTTTTCAACTGTTGTGAATATGTTTCACATAATTCATGGCATGACTGTGTTCCAGGAGAATATTTACAGCTGTGCAAAGCCTGGACACCATCTTTGCAACTGAGGTTGACACCTTGGTTATGCCTATACTCCCTCTGTGGATAGTATCAGAGAAAGCCCTGGGCTCCAGGCCAGATGGCATAGGCTGGCTCGTGTTCACGCTACTTGACAGTACCACCTTTTGGAATGGATAGATCGCGTCCACACTGCACTGGGCACTGGTGGGGGGCCTGGTCTCCTCCATGCTCCCTGTGGTGCCCCTGTGGCCCTGAGACATGCTTCTTTCTTGGTTGATTGATTTGTTATGTTTTCTGGTTAAAAGTGCTTGAAATAATGAGGAGGCTGGAACACAGTCTGGCAGACTGGTGTTTTTATAACCTGATGCCAAGAGTGTGTGTTACATGGCACAAGAGCGCATGGAGGAATTTGAAAGCCCAGTGCCTGTGGAGTTGGTGTTGGAGGACTTTTGCAGGTTGAGGAAGCCAAACTTGGCATTGTCTGCATGTCTGGAGTGGGCTGTCCATGTCAGCTGTGCCTGCTCCTCCTCTGAGTGGAGATGCACTAGTTCATTCCAGGAAAGAGCCTGAGAGTGATCTCCTGTTTGTGTGCATGGCTGTCCAAAGGACTGGAACAAAACTGGGAGACTGTGGCTTGCTCTCTGGTGCAAAAGAGAACAAACCACATTAACCAGGTAGATGTGGCACTTTGGGACATGGTTTAGTGGGCATGGTGGTGTTGGGTTGATGGTTGGACTGATGATCTTAGAGATCCTTTCCAACCTTAATGATTCCTAGTTTTTACTTTTATTAAAAAATAATCCAGCCAGCAAGCCAGGAAACATTAAATTATTACTCTACCCTTAATTGGTTTAGTGGTGGACTTGGTATTGTTAGGTTAATGGTTAGACTGGATGATCTTAAAGGTCTTTTCCAACCCAAACGATTCTCTTCTATTTTATGTGTAGACATAGCCACCCAAGGTCATAAAAGGTTCACCTCATTTTAACAAGGCCAGGGTGTGTACATGGTTCTGCTAAATAAATTGTACAGGTGCCCTATCAAAGGCAGAACTAAAATCCAAGTCCAGAGATATACATCTCAGTCTTTTAAGTGTAACTGTCTTAACGTGTTGCATCTCTTGTCTGTATGGGCACTTAGTCATGCAAACAGAAGTGGTATACCACAGCTGAGATTCATCACACTTAAACTTAGACATCTAAGTGTTAGTAGCACAAATCTAAGCTAGTCATCTGGCTCTCATCTATAGTCTGTTGGGAGAAGTTGGCATCTTACTCTTTCTGCTGTCTGCCTCGAGATAATGTGCTGGATCATCCTCTGGAAGTCCCCATTTCTCTGTTTGGACTACAGGAGGAATGTGAATTTCTAACTTAGATTTACACAGCAAACTGTTTGATGTCTAAAATGTGGTGACATTAATCCACCTTGTATGTCTATGCAGGAAAGATGAAACTGTGTAAGAGACTAGTTCTAGAGACTCCAGCTTTATCCACAATCTAATACTGTCTCCTCGGCAGCACTGACTGGCCTTGACTCTTCCTCTTGGCATAACCTGGACTGTGTAACTTTAAATAGTATAACAATACCTTTTCTTTTAGTCTGTAATCTGTTCTATTGGATAACGCTTTTGGTTTTAATGCCTCATATATTTACCTGTCCTCACAATGAGCAGCTGCATTCCCCTCCAAATCTCTTGCTTTAAGCCTGACATAAATTCATGCAAGCTCTCCCTGTGGAAGGTTGCCATCCCCTTGTCTGGGTACTCTTGCCTGCTGTTTCCCACTGAGCCAGAAGGTAAGGGACTCCCCTGAAAAAACTTCTGCACTTCATGCTCCCATAGCCACCTGCCCAGCAAAGCCCTGAGGCACAGGCTAAATTTTTCACTAGATGACTAATGCTATTCTAGCCCAAACTATTCCAGGGTATTCAATTTTTCTCCTGGATTTCATGCTGCCCCTGTCTCTCTAGTCCTTGAACTCCTTTGAGACATCACCTATATAAGATTTCAAAAAGAAGCTCCAGATATTTAGTCACTTGCATCTGCAGTTCTCAGGAGCTGCAGTGACTGCTGCATATCAGTGCTGGGTGCTGCCATGCTTGTTTCCATCTCTGGTGCCACGACGTCCATTACTCCCTATGAATTTCACAGTGTTACCCTGTTCTTCCTGGGGTTCAGAGCACACTGCTGACTGGTCTTCCTGCCAGCCCTTTACACTCCCTTAAAAAAAAAAACAACCAAAACCAAAGACCACACAAAACCAAGAAACTGTCTACATCTCCATTTTTCTTATCCTATTGGTTTTGTGGGCACGTTTCTGCCAGCAGTTGCAGAAACTCCCGAGTCTACACCTGAACAGCAGAAACTCTCCTCTTTTTGGCTCCCAGATCAAATCAAGTTGCTGTTTATTACATTGCCCTGATAAATTTTTTATTAACTGTGTTAGAAGTCTGTGAGGAAGAGAGATGGGGAAGAGAAAGAAAGAAGCTGTTCAGGAATGTAGACTGGGCAAAGTGCCCACGATTAATGGGGTAGCAGTGACCAGTGGGTATTTGAAAATTTGCCGGTGCCAACTGCCAGGAGGTTTTTGCTGCCTGTGACAGCTGGTCATCGTTATTGGACGACTGCTTCTGTGTACATCTTAGATCTGTGTCTTTGTACATCTCTTACCAAGTCACTCTCAGTTTCTGTTTTGCAGGGACATACTGAAGCAATTAGGGCATGTTGGATGATTGCAGAGATGAGTGAACAGTGTTGGGTAATATACAAAAAATACAATTTCTCTTCTACTCTAGCCCTAATTCCCCTATCTCAAGATGAGCTTAAACCACTGTCCCAGAGATAGGCCTCCCTCAGCACTGTATGAATTTGAATTGTGGCTTTGCAGCTCTGCCCAACCACTTGATTATTCCTTATTCATCGCTGCTACAGGGCACTTGGCCTCTTCAAAGATCGTTACAGCCCATTGTGAGTGATAGCCGTCTTTAAGCAACCAAATCCCACCTTTTGATGCACCGTATATGTTGCTACATGTCTGCTGGCCCACTAATGAAATAGTGAACACCTAATCTTGATGAAAGGTTGCAAACTCAGATGGTTTCTATTGCACAGTAGCTGCTAATGAGGGCAAACTGAGGCTGCTGACTGTGCCACCCAACTGAGGGAAAGGATCTACAAGGGTAAATGTCTTGTATGTATCTGCCAGAAGCCCATCTAAGAGGCATCATGTCTCCTTGGAAATGCAGTAAATCCAGCAGATAGGCCAAAGCAGAATAACTGATGTAGAGAAGGATCCCGGAACAGAAGGGTTAAGTACAATGCAGGCACATTCAGGTGGGAGGGAAGTGGCTATAGTTCATCTGTCTGTGGAGATGTCGGGGGATACAAAAGCCTTGTACCCGTTCTCGTTGAAAGTTTTGATCTGGAGCTCTCCACGAGGGGCAGTGTGCTTGGCTACATGGAAGCTTTAGGTGTGTGAAGACTTCTTTAGGATCTAGAGGGGAGTCAGAGGCAGAATGCACCTATGGTGCATGACATGAACAGAACACATGAAATAGGAAATTGTCGTGGATGCTAATCCTCCCAGTTTTTTGTAGTTTCTGTTCCTCCTTGGTCTGGTACACTCAGCCATTGGCCTGTTCTGGAAGTGGAAGCTCAGACCACTGATGGAAGGAGCTGTCCTGAGCTCTTAGGAGATGTACGGTCATGCCTTCCCAGGAGCTTTCCAAGCCAGTACTATAGAGCTAACAGCAGAATGACCTGATTTTTCTGAAAGGCATAACTGGGGCACACTCGACACCATGCAGGGAGAGTAGGAATGTAGGTTTTTTTGGATGAATAGCTTTTTCTTTTCATGGCAGCCTCAGAAGCCTTGAATGGGAAGAAATTGTGATTCTTGGGATGGATCTGCCATTCAGTTGGAGAGGAGGCTGAAGAGGATCTTGAGGAACTTAGTTCAGCCAGGGATGTTGAGCTTGGGAAATAAAGAGGATAGCAAGTCCTCCAGACTGAAGCTCCTGTGGGACATAGCACCTCAGCAGGGAAATACAGTAACAGCATTGTTTACTCTCCGTAAGTATGAACAGATACCCATGGTGTGAACATTTATACTTTTTTTACCTCCACATCTCTGCAATAAAATGTAGTAAAAATTATTGTGCCAAAACCCAAGCACAGAGGCATTCCAGACTCTGTCCCCGTAAGTCACTGTGAGGCAGCCTACGAACCTCATGAGGCACCAGCTGGCAGAGGGAAGGAGGAACTCTTTGATTGGATCCAGAGTGTTGTAAATCAGTGGGAAAATGCTTCTCATAACTTGACTGGTATTTTAGTTTATCATCAGTTAAGGTTGCCTCTTACAGGGTGTCAAAGTATGCCACAGTTCAGGTTCTTCAGCGAATTTGTTCATTAGAGGGCCAATCACCGAGTTGCCTGCCATGGTATTCATAGAATCATAGAATCATAGAATGGTTTGAGTTGGAAGGGACCTTAAAGATGATCTACTTCCAACCCCCCTGCCATGGGCCGGGACACCTTCCACTACACCAGGTTGCTCAAACCACCATCCAGACTGGCCTTGAACTTCCAGGGATGGGGCATCCACAACTTGTCATACATCAGTTTTCCTCTCCTTCCCTTTTGCTGCTAGTGAGTTCTTGCCATCTCCATCGTGTCTTCATTTCACTTGTTCACAGTGACACAACGTCTCCTGCCTGAGGTCAATCTCCCTGTGATAAAAGTCTTCCATAGAATTAGTCAGGCTGGAGGACAGGCAGATATCAAAAATGTAAGCCTTCGGAAAATAGTGGCAGGCTGTCAGTTCCCATTAGCTAATGCTACCTGGGCAGCCTGCTGACTGTTCACCATTGTACGTAGGAGAGATGAGTTTTAATGAGCAGCAGAGGGAGTCGAGAGGGGAGAAAAAAAGTAGTTTAGACTAGAAGTGGTACTTTTGGTAGTGGATGACATACATACATGTGTGCATGCATGTGTCCATGCTAGTGTGCAGAAATATCGAAATGAAGTGAGCAATAACCATGTGGCTTGCCAGGCCTCTCCAGGAGCTTTGTCACACAAGTGATTGCAACCTGGCCCTTCTTTCTTCAGTGGCTTCCTCCTGTCCTCCAGCAACATTGATCAATACCAGCAGAATTGTAGTGAACTGCAAAGACAAATACACTGAAATTTAAAAGAGGGAGATCTGCGAATCCTGGTTAAATGATAATGCAGTGGAAGGTGTAGTATTTGAGAGCTGGTTTATATCAATGCAGCTTCACTGACTTCACAGAAGTTGCTCCTGATGTATTCCAGGCGTGTGCTGGATTGGATCTAGGTGCAAAACCACCCTGCAAACAACTATCAGACTCACCAAGTATTTAGAAGTTGTGTACTTGTCTATGGAGGTCATAGCTAGGACTAACAAGGGCAGATCAGGAATGGGATGTATTCAGCTGTGAAATAGCCTCCCAAGGGCAAAGGTAGAAGAGTCATTTCCCAGAAACTTTAAAGACTAGTTGGCCAAAACACTATTAGATATGCAGCAGAGAACAAACCTGCCTTTCCGAATGCCCCCAGCTCTGGAAGATAGAATAAGTGTGCAAATGATTCTTCTGTCTCTAGAGTACGTGAACATCTGAGATCTGAATTGCTGCGGGTCCCATTCTTCTCCCTGGCATTTGACCTACATTTAAATTCTAATTGACTTAGAGTGAAGACTCATAAAGCTTTCTCTTTTTCTCCCGGATGCTGAATCCTCAATAAAAATATAAACTGTGTCATTAGATGTTGGGCGGATGTTGGGCATAAAGGAGCTGGTTTAAGCTGAAAATTTCACAGCTTGTGCCAATTAGTCATTCTGCATATAAAATGCTTGCAGTGACTCTACTTTTAGTGGGGAAAGACATTAGTATAACTAAATACATCCCCACTGGATATTTATATTAACACAAAAGTTGATGCTGGGTTAATGTTGGAGATGTCATGTGCCCCGTTTAGTTTTCTGGACAGCTCCACCCTCATCCTCCCTACTGGAGGCCACTTTTACTTCTTCAGGAAATGCATTGTCTGCCAGGGCCCTGAGTGCAATAATTAGATCTTGACCAGTCTCCCCAGGGGTATCCACTTATCCTCTGACCAGGGGCTCCCTGTAAGCATGGGCCTGGATCTGCATGTTAGGTGTATCTGTCTCCAGCTGTGTCTTTGGTACTGTCTCTTGGATGGATCTTGGACCTATGCAGTAGATAGCTTATCTCTAGTCTTGTCTCTGGCCTTGTCTTCCTGCATGGACCCTGGATCTGGTTCACCATCTCACCATGTCTGGGACTGTTAATGGACTGTGATACCAGCACTTGGCTTTGCTGCCTCTATTCAGATCCTATGGGACTATGCCCAGCTGGTGAGGACACTGCCATGGTCACCGTCAGCATGTTGTCAGTGCAAGCTATGTGGCTGTGCAAATTTTGCATGGGACTTATCTCACTGAACTGTATCCTTCTAATAGGTATCTAACCTAAGGTAGTCTTGGAAATGCCTGGAATGAATGGACCTCTCAAAATCTCTCTCTTCATTGACTGTAGGGTTAGGTTAAAAAATGCACTTACATTAAAGGTCTTATTTTAGGAGAGCAAATTAACTGATGTGAATTACCACCACCACCTTTACCGGCTTAAACTTGAGTTATACTCTAGTTTGTTTTCCTAAGAAAATTGTGTTTATGCCTCTGCCAACAGCCTGATTCTGACTGTGTCTAGGAGAGCAAATAGGGTTATGCTTGTGTAAGCAGGAGGAGAACTGGATCAGCATTAAAGGTTCCCAATAACCTGAGACAAAACAGCTTCTTCCTCATTACAGTCTATCACTAATGAGGTGCTTGTGGGTCTCCCAGTGCTTCTTTGGCTGAACGCTAAAAATATCTGTTCTGGTTTATGCATCAGTGGAAACCTTGTGTAGGGGTGCAGCTTGCATCATGTATTATTAGGAATTATTAGAAGCATTTTCCTCTGTCTTGCTGTCTGTCCTCAAGGGTTTCCCCACTCTCCCACCACATATTCACCACAGCGAAGGGAGTCTAGTGTACTCTTGGGACTTGACTCAGTGTTTGACCATTACATTGCTGAAGACCAGGGTGGAAATTAGGATTGCAATTCTGTCTTTTGAATTTTAAAGGTTTTGGGCTCTTTAGATAAGAAGAAGGATCCCCTTGCTTGAGCTAATAGCGCTCTCAGCTCATGGCCAAAAGAAGAGATGCATCTGAAATGTTCAGCCAAACCCTTAACTGGAGCCCCCTACATACAGTAGCATAGTGTCGGCAGGAAGTCTCAGGAACAATCAGGAAGATCGCTTCTTGAGCAGCTCCTAAAGCACGTTTCCGCTTCCCTAGGAGATTTGGTTTTGGTAAGGCCAGATCTTCTGAGGTCTGACAATACAAGGCTCCCAGTCCTGTTCCTTATTCTTTGGAGCTGGACTGCCCGAGAGGCTTGACTTCTTCCTTGTTTGGGGTGCAAAGGGCACGCACATAGTTGGGTTTGCTCTCATAACCATTGCAGACTGACAACCAATACAAAGAAGAGAAGGAAGTAAATCTCTCCTTGTGTTAGACTTGCCTTGATCTGTATAGGGCCCCAAGAAGATCGTTGGGGACTTCCACATTACTGTTGACTGTTGTTGAAGACAGTCAAATACTGTGACTGACAGCAGATTCAAAGCCTTTAAATAGGTTAAAAAAATAGGTTGTACCTCATCCACAGGGCAAAAAAAAAAAAAAAAAGGAAAAGAAAAAAAGTTGCATTCTCCCTGTTCCTCCAGAGCAGGTAGCTAGTTGTTGGCAGAGTTTCTGTGCCTGAAGGCATCACAATATAATGTGTCTCATAATGGCTGCACACCACCTGCTGTGAGCTGTGGGATTTGGAGAAGAGCAACCCAGCCTGGCCAGGACAGCAGCACACACAGCCGGTTCCCAGCTGCCATTGTCTTCCTGTTACCTGGTGCTGCCTTCTCATCAAGTGTGAAGGTGAGGTAGGGCTCCTCTGGCAGACGGGCTATCCCTGGCTCATCCCGCCACGCCAGTTGTGGGCGAGCTTCACCTCCTCACTAAGGGAGTGAAGGAACAGAGCAAAAGAAATGTGTGTGACGGGCAGTGTACAAACAGGCAGCACTGTTCCCGATAAAATACTCAGCAGGGATCTGCAGTGGCCGCCTCCAGGACAAGGCAGAGGAAAAGCCGAGGCAGGCCTGACCAGGCAGTGCGAAGAAGGCAGTAGGGAAAGGAGGCTTCGCTCTCCTTTGGAGTAGAGAGGAAGGGCGCTCCAGTGTCTGGTACCTACTGGGGGTATCTAGGTCCAATCTTGTACTGTGCATCAGGCTTCCCAAGTAGCTTTGGGGGTGTTTTCTCTGAGCCTCAAAGCTACTTCTAAGGCTGTGTGCAGAAGGCATGTAGATTTGGGGCTTGGGCATTGCAGGTTCCCAGAAGTGATCCCATGTTATCACAGGCAACTGTAATGAACATACAAAGCTCCAGTGCACAAGCAGGTGGGGTTTTCTGCCCTAACTGTAAGGCTGTAGGAGAAACCAAGGGTTCTGATGGCCAATCTTCTCCTGATTGCAGCCTAAATACCACCGGCTTGTTCTTGACCCATCCTATCCTTTATCTCCAGAGAGAATCACGTTGGAGGAATGTCCCAGGGAAGCAGTGCTAATGGTACTAAGGCTGTTACTTGGGTAGTGGGGATAGGGAAGGAGAGGCTGTGTGATGGTGTAGCTAAAGAAGGTGTGGGGGGCTAGTCTGCTTTGTGCACAAGGAAAACCCAACTGGAGTCCCTGTCATGGGGTGGGTGTGGGGGCAAGAGGCAGAAGAATCACCTTGAGTACAGCAGGGCAGAGGAGGAAACCTCTGTATTTCACAGAGTTTAATTAAGTAGTGAGGGCATTACATAAGAGTTCCTATGATGTCACTGGTGTGCCGTAATGCTGGAGAGACTGAGGAAAAGTGAGCAGTTTGGGGGAGTGCTTTTCCCTCTCCTGCTGATGCAAACACTCCCTAGAAGACTCCTGGCTATGCAGGAATCTGCTTTTCCGGAGGAGGTTAACAAGGAGAGGCTCAGCTCTTTACCTCGCTCTGCTTCCTTTAATGAATTGGGGTCTTCCTCCACCGTACACCTAGATGAGAAACAAGGGAGCGTGAGCAATCAGTTCTCACTCAGCTAGCCAACGAGATGTGAAATAGGTTCCAGGGTGGATGATACCCTTGAACGAAGTCACACTGACTTGTTTGCTGTGATAATGTATGGACGCTCCTTCCCTTAAAGTCTCCTGTGTAATTGAGCCCTGGCACCTGGTAACTGGTAGTGAGTGAGTAAATTGTTGGTTCCTAATGGAGGTTAAATGCTGGAAGCCTTGTTCACAGCATCTTATCCAACTATCCCAAGCACTCTCTTTGCCAATGGAAACATGCCCTTCAGGGAAGCCCTGAGGCATACAAATGTCAGAGGGATTCCTGCCTGCTCTACAGGCATCCCAAATGCAAAATATTTTCTACTGTGGAAGTCATGGTAGGCCACTCTGGCTATTTCCTATTTAGTTTGGGGCATTTTTGCACTGCAGCTCAGGCTGTCACTTCCGTTTCTTGCTTGGCACGCACTGAAGCAGCCCTTTTTTCATTGACAGCTTTCCTCACTCTGTGTGCTCTCTCCTTCTCTGCCTTGAATTTGTGTCTTCCTTTTCCTTCTCTCTCTTCCTGTTGTCCATCTTTTTCTTTTTTTTTTTCTTTTTCCCCTTTCTGCTGGAGTACAAGCCTGGGGGCGTTGCTGCTGGGTACCCTTCCTAGTGTGTCACTCATTCATATTGCCTGTGGTAAGTCACTTCCCCCACCTTTCCTCATTAATGCCTCAATTTCTCCATGGGTGTATTTAGGATGATAATTAGGTGTTTCACCAGTGCAGGAATCACAGGGCTTGAACAGATGATGTTTGCAGCATGCTTTGAGGTCCTTGATACACACTGATAATGAAGCCCATGCAGTCAGGCTGTGGGAAGACACAGTAGAATAAAGGCTGCCCCTGGCACAGACTAAAACAAACCCCATTTTCAGTTCCCTTTCATGATGGACTTCATAAGACTTTGGTAGCCATGGTGTCCAAGTAGATAATGCGGGGGCGGGGGGGGGGAACGAACCCCAGACTTTGCCTCACCTTACTGTTCTTCAAGAAGCTACAGAAAGCTTCCTCTTGTTGGTACCGACTGGCTCTTGGAGACCAGGCTGCGGGGGTTGCATGGGCAAAACTATCTAGACTCAGGAAATTCACTTAATTTAATCTACTGTCAATTAACACAAATTTTTCATTAGTTATTTGGCAATTGAGAAACAAAGAAGAGAAACAATGAAACAAACACCGAAGGAAATGCCTTTCCAGCCCCTTCCCCAGGCTCAGCCTCACTCCAACGCCTCTCCCCCGCAAGTCGCCTCTCCCTGTTTTAACCACGTTACACTCAGTTCCTGCCAGTCCCTTAGGTGATGTGACAGGCAGCACAGGAGGTTGGGTCGGTACGTGATGGTTTCTTGCTGCTGCTCCTGGCTTCTTACTCGTTTCTTCCCCTGCTCCTTCCTTCTCACTCATTTCCTGCTCCAGCCTGGGTCCTCCATGGGCCACAGTCCCTTCAGGGGTGTCCCTGTTCCAGTGTGGGTCCCCCACAGTCACAGTCCCTCCAAGGTACCCCCCAACACAGCGTGCCTCCCTCCAAGAACCGTTCCCAGCCCTGTCCCCAGCAATGTCCCCTTCCCCATGCACCTTCCTGTGTCTGCTTCTCTGTCCTCTCCTGTGTCTCCTTTTGTGCGTCCTCACACCTCCTGCCACATCTGCTCTTGCTTCTCTTCTCACATTTCCCCACATGTCCCCCCTGGAGCTTGCTGCCCCAGCAGTGCCGCCGTCCCCTAGTCCTGCTGGGGCAGTGGGGCTGGGGTTCCTCTGACTGGCCACGGCGTTGAGGTGCAGTGGGCCAGTTGCAGAGCTGACAGGGCTGACTGGGACCAGCATGGGGAAGCCCCTGATCTCTTCCACACCGGGCACCCTGTGCCCTCCCTGCAACCAAAACCTGACAAGTTATGCCCAAAAAGGGGTCTACAGCAAAAAGAGGGGCAACCTGCAAGGTGCCAGCCCAGCACTGCCCTCCTGATGGTGCAGATATGTGTGTGCTGTGCAGCTGCTGGGTAAGCAAAGCAAATCTGAGCGGGTCACTGGCTAATTGCTCAGTTTTGTGATTCCTCTTTGTGCTATTCCCCTGTGCTTTCTGCCTCTGATCAGATGATCAAAACCAGGGTGCTTTTGCAAGAGTTTGCTGGCCTGACAGCTGTTTGCGTGGTATTTTCCAGGGAGTCACCCCTTGGGTGTGGGGATACCGGCGCTTATTTTCCCCTCTTGCCACCACCTTGATAGAAACATAGAATCATAGAATTGTTTAGGTTGGAAAAGACCTTTAAGATCATCCAGTCCAACCATTAACCTAACATTACCAAGTCCACCACTAAACCAGTTAAGGGTAGAGTAGCAATTTCCTGTTTCCTGGCTTGGTGGCTGGATTATTTTTAATGAAAGTAAAAACTAGGAATCGTTAAGATTGGAAAGGACCTCTAAGATCATCAGTCCAATCTTCAACCCAACACCACCATGCCCACTAAACCATGTCACAAAATGCCACGTCTACCCATTTTTTGAACTCTTCCAGGGATGGTGACTCCACCACCTCTCTGGGCAGCCTCTTCCAATGCTTGACTACCCTTTCTGTGAAGAAATTTTTCCTAATATCCAATCTAAATCTCCCCTGGCACAGCTTGAGTCCATTTCCTCTCGCCCTATGGCTAACTACTTGGGAGAAGAGACCAACACCCACCTCACTACAACCTCCTTTCAGGTAGTTGTAGAGAGCAATAAGGTCTCCCCTCAGCCTCCTCTTCTCCAGACTAAACAACCCCAGTTCCCTCAGTGGGAGAAATCGCTGGCCATTTGGCAGTGTCGGAGCACCGCTCTGCCGATCACTCCTCATAAGACCTGTGCTCCAGACCATTCACCAGCTTCGTTGCCCTTCTCTGGACACACTCCAGCACCTCAATGTCCTTCTTGTAGTGAGGGGCCCAAAACTGGACACAGTATTCCAGGTGGGGCCTCACCAGTGCCAAGTGCAGGGGGACAATCACCTCCCTGCTCCTGCTGGCCACACTATTCCTGATACAAGCCAGGATGCTGTTGGCCTTCTTGGCCACCTGGGCACACTGCTGGCTCATGTTCAGCCGGCTGTCTACCAACACCCCCAGGTCGTTTTCTGCTGGGCAGCTTTCCAGCCACTCTTCCCCAAGCCTGTAGCGTTGCATGGGGTTGTTGTGACCCAAGTGCAGGACCCGGCACTTGGCCTTGTTGAACCTCATACAGTTGGCCTCGGCCCATCGGTCCAGCCTGTCCAGGTCCCTCTGCAGGGCCATCCTGCCCTCCAGCAGATGGACACTCCCACCCAGTTTGGTGTCATCTGCAAACTTACTGAGGGCACACTCAATCCCCTCATCCAGATCATTGATAAAGATATTGAACAAGACTGTCCCTCAGACAGAGCCCTGGGGAACACTGCTCATGACTGGCTGCCAACTGGACTTAACTCCATTCACCACAACTCTCTGGGTTCAGCCAGTGCGTTGCTAGTGAGCTGGAGTTTCACAGCTGGTAGATGCTTGCACGAGAGGGGTGGTTTTGCAGAGGGCTGTGCACATGTTTATGCGTCAGTTCTTCTCTAAATTGGAAGTGACGTACCTGTCAGTCGGGCAGAGCATGATCCCTGGGAAGGTGTGGCAGCAACTCTGCTGAAGTCAGCTGAGCTATGCCAAAGCAAAAACAGTGCAAGGGAGCAGAGGATGAGACTTGCTGTGACGAAGCAGAGGTACTATACACTGGACAGGAGGTGGGGGCTTCATTTTTCACCCTGTGACTGACAGGCTTACCTTAACCTCTATCATCCCTATAATAGATGTTGACCTTTTCACTCCAACAATGGAGTTTCAGTTGACAAATCCTGCCTCTCACTCCTTCCCAGGCAGTCTGTTAGAGCAAAACAAGGCCATTTCATCAACTTTTGGCTTGTTGTTTCAAAGGAAATTAATATTGCATGGTTGTGGTGACTGTCAGTCCTCTGAACCCAGAAGCCTGTTGGCTAATTTGCACCACAATTGGTGAAGGAGTAAAAGCCTCAAGGCTATTAGGGCTCCCATGTGTTTTGTGCAAAGTATGACCCAAAAGGAAAGAAAGGCTCTTTTATTACCTTCATGGAGCAAAAACATGAAAGAATGAGCTCAACCCTTTTTCAGATAACAGCAAATCAATACAGCAACTCCACCTTTCACGGGAAAGCTGTGGGAAACCAGAAATATGCTCAGAGAAACTTGCATTATGCTCTTCATTTTTGCCTTTGCTTCCACGTACGTGAACAGATATAACTCCAAATAACTCCCTTCCAAATTACGTAGAGCCCTGGTGTAGCCAGGGCATGCTGCCAGCAGAGTCGCAGCACCTCGTACGCTGCAGAACCCGTGCTAACTGAGGCGGCAGCCACTCCTGACGGCAACGTTGCGTTGTGGGATTTCAGCTGGGGAATTGCTTATGCAGGCTGCATTTGGATTTGAGCACATGCCTCCATATTGCTGCAGTACCAGTAGGCAGAGGGTATACATTGTTCCTGAAAAAGAGATAGTTGGGTAAGAGGAAAAGATGTTTTCTCACCAGCAGACAAATTAGGCTGTATCAAGTGGTGGTTCTGGTGTGCACCCAGTCCTAGCCGGCCTGAAATTATCAACTCCCTGACCTGTTAGTGTCGGGGTGGTAAAAATGAACTGCATCTACTCAGGCTGCAAAACAGCCCTGAGGAAGGTTGTGACTTGGTTATTGGGTTTGCTGACGTCCTACTATCTCCCTTCTGTCCCATACTCTTAGCCAGTACCTTTCATATAGTTCTGCTTCTCCAGAGGAAAGACTCATCATATCTGTAAGGCGTTAAATATAGAATATTTCCAGAGCAATCTGACACTGTGCTGGTGTGAGGTGAGGGGAGAAAGGTCATTTTCTTTTTCTCTTGTCCCTTTCTTTTATCTCCGAGACCTCTAATCATAATCAAAGCAGCTGCAAACTGCAAGAACATGGACGTATACACTTTAGGGTTCCTTGTGGGAGCTCTGGCTTTATTGCCTCTGTGCTGGTGAGGACCAGGACCTCTGTGGTATGCCTGTAAATGAAAGGGGTGTGCTTGTAGCATGGGTAAGCAGGTGGAACATATGTGACTCTTCGGTAGGAATGCTCTGAGCCAGCCAAATCCTTCCCTTTTACTCCAAGCTCCTTCTGACTATTCCAGCCCTGCACAAACATCTTCTCCCTCTCGTCCTTCCTCTTGCTTTTTCCGGCATCCCAAACTAGGGCCTTTGAGCTCTGCCCCTCCGTCTAATCTGTGCTTCCCTGTCTAATGACATGCGCTAATGTGTGCTAACAGATGTCTGAGCGAAAATTAGCTGTGGTGTCCAAATCAATTAGACTGGAGAGGCTATGCAGGAACAATTGCTCAATAGGCTGTGTGGGTTGCTTTTTTCCCCCCTTTCCCTTTCCTTTCTTTACAAGAGGTGAAATTTTGCAGCCAAGCCTTTGCCTGCCTCCCTGCCTTGCAAACTCCACTTCCAAGCGGTCTACCTCTGTGCTTAATGGGTTCTGATCTGGTCTCCAGATGGAGCTGGCTCCACCAGCTGCAGGCAAACAGCAGCTGCTCTCCAAAAGAAGAGGTACATGCTTCTCCAGAACCTCGCAGCATGGGTACAGCCAGCACGTGAGAGGCAGCTAAACGATCCTGGCGTTTTTCATGTGTTTGCCTGCTTCACAGGAAAAGCAAATTAGTTTTACAGGATCAGCCACTTATGGAGTAGCATCTTGCAGATAGTTCAAAACAGGATATGGCACACATAGATGTGTTGGCTCAGAAATGCTTGAAACCATGGCTGGGACTCACTTGGTGTAGGAAAGGTTCTCAGAGAGGTTGGGAAGCAGAGGACATGGATCCTGAAATGTAGTTCCCATGCTTCTTGGGCAACAGAAGATCTGCTGCTGAGAAGCATGCTTCTTTGTAGCTTTATTGTGTCCTGTGATGGAAGTCTTTCTTTTCAAGGATCTCGGAGTAAAGCTCATGATAGACTGTTACAGATGCCCCGTAGAATTTTGCCTTTGTTTTTACTTAAACAGGTTTCTCATGTTGCTTGTCAAAGAAATTCAGAGTCACAGGCCCAAAATCAGCGATGTTGTTTGCAAGTGAAATACTGAAGTGCTCATAGAGATTAGGGGTATGCAGGAATGACTATTGGTCTTTCCCAGCATTCACTGTCCCATCTGGGCCATCTTCCTAGTAGCTATTGCTGAATTGGTCTACCCTGGGTGCTGGCCACAGTTTTGAAGACCAGATCTAGCCATAATGCATAGAGTTGACCAGGAAAGTCTAATTTCCATAGAAGGTAAATCTTCTGGGCATAGATTTCCAATTCCATAGGCCTGAAAAAAAGGAGTGTATCTGGGAAAAGAAAAAAAAAGCAAAAAAAAAGCTACTTGTATTCATTTGAAGGCAGTTCAGTAGCAGTGTGTATGTTCTTGCACTGCTCCAAAGACTATGGGTAATTCCAGCTGCTGCTGTGTGCTCCTGAAGGCTAAGCTGCATTTATGAGGATGCTCAGCATCCAGCCTGCTTTGCAGGCCGAACTTACCTCATGGATGAAGTGCAAATGCATGACTTGCAGTCACCTGTAGAAATAAACAGTGGACTCCAGCTCTTCCCTTTGGGAGATTTGTCTAAAAGCACATAACATCAAGAATAATTATACACTTAACAACAACCTCACAGAAGTACTTCTGAACTTGTTCCTAGTTTCAGCTGCCTTTCCTTTAGCTGCACCTACTTTCTGAGAACAAACAGTCCTTAAGGGTCTACAGCAAAATACGCCATCTCAGTCCCCCTAGTTTTGGCATAGGTAATTCTTCATCTCAGCTGCTGATACCAGGGCATTTCTGTTCGCTCCTACCTCTCTAGTTTTTCAATATGTTTCTTGTAAGATGGTGCTGCATGAGGTTACCAATCAGTGAACCACAGAAGCATTTACTTTAAGTGAACACGTATATCGACCAAAGGAAGTGGCTTCCAATCATTTGTGTGCTTTGCTGAACTGTGGCCTAGGTGCACTTAGTCCTGCACAAGCCCCTTTCTCATTTCTCTGCAAGCTTGCATCTGATTTCCTACCTACTGTCACCTTTAACTCCATTTTGCTATCACAGTTTCCTGGCTTCTCCTTCTCTCTCTCCCCTCCACAGTTAAGTGTCTGTGTTTCAATGTTTCTCTAGTCATTCTAGCCCGCTTTTTCCAAACTGCATCTTGCTTTTGTTTTCCGCTTCCCATTCGTGTCTCGCTAAGCCCATTTAGCTCTCGTCTGTCCTACAGCACCACGTCTTTCCTGTTCAACAGACCCCCTGCCTCTGCTCTCCCTCCTGACTGCCTCACCCTGAGCCCCATGCTGTGCCCACCTCTTGCCCCCTCCTGTGTGTGCAGCGATGGGCTGTGAACACACACTGGCGTTGCGCTTGGTTCTGTCAGCTAGGCTTCCCAGCCACATTTATCAAAATTATCCCACAGTTCCTTGCAGAGTTGAATATTAATAAGGTTCATTTAAAACCAAGAGTGTTGCTAATGCTTTTTTCCCTATGTGCTAAATGGGAGGAAACAAGAATTACCCAAACAAGCACGCACACAGAAAGTGGGGCTGTTGGGAATAGTTAATAAGGCAAGTGAAATCGTTGGCAGAGGGGACACAGAACAGAGGCAGCAGGACACACGTGTGCCGAGCACCCCAGTCGTTTCCCCAAGACCTGGTGGCAAGGCTGGTAGAGTGTCCCTCCGGTGCCAAGGGTGCGTGGTTCTTCCTATCTGATGCAGCTCTGCTTCAAAGCTGAGGGAAACCTGGTGCTCCCTTTGCTATAAAGGCTGAGGGGAGAAAATTGGAGGTGAACTCAAGATGGGGATGAGAAGGGAAGTTGGAAGGGTAGTTAGGCAGGGGTGCAAGAGCAAAAAGATGCCCCCATGCCATTCACCCCTTTGTCAGAAGGTCTGTCTTTATTCAGAGCTACTACAACCTTTTGCCATTCCCCACTCACAAGTCCAGCCATGAAGGTCCTTTTCTGGTTGCAAGTTCCTATGTGTCAGACCCTGCATCCTACTGTTCATCACCCTAGCCCAGCAGCCAGAACAGGCTCTTTCCAAATGCCTCAGCTCAGTTTCCATGCCCAGATCAAACCTGAACCTCCAATGGGTTTGTAATAGTGAAAATACCCAGGATCTCACACTGTGCTGGAAAAGATTTCACATGCTCTCACAAGTTCCTGCGGATATGTACCATGTTGCCATCAGACTGAGAGCTACTGCGTTATCTTGCCACCCACAGCAGAGGGGCGGATAGCAGGCAGCCATCAATGCCCTGTGGGAGGAGAGAGAGAGGGAAAGAGCTGCACCTCCATGGCAATACCAAGAATTGCCCATGCCAGTGAGACTTCGTCCAGCACTGCTTTCTGTCCCAACATCCCATGTCACAGACCAGGCTGCTCTTCACTCCCTGTGAGTGTTTGGTTTCAGCAACTCACCTCACTCAAACCTCCGCTATGGTTGGCCAAACTCAGCTACAGCAGCCCCAGACACTTGAAGAAGAAGCATCATCTCCCGTGGCTTCTAGGAGGCAGCTGCTTCTCACATGCCCTCCCAACTCAGGAGGACACATATCCTTGTGTCCTGGGGATACCCCCAGTTTAAGAAACATCTCAGCCCTTTGGTGCATTTATCTTCTCCAAGGAAGCTGGTGTCAGACACCCTGGATTTTTTTCTCTTGCCTTCCCTTGTCCAGGGATCAACAACGCTCAAGCAGTTCATAAAGCAGTCCCCTACTGTTCCTTTGGTTCATCTCCAAATGCAGCACCCGAGCATTTATTTAGTACTGCGATATGCAGCAGTCAGGGAACTTAATTCTGTTCATGCTGCTATGGATAAGAGCAGAGTTTGACCCCCTGCGTTTTGGGAACGGCCAGATCGCTGTGCTGGAGAGCGATCCTGTGATGCTCTGCGAATCCTTCATGCTGAGCTCTCTCCTCCCTTTTTTCCTTCCTGCATTGACCTTTGCTGCTCCGCCAGCTGTCATGCTTAAAACAGCCCAAAGAGCTTTGTGGTTCTCACATGGAAATCTCCAGAGAGAGGCAACTTATGCCAGCTGCTTTACCCAGGTTTTTTCTCATTCTGTTCTGCCTAGCCTGGGGACCTATCCCTGGCTTGGGGAAGTGGAGGATCAGAAAGAACATCTCAAGTACATAAAAGCACAATGATTGGTACCTCTGTGCAATTAAAAAGGTTGGTCCAGCCTTTCGATGCTACGCTTTATAGTGGCTCTAAGCAGTAATGAAGTCATAAAAAAGCTGGTGTAATTGGCATCCGTGCAGGTCAGCTCAGTCCTAGAAAAAAGTGTTCATTCCAAGGGAAGAGTAATATCGCTTCTGCTATCTCCAGCCTTTGACATATTCAGTGATAGGAAAGGGAACAGGGACTTAGGGAATGCCAAGGAAGCCTGGAGAAAAGTGTTTGCATTTAATTAAAGATTGTGAAACAGCCAGGGCTTATAAGAGGTTGTCCAGTCCCACGAAACCAGGAATGTCAGACCAGTGTGTGCTAGCGGGTAGTCCTAGGAATGAATTAAAGGATTGGCATAAGTAGTCCAGGGAAAGATGGTATTTATTTCTGGGGGGAGCAAGAGGAAGAGAAGGGAGGCATGAAGATTAGGCTTCACAAAGGGAAACAGCAAAAGTGGTCATTTATTACTGATATGAAGGTTTCTGGGGATGTGTATGTAGAGGAGGAGTGGGTTCAGAAGAAACAAGCAAAAAGCCTTGTGACTTCTGGAGCTTTATGGAGCAAAACCAGATCCTGAGCGGAGTTCATTTAAATTTGCAGTTTTATAGCTGTTAATGTGATTCCTGGGGAAAAAAGAGAAGGGTGTTAGCAGCAGTGACAATAAAGTAAATCACTTAAATGGGAGCAATCGTGCTCCCCAGTCTTCCTGCCCATTAGTTGGTTTGACTGCCAGTGTTTGTAAAGGGAAGGATGTGATGATTTTGGTGCTCCTTGTTTCAAGCCTTCCCAACACAAAACCCCTTGTGTCTCCTTCCAAGCCACCTGCATCTAAATCCCCATCAACTCCATGGTTACATCAGATTCATACCTCTACAGCTAAGACTTAGTGGCCTCCTGTGCCCCTGCTCCCTCTTCCCTGTTGAGATTAGTGTTTTAGGTACATAAAGCTATGGCTTTTAGACTTCTCTTCATATAATACTGTTTCCAGCCAGTTTTATTCTGTTTGGGATTCTGCTAGGATTTCCAGAGGCTGTTTTGACCAAGTAGAACTTGGCGGGCGGGGGCCGGGGGGGGGAGGACGGACAAACAAAACGAAACACAAGACCTTTCCTGCACAGTCGTTTCACAAGAGGACAAAATTTAATTGCAAAGTGAATTGGGGAGATCAGAGCAGCAGTGGCTGCAGGCAGTGAGGGGGAAGTTCAGTGCTAATAAATGAAATGTCCCTGATCCAAGGAGAGAAAATAATCAGCACAGCTATAGGACAAACTTGGGACATGACACCAGGCAGCAGCAGTGGTCAAATTAATAACGCCCCTTTAATTTTGTCGAGCTATCCTATTAATCCCTTTTCTTGTAGCTGGGTGCTATGAGCCATGCTGACTCAGGATAAGGAAGGGAGCTGGGACAAAAGAAGGAGCTCAGAGAGGAGGTTCACAGCATGCAAAGCACTTTGAGAATCTCTTTATTGACTTCTTGTGTGCCAGGAGGAGACACTACAGGCATTCAGCCAAACTTGGAGATGATGCTGGATGCTGGGACCTGAGTAGCTCAGAGCCCTCTGTCAGCAAGCTCTGCAGTCCTGCTGCCCTGAGGGGAGAGTGCCCCGTGGCTACTTCTGCTCTAGTTTTGCCCTCAGAGATCTTGGATGGTTGCACTGCTCCTTGGGAAGCCAGGTAATGCCCATTGCTCTTCTCCAGCTCATTTGTGAACAGGGAAGCTGGGCTTTCAGGATGACGCCATCCTTCCCATGTTCTTCCTCCCAGTTCCCCATGGCTGATGGAAGCTGAACTCCTTAGGCTGCAGAGACGCCCATGCTCCTGTTGTCTCTGGAGACCAGTGCAGTGCTTCCAGCCCTCCGCATGCCCACACACAGTCAATCCGACACGCTTCTGGAGCAGTTGTGATACTGGTGGCAGGTGCTGTCCTCTAGGGTGGGATCTCCAAAGGCTCTGCTCCTGGTCTGGGGAGACATGAGGACATTCACTGCGATACTGAGGACTGAGACAGCCTTCTCCCACGGGCTGTGCCTACCCAGGTGGAACAAAACCATGCACATAGCACTACATGGGTTTTCCTTCCTCTCTTCCCAAACCCCCCTCTCCATTTTGTCATCCAGCGCAATAAGGCTCAGAGCTCTGGCTTCAGATACCTGAACAGGAGAAAGAAAGGACTGGAAGATTTTTTCAAGCTGCGCATAACGTAGCAGTAGCCTTAAGCACTCCTGGTCCGTGAGTGGGGGGCACGGGGGCAGCGGTGGGAGGGCAGGGAAGGAACAGACAGATGGACGCTGGGCGCTGCAAGCATAATTGCTGGCTTGCCTTTAGGTGAAAAGACTGCTGCTGCCATTCCCACTGGGGCCAATTTGCTGTTGCTGCTCTTATCTCCGATGTTCATCAGGCTGCAGCTACAAACTTCCTTTGTTCAGGAAGTCATCTGAACCCTCTTTCACCTCCTCCCACCCTCAGCTAGCGGTGGAAAAGGGGACGATACACGTTCGCCTGTCAGGACAAGGAGAGCTGTTCTGCTAAATTGGAAATCTAGCTTGAGAAGGAGGAGAAGGAAACCTTAGGTATCAAAACTAGCAGTCCATCTGTTACAGCTGGGTGCCCTATGGAATGCTTATGTACTTGGAATCCGGCCTCTCGGGTTAGGTTCTGAATTTGTTATTGGATATTCTGTGTTGTGCGTGTGTTAGAGCACCCAGTTCACAGCATTGCACTTTTAATGTGCAAAAAGTACTTCTTCTAAGATCCTGTGACCCTGGGATCTAAGCCCAAAAATTGAAAATATGAGGCCTCCTGACAAAAGCACTCATGTTCTTTGTGGTTTTCAGCAAGCCCCTTAAATTCTCTGGGCCCCATTGCTTCTCCCTGCTTCACCTCATCGCCTTTAAAAAGGGAACTATACTAACCTGCTTCAAATAATGTTATTTTAAGCATCATGCTTATCATTTTCTGAGGGAAAAAAATACATTTCAGGCTGAGTTGCCATGTTTTATTGAAGCCCAGCTGCAATTTTTTTTAGTAAGGGTTTAATATTTAATTTTGCCATTTTGCAATGAACACCATGCAGAATTAAAACCACAGTTTTGTGAGTGAACTGATACTTCAGATTCCTTATCTAGCTCTTAGCTAACTAAAAAATAGACTTCTTTTTTAACTTTACATTTGGTATTTGTATGGTACAGACTAAGGAACATCATTTCATTTTGCTTATTCCAGTTAAACCTAGTGTACTGTCTGCAGGTTCTAATAAGTCTTTATAAGGTAAAGTTGCAAACAAAAGCTTAGAGAGTCTCTGCCCTGCAGAGTCTACAGTTAAAATGGACCAGATAAAAAAGGAGTGGTACAAAAAAAGCATTGCTACTCCCAGTAAGCTGAGGCGTATGGAAACTTGCCCAAAATAAGAGCAAATGAGTGGCAGGGCCTGGCTCTGAACTGCTGTAATCAGTAGAATATTCTATTTTTGATAACTTCCTTGTCTTCTCTGTCCCTTGACACCCCCGACCATTCAGAATTTTTTAGCATATATATGCATACATTTTTTAGCATACATACATTTTCTGCTTCTTTTTGCCCAGTTAAGTTTTAAATACCTCAAATTAAGGAGTTGGAGTAGGCACGACCACAGGTGATGGGAAGAAGGGACAAACAAAATTACTTACTTCTTTTCATTCCTGATAAGTTCTCTTTGGATTGCTTACTCTGTTTTGTCTTACCTTAAAATTTTTTTGAAAATACAAGTACTGAATATAAGGGAACACAGCTGCCATAGGGCATAAGGTAGTCTTTCAAGTCTTGCAATGGGAATGCAAAATTGCAAGGATTCACAACCACGAAAGAGTAAACGCTTTCAAATGCAGTCCTGTGGCCTTCTGCATTTACAGTAAGGAGGGCCAATTCTGGCCAAGTTTTCAGGAGCACAAGGGGGACACTTCAGCACTGGGTTAGTTGCGGGGGTTAAATATCAAGCTCTTCTCTGGCTAACAGCAAGTGGTATAGGTCAGCCTCAGATGAAGGCTTAGCCATATTGTGGAATACTGTGGAATGAGCATTGATCTAGTCTGGTCTTCATGTTGAAGTGAGATGTTGTGCAGGAGCTGCTGTATTGTCCTCTTTTATGTTTGATTTAGCAAGCTGAGGAATGCCTTTCCTGCTTTTTTCCACATCTTTTGGGTGCTGCAGCAGACCTAAATGACTTGTTCCATTGAATACATAATCTTAGTGATGCTAAGGAGGACCATTCTTCCACCACATGGGGCCTTCATAATTTGTCTGAAACTTCACTCTTCTGCCATGTAATTTGTCTAAGTCCTAGGGACTTTGCTGTCACCTTTTACTTCTTCAGCATTACTGTTAAGCATATTGAGTGTATGAATTTCAGTGTTCTCCCTCCCTCTTCTTCAGTGTGGTTTATTGGGCCTCAAATGAGGGAAGCATTATACTTGAAGCATTATTTAAGTTGATATACTTCAACCCATCTATGAAGATTCTTATGGGCTCATGTGCCATCCCCAGTACAGATGTATTCTAGAATGGGCCTTAGATGACATTTTCATCTAGTTGATAGCATGCCAGCCTGCTTTACCATGTACTCTTGTCTTGAATTTAGACAGCCTACAGTTTTACATTCTTCAATGCTTTGAGAAATCTGATCCAAAGTTGCACACCTATTCTGTCTGAAAAGATGTGCAGGTCTCTTTACCCCCCATGATCTTGCCTAACCATGAGCTGACTTTTTTCTCCAGTAGAGTCAATTAACTTGTTCCATTCCTTTCTGCCCCTATACCTAATCCCCTTTTATGTTTATCTGCCCTGATGGATGTTTGCAGCTCCTCCCAATTGAGCATCATCCACCACTTTCATTAGTAAGCTACTTCTTCAGGCTCATTAATGAAGATGTTAAATGAAAGGAGACCTCACATGGATTCCTACAGCACCTCACTTACACACCTGCTTACAACTTTGCTCTTACATGCCCCTTGTCATTATCCCTTGTTTATGGTTCTTCAGGCAATTGCCAATCCGTGACAGTGCTCCTAACCCAAGACAGATTGAATTAAATTTGCTAGCAGGAGTTCATGAAGCACTGTATTAAACATTGCATCCTCTGAATTCCCTTCAACCATGAATTTTAAAAACAGTCTAAAAATAGCATCATAGGCCATACACAGAACATACTGGACCCTCACAAGTTATAGAGCTGGGGTTTGAGAATAGATAATAAATATTGTTAGCATGATGAATCTGGAAGACTGCCCTGGCTCAGGTCTCTTCATCTCCAGAATTGACATTGCTTGTGTCATAATGTCAGGCCTGAGCTACCTGATTTGGAAGTTTTATCTGGTTTATAAGCCACACTGTTTTTCCCCTTTGAATTAATAATTTAATTGCTGGTATAAGCAGTAAGTTAAATATGTACTTAGCACTTATCTTTGCTCCAAAAGTGGATTCCAAACTCAGTGCTACAGTGCAGGGTGAGAATTGCACCAGCCAGGTTCCTGTTCCAATCTCATTCAGGGAAAAATGACACTTTGGTACTAGTCTTTCCTTGGTGGTCAGTTAATTCATCATTACTATTTATTTATTTTCTATATTTCCTACAATCTGCTGACTTTCCAAGGGCATGACTTTGAAGGAGTCCCGAGGGGTCAATATATGAGAAGAGTAAGCCTAAGGGGAGAGAAGAGCTAGTCGATATTCCTATGACCATTTCCTAAATGGTGCAAGGCAAAATGGAAGTGGTCAGGAATATATTACTGTGAATGATGATTCAAAATAAAACTGTGAAAGTAGTGATCAGAAAATGTGAGATAGCTTCCGATTGGAAGATCAGTTCTGTCGGCGTCAAAGTGTTTTGCAGGAGCGTGGTGATGCAACAAATTTTTTTGACAGACGAGTGTCACAACAAATCATTTTAACTTTCTAGTTTCATTTCACTAATGCCAAAATGTTTAACTGCAATGAGGCAAAAAGGTTTCATTTTGACTGTACCATTACATTTAATTTTGTTTAGATTGGCACGTTAATTTTGATACCATATATTTATACCTAATGTTGCAAATTGTTACAAAGCAGTGGGAAAGAACCCTCCTTTCCATGCTTTTGAAATACAGACTTCAAACATTTGCAGAGTTAAATTTAAATCAGTGACAGTGACATTCTCTCATTGGGGCAAGTGTCCTACCTCATAGTGGCAAGAGGCAGCCTTCAAATTTTTCTACCAGCACTGCTTTCCTCTGAGCTCCGTATACTTTTGGAGTTCTGCATGCCTTGTCACATATAATTAGCAGCTGTTGAGTGAATTGATCAGTTAATTTCCATCTCACACTCAGATGTATTTAATCCATTAGCTGATGATTTGCAGAGATTTTTCTCCTGCACATTTCCTCACCTGTGTTTTATCAATAGTTAAATTGATTGGGTCACGATTACTCACTGCTTGTCCAAGCCCTGTTTCTTTGTTTGCCTCCTTCTGGACCATGTGGTATTTTAACAAGCACTTGGTACCTCAGTCATTTAAATGTCATCATGAATGTCACTTCTTTTCATTTATTTATTAATCGGCATACCTACTATTGAACAGTCTTTCCAAATAAAAGTCGTTCTTCCTTTCTGTAGCCTCTAGCATGATCCCATCACTGCTTTACAATACTTTTATCTGTTCCTTGGCTAGACACAGATAAAGGCAAGCCACCTTTGAGGTATCCTGGGCTCCTCAGCAGTTCCTGGAGAGCAAGTTGGTCATGGTTGGTTTTAAATGGCTTTTTGAGGAAGGGAATTTTTCTGGCTAATAATGTTTCCTCTGCAAGGTATCATGTCTACAAATTAGATTTTCTAAAAATAAGCCTAGAATACAGGACTGGTCTTTGCAAAAGAACAAACCTGGTCAAACTGCAGGGCGGTGAGTCTGAGATACTGGGCTGTTGCATCTATATTGTGACAATATAGATTTTCCTCAATCCCGTCAGTGGCAGCAAGGAATGCTGAAAGGAATGGGAAAACTCACCTGATTAACAGGTGGCTCAGAGGCTGGTGCCATCGGTGGAATTTTGGGTTTTTTGATCATGGGGAGGTCTACACGGCACCGGGCCTGCTGGCGGCTGATGGAGATCGGCTGTCTCCAAGGGGGAAAAGGATTCTCGCCCATGAGTTGGCGGGACTCATTGAGAAGGCTTTAAACTAGGTTTAAAGGGGGAAGGGGATATACACGGGCCTGCTAATGAGGAGCCCAGGGGCAGCACGACAACGTTGGGGGCGAAATCGATAGCCCAGCTTAAGTGCATCTACACCAATGCACATAGCATGGGCAACAAACAGGAGGAGCTGGAAGCCATTGTGCAGCAGGATAGCTATGACATAGTCGCCATCACAGAAACGTGGTGGGACGACTCTCATGACTGGAGTGCTGCACTGGAGGGCTATAAGCTCTTCAGAAGGGATAGGCAGGGAAGGAAAGGCGGTGGGGTGGCTCTGTATGTTAGGGAGTGTTTCGACTGCATAGAGCTTGACAGTGGTGATGACAAGGTGGAATGCTTATGGGTAAGGATGAGGGGGAGGGCCGGAAAGGCGGATGTCCTGTTGGGAGTCTGCTATAGACCACCCAACCAGGACGTAGAGGTAGATGAGGCATTCTATAAACGGCTGGCAGAAGTCCCACAATCGCTAGCCCTTGTTCTTGTGGGGGACTTCAACTTGACGGACATCTGCTGGAAATACCACACAGCAGAGAGGCAGCAGTCTTGGAAGTTCCTAGAGTATGTGGGGGATAACTTTCTAATGCAGCTGGTAAGCGAGCCTACCAGGGGAGGTGCCCCGCTTGACCTGCTGTTTACTAACAGAGAAGGGCTTGTGGGAAATGTCGAGGTTAGAGGCCGTCTTGGGCTTAGCGACCACGATATGATAAAGTTCTCAATTCTGGGTGATGCCAAGCGAAGGGGCAGCAAAACTGTTACAATGGACTTCCGGAGGGCAGACTTTGGCCTCTTCAGGACCCTGGCTGGGGAAGTCCCTTGGGAGGCAGTCCTGAAAGGCAAAGGGGTCCAGGAAGGCTGGGCCCTCTTCAAGAAGGAAGTCTTAAGGGCACAGGAGCGGGCTGTCCCCGTGTGTCGTAAGACCAACCGGCGAGGAAATCGACCGGCCTGGCTGAATAGGGAGCTTTTGCGGGGACTCAGGGAAAAAAGGAGAGTCTACCACCTTTGGAAGAAGGGGCGGGCAACTCAGGAGGAGTACAGGGATCTTGTTAGGTCCTGCAGGGGGGAAATTAGAAAGGCAAAAGCCCAGCTAGAACTCAATCTGGACAGTGCTGTAAAAGACAATAAAAAATGCTTTTATAAGTACATCAGCAATAAAAGGAGAGCCAAGGAGGATCTCCATTCTTTGCTGGATGGGGGGGGGAACATTGTCACCGAGGACAAGGAAAAGGCTGAAGTACTTAACGCCTTCTTTGCCTCTGTGTTCAACAGCCAGACTGGTCATCCCCAGGGTACTCAGGCCCCTGAGCTAGAGGATAGGGATGGGGACCAGAATGGAGCCCTCGTAGTCCAGGAGGAAGCAGTTAATGACCTGCTATGCCACCTGGACGCTCACAAGTCTATGGGGCCGGATGGGATCCACCCGAGAGTACTGAGGGAGCTGGCAGAGGAGCTCGCCAAGCCACTTCCCATCATCTATCAGCAGTCCTGGTTAACAGGGGAGGTCCCTGATGACTGGAGGCTTGCCAATGTGACGCCCATCTACAAGAAGGGCCGGAAGGAGGACCCGGGGAACTACAGGCCTGTCAGCCTGACCTCGGTGCTGGGAAAGATTATGGAGTGGTTCATACTGAGCGAACTCCGCAGGCAAGTACAGGTCAACCAGGGGATCAGACCCATCCATCATGGGTTCATGAAAGGCAGGTCCTGCTTGACCAACCTGATCTCCTTCTATGACCTGGTGACCCGCCTGGTAGATGATGGAAAGGCTGTGGATGTCATCTACCTCGACTTTAGCAAAGCTTTTGACACCGTCTCGCATAATATTCTCCTTGGGAAGCTGGCAGCTCATGGCTTGGACAGGCATACTCTTTGCTGGGTAAAGAACTGGTTGGGTGGCCGAGCCCAGAGAGTAGTGGTAAATGGAGTTAAGTCCAGTTGGCAGCCGGTCATGAGCGGTGTTCCCCAGGGCTCTGTTTTAGGGCCAGCCTTGTTTAATATCTTTATCAATGATGTGGATGAGGGGATCGAGTGTGCCCTCAGTAAGTTTGCAGACGACACCAAATTGGGAGGGAGTGTCGATCTGCTGGAGGGTAGGATGGCCCTGCAGAGGGACCTGGACAGGCTGGATTGATGGGCCGTGGCCAACTGTATGAGGTTCAACAAGGCCAAGTGCCGGGTCCTGCACTTGGGTCACAACAACCCCATGCAACGCTACAGGCTTGGGGAAGAGTGGCTGGAAAGCTGCCTGGCCGAAAAGGATCTGGGGGTGTTGGTGGATGGCCGGCTGAACGTGAGCCAGCAGTGTGCCCAGGTGGCCAAGAAGGCCAACAGCATCCTGGCTTATATCAGGAATGCTGTGGCCAGCAGGAGCAGGGAGGTGATTGTCCCCCTGTACTCGGCGCTGGTGAGGCCGCACCTGGAATACTGTGTCCAGTTTTGGGCCCCTCAATACAAGAAAGACATTGAGGTGCTGGAGCATGTTCAGAGACGGGCAACAAGGCTGGTGAAGGGTCTGGAGAACAAGTCTTATGAGGAGCGGCTGAGGGAGCTGGGGTTGTTTAGCCTGGAGAAGAGGAGGCTGAGGGGAGACCTTATCGCTCTCTACAACCACCTGAAAGGAGGTTGTAGTGAGGTGGGTGTTGGTCTCTTCTCCCAAGTAGCTAGCGATAGGACGAGAGGAAATGGGCTCAAGCTGCGCCAGGGGAGGTTTAGACTGGAAGTTAGGAAAAATTTCTTCATGGAAAGAGTGGTCAAGCATTGGAAGAGGCTGCCCAGAGAGGTGGTGGAGTCACCATCCCTGGAAGTGTTCAAAAAACGGGTAGATGTGGCACTTCGGGATATGGTTTAGTCTAGTCTACCCTTGATTGGTTTAGGTGGGCTTGGTAGTGTAGGTTAATGGTTGGACTGGATGATCTTAAAGGTCTTTTCCAACCTAGACGATTCTATGATTCTATGATTCTATAATAACCAAAAGGCTCAAGTGAGACCCAGGCTACTGGTGTGTATGCACTCACACAAACACAGAGCTGGGTCAGTCCTTGGTCAAAAGACCTGGGAAATAGAAGGGGCAGGAGAGGGAGGAAAAAGGAGGATAAAGAGGGGTGGAACAAGTGGTTCAGAGTCACACGATGCTCATGGCAGAGTAAGAAGCTAGTCTTCCTCACCCCCAACCCGATGTCCCACAGATGGACCTCACAGCCACCTGCCTCAACTGTGGTCCCCTCTGTTCCCTTGGGCAAGTCTCATCACCTCTAAGGTGCTTCATGTTCCTTTCCTGTGACACTGGGATCATGACACCAGGCCTTCTCATGAACTTTTAATGTGTGACAGAGGATCTCGCATTCCCTAAGAAAGAGACTCTCTGGGCATGGTCCTGAGGTCAGTGCTTTCTCAGTCTGGTGGGCTTGAGTGGAATGATTAATGGGTGTACCTTCCATATACATGTACCTCCTCAGCTGGACAGAGAGGCTGTCTGAAGTGGAATTTTCCTGCTTGCTTCCCAACTTGGCACTACCCAAAGCCCTGCTTAGCTAGCAAGTGACAGAGCCCTCTTACAGCCATGAGCACTGCGACCAGGCCCAACGCCCAGGTGCCAGGACACTATTAATGGCGTAGGCACTGTTGCACCCACGCTGGTGTCCTGGCGTTCAGGGATTTACATGTGCATCCCAATGGCTTTCTTTTGTGGGAGGGAGCTAGTGCTAGGCACTGCAAAGAGTCAGTGGGGCGCCTTCAGGAGCAATGATGCCCATTAGGGCGTGCATGTGGTTAGAAGTGACTTCTTGTTGTGGGGCAGGACATGGCCAGTAACCTTTCAAGGAGACAGGGATGCTTAAGTGTACCACAAGGCCCTACACATGGCAAAAGACCCCCGTGCCTGTGGCTTTGTGTTTCTATTCCTCTTGCTAAAGCGATGATATTCAATTCAAGACCCCTGACAGAAGAAGACTAGGAACTGTGAGACTTTTTCCTTTCTCCCCCATAGTAAGTGAAAATCCATCAGACCGCCACAGGGACATCCAAACTCCGAAGGCTGCTGGCAGAGAGGCAGTGTATGTGGGCATGCTTTTGCAGGCTTGTGCCTCACCTGTACCCCTCCTCACCTGTGCCCCCATTACTGTTTTTCAAGAAGTTCCTTTAAAGATGAATTACACAAGTACTTCTCAGTCACCTATTTGGTTATGCTTTCCCCATGCCTTTTCCCCTTCTGCTAACCCCCGGTATCTTCTGCAGCTGTCACTACCTGTTTCTTCATCAAATATTCCTTATTTCTGTTATTTCTCTGTCAAATCTGTGTGTACAAGTCTGGTATGTATTGGCAAGTACTGATTGCTGGGAATTCCTCACTTTCCAGCCTTTTCTCTAGGTAGATGGACCTGCTTGAAGCTCTCTGCATCCCCCAGCTAAGATAGTGCTGCACTGTGCAGCTTAGGATCTCTGGGTGTGACAGAGCACAGGGCAGCTTGCCATCAATTTTTATGGCTTTTCTTAGCTCATCTCAGTACCAACATTTTTCTGTAGGCAGCCTTGCTCCTCAACCCACCCTTCTAGTTCCCCATTCTCTCTGGCTGCCAACGGCATCCTAGCAGGAACCTAACTCTGGCTTTCTCCTTCTCCCAACCCCTCTCCACCTCAAAAAAACCCAAACAAAAACAACCAATCAAAAAAACCCCACTCACCTTTGTGGGGAAACCTGAAGAGCAGAAGAGACGGCCTGACAGGTACCATCAGGATGGAGAAAAAGAAACTGAAATGTCAGGTGTCTGATAGAATAGAATAGACTATTTCAGTTGGAAGGGACCTACAGCAATCATCTCTAGTCCAGCTGTCTGACCAGTTCAGGGCTGACCAAGTTAAAACATGTTATTGAGGGCATTGTCCAAATGCCGCTTAAACGCTGACAGGCATGGGACATCGACCACCACTCTAGGAAGCCTGTTCCAGTGTTTGACCACCCTCTCAGTAAAGAAATGCTTCCTTGTGTCCAGTCTAAACCTCCCCTGGCGCAGCCTTGAACCATTCCGACACATCCTATCGCTGGATACCAGTGATACTCAGCACCTCCCTCTCCACTTCCCCTCCTCAGGATGCTGTAGAGAGGAATGAGGTCCCCCCTCAGCCTCCTTTTCTCCAAACTAGACAAGCCCGAAGTCCTTAGCCATCTTCATAGGACATGCCTCCCAGCCCTTTCACCAGCTTTGTTGCCCTCCTCTGGATGCCTTCAAGGACCTTCACAGCCTTCTGTGGGGCCCAGAACTGCACACAGTATTCAAGGCCTCACCAACACTAAATACAGCAGGATAATCACCTCTTTTGACGGGCTGGTTTTACTGTGTTTGATGCACCCCAGGATGCGTTTGCAGTGATGTCATGGGGAAGATGTGGTATTTCCCTGGAGGGAGTGTGATGGATGTGGATGGGTGTCCAGGCCTCTCGGAGCTGTGCTGCAGGCTGCTTGCAGGTTCAGCTGAGCACCTTGCTACCTTCTCACTCCTAGTTCCTTCACTGAGTCATCTTCCCCCTTCAGTCTGTGACTCCCAGGAAGTCTGTGGACTTCAGAAAAACCAAACCTATTGTCAGGAGAGTTACATTCACTATTGGTGCGTGTACCTTTCCGGGGAAATTGCAACATGCCCTTAGAATGAGAGAGGTTGGAAGCCACCAGTTTAGATCATTTAAACTAAGTTACACAAACCCAAAGATCACAACTCCTGGAAAAGAAATGTCCACTTTACTCGAGGGAGGGACATACCAATAATTTCCCAGTAGGCCAAGCACAGCTTCCACTGTGCAAACAGTGAAGCATATTAAAGCTGCCCTCAACTTTAATACAGTGCCGCAGCCCGAGGGCGCTACAGCTGATCTGATTTGGGGACCAGTCAGATCGGAATGGAGCTCGGCTCAGCGAGATCCCTGTTCTCATTTGATATCAAATTGAAGGCAGCCAACAGAGCTACACCACACAGCTCAGGGGACCCCAGTCAGGACAGCTTTGTTGTAGCTGTTTGGCAGCTTACAAACCACCAGCTAAATGAGGGCTCTCGAAGAGGCCAGGAGTTTCAGAAGCAAATGGCAGTATGTGTATACATGCATATATTAGTATGTATGTATCTATACACATATACACATTCTAAGTATGTGTGTATTTTATATGTGTATGCACACACAGAGATATCCACATATGATAGTTTTATACTGTACGTGTTATTTCTCTGCATGGAGTTGTCAAATGCTATGGATGTGTACACACACTTCTACCCAAACTCTCTAAATACTCTGGACAGTTGTAAGTCTTCAGTGTTTCACTCAAGCTGAAAAGAGTAGCTTCTCCACTTGTGCGGCTGAGTCAGAATTTCTCCCCATTCGAAGGAAATACCTCTGGTACTTCTACCCGAGGGAGGAATCTGGGTTTTTTACTTTCTCCTTCCTTCCCTACCCTCTGTCCAAGCCTGGGTCATCAGTGGAGCGTGCAGCAGCAGAGGCCATGGAAGGAATCAATCCTGGAGCAGGCACGTGTCCTTCTCTTTCTTGGTGTGATGTCTTGTGATGGCAGTTCATTGAGATCAGCTCATTGCAAGGAAAGGTCAGTGGACACGTCTCATCACATAAATCGTAAACATCTTTGGATGGTTACTAATGAGGTCACAGGTGGTCTCAGGTTGCTTTGGAAATGAACCTCTGCAACTCCTAGCTTCCGTGGCTGATAGGAGAGAGTTTTTGGCAGGAGCTGGCCATCTTCCGCAAGCACAGGCGTTGCACAAGCTCCTATGTGGGGAATAGTGATTTGGGGGAAAGAAGGGAAGGGAGTGAAGAGATAGATGCATTTCTCAAACAGCTCAGGCACATGCTGTTCAGTTTTGGAAGTTTGAATAGTAGGGGGATAGAAAGCGTATACTTCCCCCTTGTCTGGGTGGCTCCAGGCTCTGCGTTCTGCTGCCTGGGCAGCAGGTGAGGGCATCATACCTTTAGTTTTTCCATTCCTCAGTCACATCCAACAGATTCCACTGGAGTTCTGGGGTGTGGCAGGAGCCTGTGAGCTCCTCTTGTAAGAAATGTGCAGGATCCTTTACTGAGTTAGTGACTGTCATCTCTGCAGGAAAGCACCTTAGCGCAGTGCTTCCCTGGTACAGCCAGCCAAAGCTGTTTGCATCTCAGTGCCGTGCTTCCAACTTCAAAGTCAGCAGAGGGCTTTATCTCCCTCCTGGCTTTCCATCACAGCACCCCTCTGTGCCAGAGCTGTGGTTTCCATCTCTGCTTTCCTTCACATTCCCTCGGCCCTGCGATGCTGACCGTGCTCAGTGCCCTTTGCCTCCTCTCACACTGGGGGTATTTGGCGACACGTTCCTAACATCTTCCCTCAACACGTCAAGGGATGGCCTGAGGCACACAGCACCATGCAAAGGCATGTGTCTGCCCTGTTCCCCTTGGACCCCAGCAAGCCTCTCCCCTGCGTTTCTCCTTCTTGAACCAGGTCTCTGTCTCTGTCGATCTCTTTACATTCTGCAGCACGACCAGGTAGACAGCTTGAATCGAAAACAAGCTTTCCTGCCCAGCGTGATGGGGAAGCACCTCTCCTTCCCCGTTGTCACTACTTCCCTCCCGAGGTAACTAATAAATTGCTCTGAGTCTTTAAATGGGCTGTTATTCCTTCCATCAGCACTCGCTCACTCTTGACTCACAGTGCACCTTCAGCTTCAATGAATTTATTGGCATGACAAGGTACACAGGTGATGCCAAAGTTGACAACTTAATTCATCAAGTGCTACTGTCTTTCTCTCATTTGCACTCTTCTGTCGCTCCTTTCCTCTTTCCCCCTCCTCAGCTCTCCTTTCTTTCTGTCCATCTGTCTGTCTTTCTCTTTCTGTCTGTCTGTTTCTCCCTCTCTCCCTCCTTCTCCCTCTAATAGTCTCCCCAGGTGATAGTTAGCTGTCTCACACTCAAGACAGTCTGTCTCTCTTGACAAACGGAGCTGTCGATCAGAGGGCTCACCAGAAGGCGAAAGGAATTGGTCTTTGCAGCACGTTGGCTGTTTTCTTGCCTTTGCAGCATGCATGGGGGGCGGGGGTTGAGGGCAACAGCCTTCAAACTGACTTACAGAAGCCATGTTTGCTTTAAGGCTGGTTTGGGACTCCAGAGGAGCGAGCTGTTGTGTCACAGGGACAGAGGAAAGGAGAAAAGCCTATCAACCCCACATGTGTATAGGCAGGTAGAAATATCATTTAAGAAGAAATCCAACATCTTGACAAAATCCCCCCAGAGGATAAAGTCTCTGTTAAACAGAGTAGCAAATGATCTCTCCTTCTCGCCCCCCAGTCCCATAATCCTTTGTTGGCATGGCAATTGCCAAAGTATATAAAGAAAGAGACAGATCCCTCAGGTATCTGTCAGCACTAGATACAATCTACCCAGGACAGTGTGTGTGTGGCATTTAATCCTCCATACATCAAGTGTACGCCCAGGATATAGTGTCACACTGTATTTGCGCTGCATCCCTTGTGCCTATTTGTCATGAGTGTCTGCGCCCGATCCAGTGGCAGGTTGATCCATAGTGTGATGCCATCTTGGTTATATCTCTGCTTTTCCTCAGGCTTTGGCAGAGTTTTCATCATTGCGTTCTGATGCAAAGTTTCTTTTTTTTTTATCACTCCTTTTACTTTAAGGAAGTAATTTTTGCAGGCACCAGTATATCATGACCATCAGAACGGAAAGTGTATGAGTGTATCCCTATCATCCATCAGTATCCCTACCTATATTGATTACTCTTCTATGCCTTTTTCAGTTTGCACAATGTTTAGTGGGTCCTGCTTTTTCTCTTGCATTTATGAACCACAGGGCTGATTCTCTCCTTTTCATTCCCTTTCATGTAAAAGACTAGTTTATCTTTACTTTATGCCAGCAGTGAAGAATCAGGCCTGTTTTGTCTGCCTGTGGAAGGGTCTGCCTTGGGTTTGCTGTGCCAAGGAATTTTGCAGCACAATAATTTCTTGTAAGGAACTCCCTTTAACAGTCTGAGGCTTTGCATATATTCCTCCCCTGCTCCTCCTACTCACCAGCTGGAGCTGTAGATGGTAAGGCATTGTACTTCCCGTGACACTAGTCGGGTAGCAGTCACTGGGGATGCCATACAACCTGCACATAGTAGTTCCCTAAGACTGAGAAGGGGAACTGAGCCTTAGAAAGATGCAGTGACTTATTCAAGGATATAGCACAAGTGTGTAGCAGAACAATCACTGCACCTGGAATACCAGACCTACCGAGTCCTTCACAAAGACATTCCTCCCTTCATTTTTTGGTAGTGTTGCTTACCCTGCTAACTGTGATATTACAGGTGCTCAGGTGTGGATGTACTGTTACAGCAGAGAGACATGGCTTATGTTTTCCATTGGACTTAGTTTTTGATCCCCTGCTGCGGTGGAAGTATTTGCAGTTTTTTATTAGTGTTCTTTGTTGATCAGCAGGAGAGATCACCTCATTCCTGCTCTCCAGCCAGTAGCACTGGATTTCTGGGGTGGGGAGTATTTGCTTGCAGAACCTTAGACAAAAGCTGTCTGTAAAGCTGTTGTACCACTCAACGTAAAGGTGCTGGTGACCCTTCCCAGGTGTAACTTCATCCTCCTGAAAGGACAAAGTCTACCTATTTCTTCTCAGTTTGACACTCGCTATTCCGAGACTTCTTACAAAATTTTGCTGCTTCTTTCTCGTAGGCACCCACATTTATAGCTTACCCTGGACATCTGACAGCCAGCCTCCTCCTAGCCTCTCAGAACAATTTGGGTGGGTAATCTTGCTTAGCTCTGGTGGAAATTGAGTACCCAAGGCTCTTGTCCCCTGCATTTCTCTGCAATCCTAGTGTATAATATGCTGATTACCTCAGTTTGCTAACACTGAGAGACCAGCAAAAAATTTCTGTCAATTTTGAAGAGGGCAGACTTGAAGCCCACTGGGGGAAGAAGGACAGCCAGTGTTTTTACATGTCTTGATAAAGCTGCAGGCTACAAGAAATAAGCCTCGTGCCTGGCAGTCTGGGAGAGATTCTCCTTTAATTGAAATGGCACTGGTAATGTGTTTACAGAGCAAAGCTCTTGGAATCCATCCCTCCTCTCCCTTGCGGTTGTCTGCACGTATACAGCACATCTTTACCACATGGCAAAGCTTGGAAAAGGAGACAGTGGGAAACTTCCAAGACGTCAACATGCTGCTGCACGTGGCTAAAACAAAACAGAGTGCTCTCTTTTGGCAGGGAACCTCAGATGGCAGAAACTCTCCTCCCCAGGAAACCTTGGCTCTCAGTTGGTTTGTGGGAAGGAGATCACCACAATCACATCTCCGCTCTAGCCAGCTGCTTACTTTGTTTGAAGACACCTTTACTTCAGGAGTACTGTATTTGTTTTTTCCTCTTTTCTGCTGGATCAGACTTGTGTAGATGAGCATTTCTGACAGAAGGGATTCTTTGCCTTGAACTCTTTGGCTTTCCCTTCTCAGATGGCTGGTGATAACACCCTGGCCTTTAGAAAATATGCTGCTGCAGCTATCACCAAGCTCAACAATAGCTAACAATTGAAGGTCTCGCAGCTGGCATTTCATAACTGTGTGTGCTGGGGAAGGCCACCATCTGTGGATCCAGCAATAGTGACAATGCAGGAATGTGCTGAGCAGCCCAAGCTGAAAAAAAATGTGGAGTTGCACTTTCAGTCTTTTTCACACTCAAAATTTGTGACTTTTTGGAGATGGGGACTTGTTCCAGGTTCATTTTTGCTTGAAATGTTTTTGGTAGGGCTTTCGGCATCAGAAGAGGCAGCTGCTCTTTGCTAAGACATTAGTCTTCTGATTGCTGATCTGACTACTCGGCAGTGGCTTGTGTTACAGATTGTCCGTCACTTGCTGAATTGGATAAAGTGAATCCTCTTGCTAAGGAAACAGCAGTGTTTTCTTACCAGACTGTTGTCCTAGGCCATGAGTTGGAGAGTTGTAAATCAAGGACAGTGTACAGTACTTTACACTCTTCTCCAAAACTGTGCACTTAACACAAGAGCGGATTTTATCCAAAGCATGTAAATGTCTGAGTATGGGCTTATTAGCTTTTTTCTTTATACTTTTGACTGGAAACAAACCCAGCATTTCCAAAATGCTATGCTAGCTTTCTGCTCCCCTAGAAGCCTGAAAGCAAATCTGAAAGGTGGTTACAGCAAGCTGTCCTGCTCCATTTTACTCATTTCAATGCATAAGGAAAGAAAGCCTGCTAATAAAAGATGTTTTACATGTACCACATGCATTTGATTTGAGTGAGAGGCTTGTCACTGAGAAGCTGCCTGTCTTAGTTGAAAATGAGCCAGATCCTTGGGTACGTCATATTTGCTGCCCTGTGGCTTATCACAGAGGCTGTGGGATAAACCGTGGGCAGCCAAAGGAATCTGAGAACAGGGTTTGGAGAGAGCTGCCTTGTCTTTTCAGCCCGTGTGTGGATGTCCATCTGGTGGTTCATGAAGGCAGTTCTGTTGGTTGTACCGTCTGTCCCTAATGAGCTGAACATAACCAACAGCAAAAGATCTGAAAACAAACAAACAAAATCTTTGGCTCTGTTTCTCCTGCATGTAAGGCTATGATGGACAACCTCGTCTTCATTCAGAGTGGGGTGTTAGCTGAAATTAACTTTCTTCCCTGCTTGCCTAATCAGGAAAATCCCAGTCACCTGGTACGGATGCATAGAAACCCTCTCTGAACCTGTACCTCTTGCCCTGGAATGACATAGGCTTTTGTCTGTGCTTTCTTGCCACACCTGGCCTGTGCTCCCTAGTCTGCTTCCCAAAGAAAGAGTTAACAAGCAGGAGCCAAGGACTGCTGGGACTCAGTTAAAAAACCTTAATCTTGCTTTTTTCTCTCAACTGTCTGATAAAGAGTCCCTGTTCTGACTGCAACACTTCCTTGAAGACATCACCCATTCTTGCTGTGTAAGAATTTGTCCAAAGGCCATTAACATCAAAGGATGAGCTCCCTGGGCTCTGAATCAAGCCCTAGAAAGGCTGCATATTAGGACTCAGCTGCATACCACGTACATCTGACATGCTTAATGTTTCTGTGAAAAAGTTTTTCTTAACAAAATTCTCAGAGATGTCTTTGGAGGATCTGGACACTAAGGACAACTTCTCTCACAGAATTTCTCTTCCAGGGTGGCTGATGATATCTGCAGAAAAAAAGATTCTATATTGTTTCAGTCCCATAAGTAAATACTTGCCAGATTTAAAAAAATGGTCTAGGGGAATATATAAACACACTTGAAACAAAGACCAAAAGCTGTGTACATCTGTAGTCCCTAAAGTGTTTGGGATTAGGCGGTATTCCAAGGGTTAATCCCTGGAGATTAGCATGGCAAGCACTTCTGTTGTTTACACATGTCCTGTGAAGAAGGCTGTGTTTTCACAGCAGGCCTCTCTAGGAGGGTTAGCCATAAAGTGCTTGCAGTCAGTTTTACAAGCGGAAAGAACCAGAGCAACACGAGTGGCAAATGCATAGAGCTGTCCTTTAAAGAGATGAACCACAGATAAGTGGATCACTGCAGTCCTGGCATAAATTTGATATGTTAATAGAAAAGAAAAAGAAGTTTTGTAGCAAGGGACCAATACTTCATATCCAGAGGTCCAAATCTGGTGATAAGGGGATATCAGGCATGCATATGGCTTGTGCTTTGTGCTTTCATTTACATGCTAAGCATGCAACTGAGAATTCACTCTCCTGGGCTGCATTAGGATCCACAAACACAGATTTGTGACCTTGTGCTTGGGGCGGGGGGGACACCAAAAAGCCATGTGTGGGTGAAAAGCTATCAGCATTGAGCCAAGGCTGGGGCTCAGGCTTGGAGCTGGGACTGCTTTAGGGTAAAAGGCTGGGGTCTGGGTTTAAAGCTGAGGTGCTGGATTAGGAGCAGGAGTGACATTGCTTTTATCCCTGTCCCACAACATCACATCCATGCACTGAAAAACAAGGTTGGCTTGAGACTTAAGCTGTTTTTTCCTCGCTGTTTCTCTCTCAGTTAGGAAATAAAATAATTTCTCTCCTGACAATTTCATGGAGACAAGTTTAAAAAAAAAAAAACCCAAAACAGTGGGAATGAGTATAAGCAATAGAGCTCAGTTCCATGCTGGCTTTTCCAACAGCTCATGGATGGGACAGTCTAACAGGTTTACAGTCCATGCTGCTATCTGTTAAGAAACAATGTATTGGAAGTGTTTCCCATGCAATTTCATGCCGAAAAATAGTCCAGACACTTAACTGTATATTGGATGAGGCAGAGCCTTCCTTTGGACAAAATGGTTTGGCTTGTCGGCTCTTACTCTCAAATGCGGTGAGCTCTTGACACCCTACCCAGCTTAGCAAACTGGGAGGGCTTTCCACATGGCTTTGATTTACAGCATTCTGTCTGCTTCTCTGCTCCCAGTCAGTGCAATACGCACAGTCCCCATCTGGATTTAAATAATTGCCTTCGTGGCATCTCAGTGGGTGAGGCTCAGCTGCACGATGGGGGAAGCTCGCCGAGATGCAAGGCCCAAGCTAGCAGCCCCTGTGCCTCCTTCAGCCTGGCATCAGTAGTGATGCTGGGATGGAGATCTGCCATGCTGGGGCAGAGCGGTGTGGGGGCACATGTGGTTTGGGAGCTGCAGATCTCTTAAGTGGTTTCCATGCTCTGGCTGGGATAGACCCTTCCCTAAAGGCCACCAGGGATGGACGTGGCAAGGCACCCCCTTTCAGACAATAGAAAGAAGCAATTTTTACACCTTGTAAAAACTGTAGAGTATTTTGGGTCCCACGAGATTAAAAAACAAAACCAAGCCTTCAACGTTTGCCTCTACTTCACCAGAAGTTTTAATGCCGAGAGAGGTGCTGGCAGGATGAAACAAGCTGAGCAGAGCAGAAGGTCAGAAGGATGTTTCAGAGTCCACTCTCTTTAATGAAGTTCAGCAACTTTACTCTCTGCCCTCCCGCCCTGGTGACAGCTTCATCTCCCTGTGGCTGAGGCTTCAGCATGAATCAGACCGTAAAAAACACATCTTGGGTCTCATGTCGCATTCATCTGCAAAGTGCTTCAGAAACATTAGCATGCCGCATCCCAAAGGGTGTCTGGATTTTACTTTCCAGCCCTCAGCTTGCTCCCTTTGCAGACCTGAGCAGCAGCAAGCTGCTTCTTGTTACTGCTGTAAAGAGCTGTGATTAGCCTGCTGTATACATAAGAGGGAAATTAAACCATTTAGTTGTATTTAGCAGCTCAGCCCCTTCTTCAGGCCCTCTCTCCCCACTAAACACTTTAACTAAACAATGACTAATGAGGCCAATTTGCTGTCAATTAATTGCCCCAGGAAAGGACCCCTAATTGTGGTGAGCAAGGTGGCAGCTCTAAAGCATTCAAGGGCCATATGATGGTCAGCATCCCCCCTACCTCTGCCTTGGGGCTTATTAGCATCTTTGTGTTTGTTGCAAAGTGCTGTTAATTGGGAGCTGGGGACAAGGAAATGAGAACTCTCGAGACTAATTGATAGGCACCTGCGGAGGGCTTTAGTGGCTGCAAAGTTCCTTTGACTTTGGAGAGAAGTCCTGATGTTTTCTTTTTACCCTGAAAGCCAGGGGCTCCTGTGGATTAGTGGGTGGGAGTCTTAATTTTCTCCAACAGATGGGGGTCCTACTTGCCAATAGAGAGGAAGGTAACTAGGCTGGAGGAAGCAACTAGCTAATGAGGATATATGGAAGGGGTTGTGGTGACTTTCTCTATTTGTATCCAAGGTGCCCTTCTTGGGATAGGCAGTTACAGCACTTAAATGGAGCTTATGGGCTTTCTTCTTTTCACTACTATTTGCTTCTGTGTCTTGGAGGGATTAAATAGCTGTTGCTGTATCTTAGGTCTGTAGAGTGGGAATAAGAGTTCTATTTTTTTAATGTATTTTGTGACTTATTGACAAAATACCTGACTGTTAAGCAGTCTTGTAATTTCAGACTGGGGAGTAGCTGCCCCACAGTATGACTGTATCTAAGGGTCTTATGCAAAGCCCTGTTTGCCCAAAGGGAGTAGTCAGACCATCTGACTGTGAACTTCGTGTGAGTGTGTTTACAGGGCTCAGAGCCATCTTCCAACTAGACCTCCACGTCCCTCTCTTCGTATTTTTCATCCTGCCATACCCAATTTGAGTTCCTAGTTCTGTGCTTCCTGCCCTTGTCTCACAAACCCACCCTCTTCCTGCACTGAGGTTTGCAGAGTAGGAACCAGAAACCGCACCCCATGGCTATAAGTACCCCTTGCAGGTAAGTACCCCTTATGCTAAGCAGTGGTTCCCATTCCCGACACACTGTGCTTGTGCTGTGTCTAGATACTCTGATCAAAAGACAAATATTTGAACTGTTTGTGAGCTGTGGCACGACCAGTTCCAGTATAAACTAAGTTAGGAAAAAGACCTCTAGAAGCATTGCTGGTTATACCCTTCATCAAGGGTGGCCTTGATGCTTTCTTGTTCCATCCCCCATTGCACTCCTGGAAAGGTACGCAGGAGCTGGCCTCCTGGATGTGACCTCACTTCTCTTAGCCATTGGGCTGACTCATTTACTAGGAGATTAGGGGTGTAGCACCACTCCTTGCCTACTTCCATAGCCTTGAATGATAAAGCTGATCCAGCCCACCCACATGATCCCAGGTAATATCTCAGGAGGAGTTTTGAGCTCCGAGGGGTTTCGGTCGTAAAAGACAAGGATAACAACAGCAGACGTTTGCATGTTCTCTTGTTTGTGGTTTCCTTGCTGCCTCCTGTATGCGGCCCCTGGTTTGTAATAACTGCTATAGCGGGTGTTTTTGAGACACGGTAATGTTTTGTGGAAACAAATCACTTGCTTTCATCTTGAGAGCAACAGTGATTGCGCTGGGGGAGTATGCTCTATTTTTCATGTCTCAGTCTTTCTTATTATTTAAATTAATGTGAGTTGCAGTTGTCATGAAAGTGAAGGATTGATGGCAATTAACTAGAACGGGCTTGGCGTAAGCAGGTTCTGCACAAGCCTGTCCTACCTAGCTCTGTCACTGTGCTTTGCCTGGGACTTGAATTCCCACACCAGCTCTGCCCTTGCACCCCTCCTGCCCTGCAGCCCCCCCAGTTCTCCCAGCCCAGCGTGCCCTACAGCATCTCTGCCCTTCTCCCACTCCTGCTGTGCAGGCTACCTGCTCTTCCAATGTGAGCTTCTCAAGAAGAATGGCTACTGGTTAGTTTGGGCGTTGTTATTTACCCTCAGTGGCATGTAAGATGAGATGCTGAGCTGGCATCAAACTTGTCCTGTAGATATGAAATGTAGAAGAAACAAATATGTGAGTTTCAAGCCATTCTTCTCAGCGCTCATTTCCAGCTCTCCAGACTCTGTCCCTGGCATGGGTAGGGCATCCTGCCTCTCTGGGGATGGAGCAGTGGGGTACTACACTGTGCTTCCTTTCACATCGGTCTCTGCTCCCCACCCCATCCAGGGGGATCCTAAGCACAGGGTAATGGATACCCCATATTACATTTATGCTGAAAAAAAAAAAAATCTGGTGATTGTATCTTTTTCAGCAGTACCAGAGAGCCTGGCAGTGCTTTCCCATGGTCCCTGGATCCAGGAAGGGTCCAGCAGCAGCCTCATCTCCCCTGGAGGGACAAGTTGTTAGGCTGAATATGAAAATGCCTGAAAGCGCTGTTTAACTGTAGTGCTTCCCCTACTGTGGGTCTGCAGGCTGTTTTTGCCTGTGCTAATGGTTCAGAGAGGCCAGACACAAAAGGGTTTTCCCGTTGAGGGTCAACAAGAGATGGCTGGGCAAAAGGAGGCTGCAGCAGCCAGAAGATCCTGGTCCCAGGAGGTTTTATTCTCAGCAGTCCTTCTTCCAGCAGTCTGGGAACTGTGAAAACATAACACAACCCACACATGGGAAAAAATAATAAGGTCAAAGCTTCTCATTTTAAGACTGTCCTAAAAAGGTGTGTGCAAAGTAATGACAAGTGCCAAGGAGGCAATGTTAACTGTTGCTGGTGCTGACAGTTTTGGCATTCTAACACGCTGGCTTGACACCCTGAAAATTAAGTCTCTGACTTTTTATCTGAGTGAAATTACTGTCCACTAAGATCCAGTCATTTTTAATGCTAGCTGGCTTTGGATTCTAAGCAGATGAAACCAAGCCAGGTTTTAAATTCACAGGGAAATAATTTCCTGCCCTATTCCACCTCCTCTCAGCCTTTCCTTGCCCTCTGACCAAGGTGGCAGCTGAAAGGAGCCAGCCGTTATACTCCTAACAAGATTTCAGCCTTGGATGCCCTTTTATCCCTCATCTGAAAAAGTAGCGAGCCAGATATGACCATCTGGACACATCCTTCTCCTCTTGGGTTTTTGGTCTGCATGGTCAGATCTGTTTGCATTTGCTGAGTTTACTTGATCCTCTGCGAACTAAAATGCCTTGAAGGCTTTGGAAGGTGGCAGGGTACACATGTCCTAACTGCAGCTCCACTGCTGGTGCCTCATAGTGGCTTCTGCTGCTCTCTCCTCGACTGTTTCGGCCATCATCACATCATTCTGCTAGGACCTCAGACTGGCCTACAGCTCCATCTGCTACTCCTGCTTGAGCTTAGTCCTTCTTGGTTTGTTGCATGGGTTTTTTTCATGATGCAAATGTTAACCTCTTGAGGTTAAGATAAAACCCCCAAAATGCGGTCTAGCCAATGGTTCTACTCCTGGGCTCTGCTTACCCGTGTTTGCCAGCACACCAGAGAAGCTGTGCTGAGGCCACTCCAGAGTCACCATCCTTGTGTCCCCTGACAGAGCAGCTAGGACATAACTGTTGCAAAAATAGCAGCATGTGTTTTCTTTCCCAGACTAAGCCTCTCTGTCCTCTCCAGTGCGTGTTGGTCTCAGATCTGAAACACAGTACATACTACATACAGGTAGCTGTGCTGCTACAGGACTGAGGTGACTCTCCGGGTTGCTTTGTTCCCTGTAGTAACAGTTTGGATTTCTGCACCAGAATTTGCAGGGCTCTCCCAGCCTGCAGCTATGCTGGCTGGAGCAATGGGTTTGTCTGTCCTGAGCCATGAGACAGGGGACTCCCCTCTGGGGAGCCTGTTCCTGTCTTTGACCTCCCCAAAGTAAAAGCTTTTTCCTCATTCTGAGTCAGAAGTTTCCCCATGTTGCAGCTCATGTCTGCTGCTTTTCACTTTTCACTGTGCACCTCTAAGAAAAGCCTGACTCTGTCTTCTCTGCATCTTCCCACTCGCTATTTGTAGACAGCAATAAGATCTCCCCTCAGCCTTCTCTTCTTCAGGCTGAACAGACCCAGCTCTCTTAGGTTCTCCTTGTACATCAAGTGCTGTAGCCCTTTGACCAACTTGGGAGCCCTCCAGTGGACTTGCTCCAGTATGTCAATGGCCTTCTTGTAGTGGGGAGCCCAAAACTGATGCAGTGCTTCACATGCTGTCTAACAAGCACCATAAAAAAGGACATAATCACTTCCCTCCACTTACGGGGCTACACTCTTGCTAATAAAACCCAGGATGCTTGGTCTTTGCTGCAAGGGCACACTGCTAACTCATGCTGAACCTGTTGGACCCCCACATCTCCTGGACTGTATGAGCCCAGCACTTTCACCTTTCCAGCAAATATCAGGGTGGTTGAAGTCTCTCACCAGGGACTGTGATTGTGAGGCTTCTTCTATCTGTCTAAAGCGGTCTTTGTCCACTCACTGCCTCTTCTTAATCAAATGGTTGGTAGCAGACACCAGCCAACAGGGATGACACTGTGACATCCTCTGATCCTTAACGCCTAAGCTCCTAGCTAGTTCACCACCCAGAGCTGGGTGCACTCCAGCCACTCCTTTGCAGAGAGTACACCTCATTTCCTCGCCTTTCGAGCCTGTGTTTCCTGAAAAGCTTGTATCCATCCCACACAGCACTGCCAGCCCTGAGAGCTGTCCCACCATGACTTTGTCATCCCAGTGGGTTTATAGCACTGTGAATCTGTGTGAACATCTAATTCCTCCTGTTTTTTTACCATGATACTTGCATTGGTGGACAGACATTTGAGATGGGCCCCCAGCTGTCCTGCTTTCACAAGGGGAGTGCAAAAGCCTTTCCTGTTGTGTTGGCCCCCAGCTCCTTCCTCACTGCCCTCCGTGCTGTCACTTCTCCCCAGATTATGGGAATCCTTCTCCAAAATGCCTAGCTTAAATCCCTCCTTGCCTAGGTGAGTGAGCCTGTCAGCAAAGACATGTCTGTGTCACTTTGTTTGACAGGTCCTGTTCCTGCTTGGGAGCCCCTGTTCCGCCAAGGGGGTCCCATGTTCATAGATGCTGAAGCGTTGTCCATGAGTTTGGGGCCTACAGGGAGGGGCTAATGAGCTATGGGCTGTAAACAATATTCCTATGAATCCAGCAGCACAGCTGGAAGTGGTGAGTTGCTCTCTTCAGGCTTCATTCCCCTCTCCCCACCTAGCTCATAGGCAGCTTTGCCGCAAAAGGACCATCAGCCACTCCTGCCAGGGAGGGGGAAGGGGATGCTGCTGTCTGTTTACTCTGTGGTAAGCAAAGCAGAAAATGATGTTGTTTCATTCCTCGCTACACACAAATTTGGAAGCTGAAAATATATGAAAAAAAAATTAGAAGATTCCTTTTTAGACAAAGTCCCTCACCACGTCTGGGGTGTGAAGCGTGGAAGGAAGACATGGATGTGGCAGAGGAGAGACTGCAACAGCATGGTCTGCTTTGGAAGCTGATACACCAGCACACTCCATACCTGGAGGTACCTGTCCGGGTCCCAGCGTGGTCACTTTGGTTCCGTGACACAAACTCAGTTAGCTTGGAAGGTCTTTAAGGATCCTGAATGCCCGAGCCATGGCTGGTCTTGTGAATCTTTAAAGACCCTATCATGCTTTTGGTGCTGTGCTGTGTGAAATGCAGTCAGCCAGAAGCTACCTATTGCGGGCAGCCCATGGGGGATCCCGCTTGGCTGAAAGATGTTGCAGAAACCTTCCTGCTATTGCCACTGTGCCTTCCCTCAGCAAATTCCCATTAGCCGTGGCATATGTCCCCGCTTCTCACGTCGTCGCGGCAGTTGCAACAGAAATGAGCTTAACAGCTCTCCAGTTCAATTCCCAGTTTGGTTTTGGTTACATGAGCAGCAGAGCAGGGTCCTGGCTAGCAGCATGGGTTCTGTGTGCCCGTGGGAGGTAGCAATAACTAATACACCCTCTGAGTCAGTGCCTTGAGGCCTAGCACCCTGCAGGAGGACATAGAACTGCGTCTGGGACTATTTGGAGTGTAAAAATTAGCTGGGACAGTGCTTGGAGCCTGCTGACTCCTTCCCTGCAGCCTGGGAGTTCTGGCAAGTTCTTAGAGGTTATTTTATGAAGGCCCCCAAACCTGTCCAAACACAAAGCATCACAGTTGCAGCAAAGGCCATTTGTATCTGCAGATCCTTGAAGCAGTGGTACATACTATTCTGATGTAACTTCAGAAACCCAGGTAGTAATGAGGAGCGCAGCCTGTGAGAGGAGTCTGTGTCTGCCTCTGGCTAATAAGTAGGTAGGTTAATGAGTCAGGCAGGCTGCCCTCCAGAAGTCTAGGTAACAAGGTCCAACTTTCTTTTGTCTTCACAGTTCCACCAAAGATCTCCAATATCTCCTCGGACATCACCGTGAATGAGGGCAGCAACGTGACCCTGGTTTGCATGGCAAATGGGCGTCCTGAGCCTGTCATCACCTGGAGGCACCTCACCCCAACAGGTAAGAGACCCAACTGGACTCGACTGTGCTGGTGATTTGTGAACTGTACAGTAGTTTCCTTCTCTTCCAACATCAATACAATACAGGCAGCTGTAAAAAAGTGGAAAGAGTCTTAAATGTACTGCAAGCTTGTTTTGCAGTGTGATTTCCCAGGCATGATAACCAGATTGTCTGAGGGAACAAATGAAATTACTTCTGTAGATGGTCTACAGAATTGGACCTGTAATTCTAGCTTTGGTGTTCCTCTAGTTGTCCCAGTCTCTACTGCTGGTAATGCACATCACGGTGGTGAAGGCAAAACACTGCTGGTGCCAGAGAGAGGGCAAAGGATTTCTGTTTAGATATTACATAGAAGAGATTCTTTCTGAAAACCATGGAATTTGCTTCCCACTGATTTGCCTTAAAAGGGAGAGGCAAACAGTGGCACAGGTGATTTCACATTACTCTCCACTTTGGCAGACAGTCTTCCTGTGTCTTGTGAGGTGAGTAAAGAAGGCATTTTATCTGCAAGATTAGTGAAGAGCAGGGTGGAGACAGAATAAAGGAGAACTCACCAGCTTTGTTCTGCTATCTAACTGTGCCTTCCACACTCAAGGATGTAGGAAGCTTGGAAGGAGAATATCCTTTCAGTAGTCAGACTTGATGAGGTTAGCAGCTTGGCTTGCAAGGAAACCTTTACCCCCTAAAGATTTATCAGTAGGATGGGAGCAAGAGGTAGGTTTCTCTTCCCCTGATTCATGTCCTTTGAGAAGAACTCTTTACCTGATTTCTTTTGCCGTCAGATATTCTTTCATCTAAAATGTGTGGGGAAAGCATTGATTAGCTCCATATGAATAGTCTTCTGTGATATTCCCATATATGTAAAGGGTTAAGGAGGATTTGAGGTAGGCAGAGTACAAGCTTTCTGCATGTGCTACAGACCGTCAAGCTATCTACTGCAATTCAGCAGCCAGAAAAGGGGAGAACATTGCAGAAAGAAGGTTGGGGAGAGAAAGGTAGAACGACACATTGGAACAGAGCTCAATCCAAGGGCTGCATCCAGAAGCCCCTGGATTTGGGGCCTGTGGTTCAGATCAGGGTTACTCAGATTTCCTGTCTCATCCCTTCAGCCAAACCAAAGTCCTCCTGAGCTTTCATGTATATGAAAGCCAGATATGCAATTTGTATTTCTGGCCCATTTCTTGCAATACCAAAAGAAAGAAGTCAGGGAAAGACTGCCAGAAAGAGGTAGGAGGAGCAGAGCTGATGAAGGGAACACTACTCCTCTGTGGTATCATTGTCACTACCTGACTTTCCTCTTCTGCTCTTTTCAGTATTAAGCATGACTGTGCCATTTGTATATATAGGGAAATAGAAGCTTTTTTTTTCACATTTGATTATGTATATAGAATCTTCTAGCTCTGGAATTTCTGCTCTTAAGATTTCTTTCATATCAAATCTTCCATCTTACTGCTGCATCAGTCTTTCAGTCCTCCAGCTAACTCTTTCTTGTATTCAAGTAGGAGACACTCCCTAGCTACTCCATGAGCACAGCCTAACATTGTCCAAGTTAAGGGCGTTACAAGGATGCTAGCTTAAGCCTTCATGAAAACTAAGGCCTGGTACACATGAGATGCACTGTTCAGAGCAATAATAAGCTGGTTCTTGTCCTGATTCATCACTTTGACTGCATGTTTGTGCTTTGTGGTTTTTTCCGGTTGTACTGCCTACTCCATTGTATCAGATACAGACTTCTTTTCTCCCTTTTAAAAAGGCTCCTCAGTGCAACTCTTCATTCTGGCTATCCCCTCTGGTGAGCAACTGAGGAATCCCATCCCTGCTTTGATTCCAGGGTCTGTTTTCCTGGGTCTGTTGTTCAGTTTTCCAGCATGCCCCTTCACACTTTTTCTCCCATGCTGTGTGTCTCAGAGGTGTTGCCATGTTAGCATCCCTCAGCGCCATCTCACTGACCCCTTTCCAATCCATCCTCAGTCCTCACCTCTACAGTAAAGCCTGCCAAGCACCCCCTTCCTAACCAACTAGAGCCAGGGATGAAGGGCAGGTCACAGTCCATCAGCTTCATGTCTCACTGATTGTTGTTCTCTCTCTTTTTCCCCATCTCAACCCATCTGTTATCTTTTACAGGTACAGAGGAACTGCTTTCAGGCAGACATCAGGTCTTTGAGCAGCATGTAGCCCAATAAGGCACTCGTCCCAAAATGGGGGACAGAAGGGCTACTTTTAAATGTTTTCCTTGAGTTTGACAATTAATGTAAATTCCAAATCTATTCCAGAGTTGCTGCAGTTAGAAACACGTCTTATCTTGGAATCTCCCTTTTCCAGAACTGTAAGGCATTTTGGCTAGATTTATGCTAGTTTTGAAGACATCTGCCATGCATCAAAGAGCTATTTTAGATCATTGTAAAGGTTTCTAAAATACATCTCTCGGCTTGGATTTTTTTGCGGTTAAACTTGTGACTGAAGAACTGGAAGAACGAATGTTATTGAGCTTGTGTAGGAGGTTTTGAATGGACAGGTTGTGAAATTAAACCAGCATTGGGGGGCGAGAGGGCCAAATTACTTTCTCTTTGTGCACTTTTCTCAAGGAGTTCATTAGCAAATTTGTCTGCTGTTTCTTTCATTCATTGACTTTGTCAGTGGTGTTTGTTGGCTAATTACCTGAGTTAGGACCACAGAAATTATTTATTTCTTATTGGCTGGGAAGCGAAAGACACAAATGCAAAGGGAAATGTTGCTACGTATGCAAAGAAGGCAGGGATGCATATGATCATTCATTTAAATGTAGCTGGGTCTCAGGAGTGATCATAGCCCACTCACCTTCCTATCTGGGAAGTTAAAAAAATTGCTTTATAAAATGCTATATTGCTTCCTTTGCTGGTCCTTCAGTCAGCAGTGGAACTAGGGATTTTTCTCACATCAGCTGTAAGCCCCCCTAGTCTTGAAGCAACCCATAGGAAAAAACCCTCTCCTTACCCTGTGAGGTAGCTGAAGTGTAGCTGTGGTTGTTGACTGTAGCACTGACACCTGGGAGGAAGGCAGGTAAGGGGAAAAATACTTTAATAACTGATGTGGAGTGACAATACAGATCAGCTTTAATTTCATGAAAGCAGGAATAACATTGCTTGGAATGATGCAAGTCCTTGCTCTCCACTTCCATTCCTCTTCAAATGATTGACTGACCGGGTTTTGACAGAGCAGGTGGAGAAAATCAGCCAGACCCTTTTATTCCTTATCCAACAGGCTATTATGCTGTAGGACATTGGCAACCTGGTCTAACTAGTTGTGAATAGTTTAATAGCCATTGCCTGGGAGCACAAACAGCTTCATTAGCTGTTGTCCTCCAGCCAGCAGAGCTCTCTTCTGGGATCGCTGACCTGCAGCTGCCAGCAACGGGCCAACACCTCCCTGCTCATAATCCAATCCCTTTCCTGTGAGTCACGACACAGCCGCGAGCTTATTAAGCCTGCCATGCCCTATGACTTTTGCCATCCCAGTTTGTGATGGTAAACCATGGAAAAGACTGTAGCAGCCCTCTGAACTGGATTTGTCGGGAAACTGTGATTTGTTCAGTTAGAGTGGGGATGAGTATTGATGATTTCCTACACAGACTACATGAGTGAGCACTTGTCAGCATTAGAAATATTTCACTAGGGGATATGCTATAGTCTCTCGTCTCTTGAAAGGGAAAAACCCCAGATTCTCCCCTCTGTGACTTTGTACGAGGAGTGGGTGTTATCCTGTTTTCTTCTTAATATTAACTTATAACGTACATGATCCATGGCCTGCAAAGATACAGATTATTTTTTCCTTACTGAATGCAGTCCAATCAAATTTCCAGTAGTTGCACCACAGCCTGGACAAGGTCCCAGCACAGGGCCATGTATCATTTATCACGCTGACACATTCTGTGTGGGCTACCGCAAGCAGCCTACCCATCTATGGCTAGTTATGTTAGGAGATGCTCTGTTTTTCCCGTACCATGCACCAAGATAACAACTAACGCATCCAAGAAAAGAGTCCAGTAAGATAGTTTACAGATGGTAGGCAATGCCTGCTTTTGAGCTCATCTTGGTTTTACTTCACGTCTTTCTTGACTTATGTTTATGCAGGCTAATGCGACTTCTCCCTACCCATAAGCTGCTGCGATCACAGTCCAGAGGCTTTAACATTTATCATTCCTCATCGCTCCATCTTATACAGAGCCATACTAAATGCCTGGTTGACTGAAAAAGAGCTTCCTGGGAAAAATAAAGATTCCTGTATGTTCATATTCTTATCAATAAATGCCCTCTCAACAGAAACCCTAAAGAGTGGCCTCTTGTGAATTGGTTTAGCAGCAATATGAACGTGGACAGTTGTTGGAAGGTCTTTGCATTACCAGAGATCTCACTGCCAAGCCTCTTGTCCTGGATGGGCAGACAAACATAGAAGAAAAAGGCAGCTCCTGTCCTATTCATGTTTCTGCTCCTTTCCCACAAGGCATTGTTGGTTGAAACATCTGCAAGGGCCTTGCTTATGGGCACTGTGGCAAGTGCTGTGAGATTGGTATCCATGTATGATGGCAGCCTGAGAGGCCGTGGCAGGGAGACAAAGCTATATTGATCCCTATCAGGCTTAGCTCAAGTTCAAACAACTGAGGCTTTTACTGGTTGTGCATAACCAGCTGAGGAGCAAACAATTGTTTTCCTAGAGCAGTTACAGAGTGTAAAACTTGTATAAAAGTGCCAGTTATCTCATTCCTGATCCAACTTCCCAGCCTCAGCCCAGCAAGGCCATTTGATAGAGAAGAGAACAGTCTGGATTCTCCCAAATTCCCCCTGACAGTCTAAAGATACCCACTTTGGCTCCAAAAGGAGCTTAGTTATTACAGTGGTAATCACAGCATAAAAACCAGTCTAGAGCAAAGCAGATAAGTATTGATTGCAACACCCAAGTTTCATGTCACAGCATCAAATGAAAGGAGATGGGAAGGCTTGTCAAATATGCCAGTCTGATTCTCCCTAGAGGGTGCTAGAAATTCTCATTGAGTCTTAGAGAATTTACCATAGCCTGGGAAGTTTAGAAGGGATAGAGAATACAGAAGAGTGCCTGCATGCTCTGTGTAATTGAGATGGTATACATATAATATGTTTATAAACAGCTGTAGAACTCATTGCCATGGAAAGTTATTTAAAGATGAGAACTTGGCAAGACTCAAACAGTTTGTGTGTTCCTGAGGATAATGTGAACAAATCTGGATATTCTTGTTATTCACAACAAAAATATTGAAAAGGATGTTAAACTTCATGCTTTGGGGCTCAATTACTAGAGATCAGGATGAGACGTAAACTGAAAGAGACAGATTATCTCACACCCCCGCTCACTCATGTATTTTCTTTCAGTGCATGCCTGTCTCCTTGTAGGACTGGCTGAACAGTGAACATGAGGGAAGCAGATAGCTCTCTGAGGGCATGAGATTCAAGATGACCATATAGTTCACATGGGCAACTTTGATCTTTATGTCCTGTGTTTGTTTGCCTCTCATTGCTGTTTAAGCCCAAAGCCTTGGTACTGCACTTTGTCTTGCACAGAAGCAGCCAGCTTATGCCCAAAGAAGATAACAAACAGAAAACCCTCAGCCAGAGTCACCACAAGTCAGCCGTGTAGGCGCTAGGTAGTGATGAGAGGGAAGGGGGTTTTCTGGTTATCTAAACCATTTGGATTTAGCCCACCTCTCTGCTGCACTCTTAAAACCTCAGTAAAACAGTTGTGAAGAGAAGGAGGAGTGTTGTTTCTGGGAGGGGGGTGGGGTGTGGGGATTTTTGTGGTGTTACTGTGCCAGCTCTTCTCATGTCACATCCTTCTCCCCCTCTAACTGCTTTTGCCTAATCAGGAATTTTAAGATTTATAAGGTACTTGTTTGACCCTGCATTTTAGGGTGTTGGGGGGCAACTGATGCTTTTTAATCAGGTTCTTTTTCCTCCTTTTTTTTCTTGCATCCTCAAAATACTCTCTGGCAAAAATGTGGTGTCATCTTCCACAGAGACCTCTTGCTTTGCCTCTTACACACTCCCTGTTTGGTTTAGGACCCTTTCTGAGGTGTCTTTTTCTCTCTTGGTCTAGTCTTTGTCTTATCCAACATTATAGGAAAAGAAAAAGGATACTGGCTCATGAAGAGCCTGGGAAACAAGCCAAAGTTTCAACTTTTTCAGGGCTTCTCCAGAAGGCATCCAAAGTTGTTTCAACCTCTATTTGCTTCCCGCTTCCGCTAGCTCCACATTTTTTACTTTTTCGGAAGTCCCCTCTTTTTAGTGCATGGCCCACAAGCAGCAGCCCCCCTGCCCCCTTCCTCACCTACAATAAACTTAAGTTCTGAATGTGCTATTGCCCCAACACACTGGAGAGCTTTGGTTTCTTCCTTCTGTGCCCAGGGAGACGCATACACTGCACAGAGACCCCTCCTGTTGTAATAGTGTCCCATTCGGTTGCTGTGGTCTGTGATGCTGTTTCAGTACAAACAGTGTTGATGCATGAAAAATTCATTTTCTTAACAGCTTTGATTTCTCTCTCCTGTCCCATGGCAGAGAGGGAGAACAAGGCCTCATAATTATTTTGGCATTTCTGGGGAACAGGTGAATAAATCTGCTGTAAGGAGGGAATTTGGCCTGCTGCCTTCAGCGGTGGTTGGAGGGGAACATCTGGAGTCTTCTTGTCAGTGCTTGGCTGCTCAACCTCTGGCAAGATTTTCTGTGCTGTTGCTGGGGAGATGTGGCAGTTGTGTACCAAGTTAGTAGCTTTCCTGCCACATAGAAATGCTCTTCTTTACAGCAAGTTGGAGTCTAGTAGAGTTGCCTCCATTTTTTCTTCTCCCAGATGGGTACCACTTATAGTCAGACATGGTGTTAGTCTTTTCCATGGCATTTTAAAGGCTGAGCTGGTTTGGGTCCATATGAAAACTTTCATCCACCTACAGAAGAGCAGCATTTTTCTAGTTCATTGCATGTTGTAATACTGCTGTCTGTGCAGTGCTATACTGTCACTACCTCTACCCTCAAGGCTAGCGCTTCTCAGTGGAGACATTCCAGATTAGTAGGGGCATTCAAGAATAACTAGCTGCTTCTATCTCTCCCCTTCTTCCATGAGCCAGTCTTGAAGGATCCCAGAAGGCTGGAGGTTGGAGTGAAAACTGAGCATCCAAGATGAGAGTTCAAAATCTTCCATAATTAATGATGACAGGAAAAGGAATTGCCATACATTACTATAAGTAGGATCTCAGCAGCAGGTTGATGAACCTTTCCAAACTCTCCATCATTCCCACCAGCACCAACCCATTGAAATCAAGGGACTTTTCTGTCATGACTGAGAAAAAGAGGAAAGGTCTGCTACCTACCCTGCCTAGCATGGTAGATGCTGTCTATCTTGCCCTCCTTCCCTACCAGCCCTCCTTGTGCTCCAAACTTTCCATCAAGCGTTCTTGTATCCTACCTATAAGTAGTCAACTACAGCAAAACAAATTGGAGACAATGTGTGGAGTGCCAGACACTGACAGTGTATGTGTTATCGTGTCTCCCTCTAGTGATGTGAACTAACGAGTCTGCTTTGGATCTCTTGTGCTTGGAGCTACTTGTTTGGTGACAGACCGTCTCTGGGTTCACGGGGGCAAAAGGCTGATATTTTAAGACTGGGTCCCATTTCCCCTGCCATCTGGAGGTCATATTCCCCACTGGCAGCTCTGTGTTCACAGCTGTAGTTCACATCTGAAAATTTAAATGTGCTTGTAAAGATACAGAGAGGTTGAGTGTGAATTAAAGAGACAAAAAATTCACAGCATTTTAAATTTAATAGTTTCAATTCAAACATCCTTAAGAAAGCTATCCTTAAGAAGAAAATGGAGAGGCTGCATTTTTTTCCCCTTGTAGCTGTAATCTATAAGTACTTTCACTTTAGGCAAGCATATTTCTCACTCTCTTCACAGTAGGAGAGACATACTAATAAAAGGGGAAAGTTAAGGTAGTAGTTTATAGCTGTTCCCCGCATTTTTTTTCATTTAAAGAGAGAGACTTCACCATTTTTGTTATTATGCTGTTATGTGGCTTCAACTGATCTCAATGGCTTCACTGACTTCAGTGCCTGATGTATTCTGCACTGGAGCCAGAGCTACTGTCTCTTCTCATCTGAGGACCCCAGCGAGCATGGATGACAGCATGCACTGCAGCACAGGGGTCCTGCCAGGACAGTGACGTCTGGAGGGAGTTTCCTGTACAGCCCCAAAGCCTTCACCCCTTCTGGCTTCTCCCACACAATCGTCTGACTGTCTGTTGCCTCTGCCTCCACTCCCATGCCAATCCCACTTATATAAATAAGCCATTTGGCTTATATATCCCAGCTCTACCGATAACTAGAAAATAGTGAGAGAGAGAGAGAATAGAGGGGTGCAGGGAGAAGCAGGAAGGAAAACATGATTTGCAAGCATCTCCTGTACAGAGATAGACCCAGGGCAAAGAAAAAGCCAGCCATCCTGAACCTGCTTGCCATGACGACCGCAGCAAGGTCAGGTGTCATTCAGCCTCCTGCAGTGTGGAGCTTTTCTCCCGGGTCTGAATACAGTCATAGTGGAAGTGGGAGTCTCCCAGCTGAAGGCACTGAGCTATTTTGGTAACGCAAAGCTGCAACAGGCCCTGATGTTGTGAACACTTGTGCTCTTTTTCCTTCCTCAGCCTCCTCTCTGAGCATTTGAGAAAAGTGTCTTCAGAACATCCCTCTCTTTCCTGTCTGAACGAAAACATGAGAGACTGAAAACATGATTCAGGGATTTTTTTTAGGAGGCTCATGTTCAAAAGCGGTGTTCTTACTTCTTCTTCAGTTACTTTTTCTTTCCCTCTGAACAGCACCTGAAAAATATGACTCTTCTCATGTACTCAATATTTTTTCATGCACTGGCTGAACAAATCATCCTTTCTCATAAACTGACATTGAGTGTACACCACAGTGTTACTGCAGCATGGGAGCAAAGCAGGCAGCAGCAGGGCGGCTGGGAGGTGCTGGTGACCGCAGGCCCATCCAGGGAAGCACAAGCTGCAGTCTGATGCAACCTTTGAAGTTCACACCTGGTTTGGGGTGACTTGAGCCGTTTGAAGGATGAGCATATCCTGCCAAAGCATCAGCACAGGCCACTGGCAAGAAAAGTGTAATGCAGGTACTGATGGCCTGGGAAAGGCATTGATCATGAGAGATTTCAGTTATCATCGTATTGACTGAGGGCCACGGCAGAGTGGAAGGGTCATGAAGTGAGGACAGGACCATATCCGTGGCACTCTTTACAGGGCACCTCATAGAGCCTACAGTTTGTCCCAGCTTGTGTCCCAGGAAAGGCACCAGTGGGAGATGTGCCGGCTGCAGTCTGGGGTAGGCAGGGGGTCCCTAGGCTCCTCCTAAGGGTGCCTGCAGGTCAGTGCCCTGTTGCATGTGCCTGGCTGAGAACTGCTGGCAGGGTAATGGCCAGCATCTGTCATCACCACCATCCTTACCTGCTGTGCAGCTTGTAGATCTGTAAAAGCCACATGAGTATGCAGGTACACACTACTGTATGCATTATTTGTGAGCCTTTTACTATGTATGTATGTTCAACATGCTGGTTGGTGTCTGTGCATGCATTTTGCTGCACAGGTAAGCTTTTTGATGTTTACCAGCCTTATGCACTAACCTCAAAGGCTTGCATCTCCTTAAAGGTAGAGTTTGTGAAACATAACAGTGAGCATGAAAAATAAAAGCAGAGGAGAAGAAAGACAGTATCCTGAGTCATACTGTACCTGCCATCCTCTGACTGTCGGGCATGGATCTGCACAGCTGTCCAAAGCCTGTCTGTACAGCCTAAACTACAACTGCATGAAGGGGACAGAGAATAAGTATTTTTAGTGTCAATCATGATAAGAGACAAAATTTCAGAAATTCCCTGAACTGCAGAAGCTCAGATCAGGCTCCAAACTTTGAAACTCCAGCCTCTTTCTGACACGCTCACTTGTATCTACCGCATTTATCTCTGCTGTACTTGGGCATCTTCCAAGCAAATAAATAATTGGTTCCTGCTTCTGTCTCCCCTTCTGCCTAAGGGACTTAAAGTTAATTTGTGCTGACTGTTAGTCTTTGGGTAGAAGCTGCTGTTGTGAAAGGAAGTCAGGGCATATATAGATAGATGGTCCTTGCACTGTGAAATTGTAAGTGCTCCCATTTCCTGCAGGGAGATCTACAACCACTTGACTGCTGTGAGGAAGATTCCTTGTAGCTCTTGGGAGCTTTCCAGGGGACAACACAGGTGGAGATGGGAAGCCCACATTTCCTCAGTGTTCCTTCAGCAAGCCCCAGCTCAGAAGCCTGGAGCTGCTCAGAAGCCTGGAGCTGCATGTACCATAACTTGGGTGAAATACAGGCACGTGGAGAGGCAAGTCACTCCATGTGAGAGGCCAGCTTGTGCCTCAGGAAATGCCAGGATAGGTCTCGGAGTCCATGCACAGAGCAGAGGCTGTAAGGGACTTGGGGACAAAGAAAAGTCACATTTGCCGTGCAGCATCTCCTGTGTGAGACCCAGGGAAGATGAGGGAAGGAGACTGTTAACTCGAACAGACAAAAGTAATTAGAGGAGTAAAATAATAGATTAATGAGCAGCCAGTGTCGAGGGAACTTATTAATTATCAGTAGAGGATTTCCTTCAATGTGCAGGCTGGCCGAGGGCATGCAAGATAGCAACCAAAACTCTAGTCCCGTTTAAGGAAGCTGCTAGGGAATTACTGGCACTGGGTGTCTGGAGAACGATAGCAGAGGTTGAGCTAAATGCTTTTTTTGAATCTCGGGTTATGTGTGGCTCAGGTAGCGGCTAGGGAAGAGGGGGATCTGGGAAATGCTAGATTGTATCTAACTGATGTTAATAATGGCTCAATAAAAATGCTCTGATAAGAACACATTAAAGTTGCACAGTTAAGTACTCACAAGCCAGGTAAGGTGAGATTTAAGGTTACAAATGCAACCTTAACTCTTCTCCTGCTGAGTGTACCTTAGCAGGAAGCCTCTAATTAAGGGGCATCAGGCTATTTCTCAAGTAATATATCATAACATTGGTTAATGCTCTCTTCAGCTTTGGACAAGTGCACACAGTGTCTTGTAATATTGTGGTTTTGTCTGTGTGTGCCTGGTGAAACACAGGGTCCATTTTAATTATGGGACTGAGAATACTGCATTAGTTGTACTTGAACCAAACATAGTGGTTTAGACACAGGGTCCATTTAGACTGTTTAGATACAGGGCAAACCACCATCCATTCTCTCGGGTCACCATTTCATGTGTCAGAAAGCAATAGGCATGGAAGATGTTGACATGAGCTGCAAGTAGTTTTGAATATGGGGTTTTCCTTTCTAAGGACTGATTTTGACTCCTTTAGCTTAACATATCGTGGTTTTTACCTAGTTGCCTTACTGAAGCATTCAGACTGTTCACAGGGTGAGATGTTACTCTGTCCCATCAGAATGTGCCACAAAATTATGCCTTTCTTCTGTCACCCAAGAGGTAACTGTTCATATATCAACGTATTTTCCTTTTAGCACTCCTACATTTACAACTTTCAGTCTCATTGCATGTACAATGGTTGTGATATAACGGGAAAGAGAGAAAATGTAAAGGGCAAATCTGTTCTTGGGGAACATTGCAGAAGCGAACAGATTCAATGGGTTTAAAACACACATCATAGATCTGACATCCTTCCTTGATAGTAATGGTGTGTCGTTAGCCTGCCCATTGAACACAAAGTCCTTTGGGGGGAAGCCATCCCTTCTGCTTAGTAAGTCCTTGAGTTAAAACCTCTGTCCTTCCCTGCATATCCTTACCGCAGTAGTCTTAGATTTCTCACAAGCCTCCATCCATGTGTCTGGCAAACATGACCTGCAGTACCCCCTGCTATCCCATTGTCCTTGCGGCTACATAGGGAGGCCTGCTTTGGTTGCATTAGAAGCAAATATTTACCATTGTTGGACTATGAGTGTCATCAAATCTGTTGGGCATCATGTGAGTTGGGGTGCAAACTTGCATGTGTGTTTGAGAGTGTCTAAAGCAGTTTGGGTGCCCTGAGTTTTATTTTTTGCATTGTGGATCACTATCCAAAGAATGGATGGGGTAGCAGGAACGACAAAGGCAAGGGCAGCAGTTTTAGCAGGAGCCAGAGAACGGTATATATTTTTAAAGGTTTCCAAATGTGCATTCGGTTGTCCCCAGCAAGAAACAATTGCGTTGTGAGAGCTGTCCCTTAGAGGCAGGTGCAGGCTGGTCTGCGTGGAGCAGAAGCTTGTCAAGAGGGTTACGTGTGAAAAGGAAAGGTCACATAACCCCAGGTGGCCCTCCAGGAGACAGGCACCAGCTTCCCATAGGGGAACAGAGCTTATGTGCAAGGTACAAGAGAACAACTGCAAGGAGGAAAGGTGGAGAATTTCATAGAAAGCCCCCAGCATGGCAAAATATGCTGATTAATTTCCACAGACCTTCATGGATCTGAAGTGAGCTAAAAATTTCCTCACTCAGAGACTTTGGGGATCACTGAGCAGAGTTTGTTTAAAAGAAATGAGCTTCATCTGAGAGGTTTTGCAACTTGTGCTAATGAGAGTCTGTCTGTCAAACTTAAGTGGCATCAAGTGGCTCAGAACAAGGGCTCTTGGGCGTTAAATGGTTCCTACCAAATACCAAGCCCATTACCATGATTGGCTGTTATAGCCCTCTAAACGGCAAAAGTGATTAAATTGGTCGTTATGAAACACTAAAGATGCATAATTATGAAAAATAAGGCTTGAGTAAGAAGAGATTTCATCTCACTCACTGCTTTGTATCTCAAGGAGGAATCAATGTAGAAATGTTTTAAAAGCAGCCAAGGGTTGCCTCTTGTCTGGTTTTCTCCTGACAGTCTGGGAATCATGAATGTGTTTGGAAGTGAGGGTGTTTCTCCAGTCTCTAGGCTGATATATGAGATGGAGACCAAATGTCCCAAGTGCCCCTCTCCGCCTAAGATTGTGTTTCTCCCTTGTCGGGGAGGCTTTGACTCCCTGCTATCCCTCACTTGGTCTTGTACTCAGAGGGAAGTCATCTTTTCTTGGTAATGTGCCATGGGATACATCTAACCCATCCACTGCGTGGGGCGATGAGGTGTGAACATGTTGGGTCCTGTCAAGAGGGAGAGCACAGCCGGCTCTACTGAAGCCACAGCAGAGCAGCATACGGCAGCGTGGGTGGTCAAGGAGGTTATGCTGGGCAAGGGCAGCTCCAGCAAATCAGTGAGTGTTAAAGCGATAACATATTGGCATATTTAGCAGACTGGGGAGTCAGAACTAAGTAGTGAGGGTTTTTCAGAAGGGAACTGCTATGGGAGGCCTTGAGATGCTACCAGTGCCAAGCTTGATGGATGAGGGGGATGAATAAAGAGTTGCAGAGCTGTTGCGCATCTCTGAGCTTAGGGTGTTGCAGGGGTGCTGGGGGAAAGGGTTGGGAAGTTCTGCTGGTGAAAAATGGGAGGCCTTTTGCCTTGATAGCAGCTCACTTTCCTATTGTTGGGCAACTCTGAGGATGAGACCAGCACTTTGCACCCTTCCTGCTCTCCCAGCCCTGCCTCCCACCTGGCTCAGTACCCCTCACTGCTGCTTTGAGCACCCCGTAAATGTTGTTCTCCCATTAAAAGCCTGGAATAGTGCCAGGCACAGAGCAGAATACATGCATGGTAGTTACCCGGCACAGCTCAGTCAACCAAGACTTCCTAAAGCTCTAATGTTCCCAGTTTGCACAGACCTTCAACAGAAGGAGATTATTTATTCATTTTACTTTCTTTTTAGTTCTCTCCCTCTTTTGTGCCACCCCAGCCCTAGAAGAGTTTTATAACCTCCTTAGAAAGAGTAATAGTGGTGCTGAGTTATGCGCAGCCTCTGGGGTCCTCTGCTCTCCTTGGGTTGCTGCACTTCTCTCTAGGTGAGCACTAGCTGAGTCACTGAGCCCAAGTCCTTGTTTCTCTTGTTGAAACTAAGTGGTCACAAGGGTTATTCTGGTATTTACATTCCCTTATTCCTGTATCTGATATGCAGTGTACTACAAGAACCTACCCAAAACTCTGCTGACCACTCTACTGACCATTCATCTCCCTCATCTATCTGTCTGTCTCTGCTCTCTTTCCTTCCTCGGGTGACAGCTGATGTTGAGTATCTTTCAGGAACTTGATTTGTTTGTAAATCAAATGCCTTTAAAAAATGATCAGACATTGCTTGGTATCAGAGTATGTCATTTAAGGCATTAGTCACTTTTAAGAAAATACTCTGTGTGTGTGTGTGTGTGTGTGATTTATGGCATTATTCATATCCCAGAAGACAAGTAATGTCATCTGCATATGTATGTGAGAGTGTGTGAGCCATCTAGTCAGCTGATTTGCCATATAAAATTGTCTTTTCCCCAGTAATCCTGTGGCTGCTGCAGTCAAAGTAAAATGTGCTGTGTCTTAAATGGAAAGCCAAGTATCTCTGCCTTTTGAAGGGACTGCGCTCTTTGCAGAGATGAAGTTGTAACACACCTCTTGGCAACTACCTGTGCCTCCAAATCTAGGCTACTCAGCCAAACTTGATCTCTCTGAAAAACTACTTGTGTTAATTTAAACAGAGTTAGAAGCATACTGAAAAGTTTCAGACCACTCTTGAGGTCTTGGACAGAGGACAGCTTGTGAAAATGGATTGATTTCATTCCTTAGATGTTTTTCTAACTTTTTTCATGGCTTCTTGTAATTTGCACATAGTTGTTGGCTTAAATCCCCAGCTGCACTGGAAAAGATTATTCTCTGTAAGGGTAAATGTTTTTCTCTAGTTCTGGTTCTGGGGATGCAGAAGTATTTCATTATTGCAGCTCTCTTCCAGAAACACTGTGACCACTATGAAGTTCCCTGCCCACACAGTAGCTTGTAGTAATTTAAGAAAAATCTGCACTTAAAATACTTCCAAAATGATGAATAAATTTGTCTAAGATTTCCCATATTATTGGCCTAGCTTATGCTAAAATATAAGGTTGTGGTTGCCATTATCTATGGACTATGGACACACACGGGTGTGTGTATCAGGACCCAGATCACTTGAGGATTAAGCTTTCTCACTCAAAACACTTCCCTCCAGAAAAAAATTAGCCCCGATGCCTTGAAGTCCTTAATTTGTGTTCAGGGAACAGTTTTTCAGGGAAGTATGTATTACAGTGCTTGGAGGAGAGAATGAGTCAAAAACTGAGCTGAGTTTCACGTGTGGAATCTTTTCCCAGCAATTTCTCATCTTATAATTTGATCTATAAGCCCGAACTGCATTTTAATCAGTTGCTTTTGACAAGGATGTCTTGGATGACAAGAAGTGTGGTGGGGGCAGTGGGGAAACTCAGTTATATAATCAAAGTTGTTTTCATATAGTTTGGAAAGGCCTCAAGACTTCCTCAAAGTTTACAGCCTTCATGGCCAGAATGTCAGTGCCTGGAAACTGTACAGGGAATTGTACCTAAACAGGGAGGGTGCATGTTTACAGCCTAAAAATGAATATACTAGTGGCAAACATTACCTTGTGACTGTGGTCTTACTTGTTTTACTGATCTTGGTCACATCACTCCATTTTGCCTGTGTGTTGTCTCTCCCTTTGCCAATTCTTTTTTTAATCTAGTGGTTATACAGTGTCAATAAATCTAGGAGGGAATGTTGCAAATTCCCTGTTTCCCCCTCTCAAATCCTGGCTTGGATATTCAAATTTAAGGTTGTAAACAGAATCCACTTGGACCTGTCTTCACATTGCTACGGCAAATGGTGTGCATTGTCTTTAAGATGGTGGAAATAGGTTCACAGGGAGACAGCTTCGTTCAGCAGAGTTGTCCAGAACAGATTTTCTGAAAGTGACTTTAAATATAAAAGCACTGTCAAAATACTGACGTTAGCAAAGGCCACTCTTTTAGCTGGCTAGCCTGCAAACCCAAAGGTCAGACCACCTACTAGCTGTTGTTTACTAGACGTCAGCCTAGTAGAGGTGAGGATGTAGCAAATAACCATGTACCAAAGCAATCCCTCTGTTACTTGACTGTCCTTATTCTGACCATTTGTAATGTAGGCTCTTTCCTCTCCAAAATTCCCCAGGTCAGGAAAAGAAAATGGAGTGAGGTACCCTTGTCAATAGCTCTTCTGTCAAAGCCTGCCTAATTTATATGCAGGCAATAACTAAATGATGCCTGTGGGGAAAGGCAGCAGAGACAGGGCTGGTAGAGCAATTTTAAGCAATCCTTTCCCATATGCATTTTTCAGTGTTCTGAAGGCCATTTTAAAAGGTAACTTTAAATTCCTAGACTAGCAAAAGTGTGAAGGAGCAGGGTTATTAAAACCATACAGCCCCCTGTAAGTATCTGAAAGAGAGTGCAGCTTGTTCTGAGGTGTTGTACAAGAAGATCAGAACATTTGCTGTCTCAAGATGCTGTTCCTTAGCAGGGTATGGCAGTCTCCAACATGTTTGCCCTGTAAATGTGGTGCTTGGGACAGGAGTGTCGCTGGATCCCCTCCTTATGCCAGGACCTGGAAGTCCGGCAGCTATGAGGTAGTTGGCAGAGAGCTTGGAGCAGATGCCCATGGGGGGAGAAGGCTGCCCTACATGATGCCTGGCACAAGCAGGAACCCAGCATACTGGCCTTTCACAAATGGCATCCTTGAGGACACCAAGACCGAGGCTCCCCTTGCTTCTGCTTCTTTAGCTCATTAAATAAGCACTGCTGTGGGACTCAAGGCTGATCAGGCCTGAAAACTGAGCCTCCCAGCCACTGAATGTCTTCTGCAGTTTGCCCTTCTCCACTTTACAAAGCAGGGAAGAGCAAGCCTCCTCTCTCTGCAAACACAAAACATTTCCGTCGATGTTGTCACAGGCCAGGCCATATCTTCAGCATGCCACAATGCAGTTGTCAGAGATGCTCTCCCCTCTTCTCACCACCACATTGTGCTGGGAATTGACTCTTCTCCCCATGTCAATGTCAGAAACTAATATTCATAGCCTCTTCCTTCCTTTCCCCCCACTCGGTGCTGGCAGCTGCTCTTCCACCCCCTTCCTGTGTTTGAGATACCTGCCACAGTAATGGGATCCTCATGCAAGCTCTTTAATTGAAAGGAATTTCTGTCTGGCCTGGAGATGTCAGGAGGCTGACGGAGACGTGTTTCTGTAAAATGAGGCTTGATCTACAGTGCAACAGGCAGTGTCTGGATCACTGAGAATCCTTCACACTCGCTGGCTCCAGCCGGCTTTTGGATGGGGGGTGTTAATTAAGGCGCGGCTGTCAGGGTGTGGGTGCTGGAGACCCCTCTGGCTCGGCTGCCAGCTCTCCCTCTGCAGCACCGGCCTGCAAGGTGCCATGGCTTCCTTTCCACTTGGCGCTTCCCCTTGCCTGCTGTGCCACTTCCATTTCTGATTCCCATCAATTTGAAAGAGAGCCCCACTGACCGCTCCTCATACGTCTCCCGGCATGGTTAATAATAATGGCCTCTGTGGGAAATGATGGGCTGAGGCAGAGAAAGGACATAATGATGCTCTGGCTGGGGTAGGCAGAAAGAGGAAAGTGAAGTGACAAGCAGCTAAACAGCAAGAGAGGGGTGTGATGATAAAAACAAACAAACCTGCAAATGTCTAAAACCCCACGGCAACAGCATCCCTGAAACAAATGGGGAGAGACAAGCTTGAGTCCCTGAGGGAGAGAAGAGGGGGAAAGAGAGAAAGAGGAAAGCGAGCAGAGAATCGGCCAATAATTGAAATGGCATCAGGGAAGAAAAGAACTGGAAAGCACAGAGGGAAAGACAGGCTTGGAATTGGCAGGTGGCAAAGAAAGAGGATGAAAGACAGAGGGAGAGAGCATGGAGGAAGGAAGATGTGGATGTAGAGAGTGAAAGGAAAAGGCAGGGGGTAATGGTATATGTGGAGCTAACCAAAGAAAATGGATGCAGAACGGGAGGTAGGGAAGCACGGAGGGGAACACCCATGCATTGGCAGAGGAGGAAAAGCAGAGGTGTACTAAGCCAGGGTAGAGAAAGGAGAGAAAACAAGGCATTTGGGGTTAGAAAGAGGGAGGAAAGAACAAAGCAGTGGGAGATAAAGAGTTAAAGAAGAGCAAGTTGAAGAGCCCCAGGTCTGGACCGTTGAAGTTCACCAAGGAGACAAAAAGAACAGTGTTTGGGAATACGGAGCACCTGATGGCACCTGCCTCTCCAGGGCTTCACCAATCTCCATCAATTGCTTGGGATCTGAGTGTAAATTCCAGGGAACTGCTTTTCATTTTTGAATGAGCAGAGTTTGATTTGATGGAAAAGCTTTTGGCCCTGCACTGCAGCCCCACCACCCCTAGCACAGAGCAGGCAGGTTTGTTGTGGGTATTATCTCCATAGCAATATAATGGCACCTGCAAGGAAAGCAGCAGGCATCTCTTGGTTGGGCAGATCAGCCACTTCCCTGCTCCATGTTTGCTGGCTAATTGTCTCTAGCGCCTGACCCTGCGCGGGAAGGATGTTTCCTTCTGTTGGTAAAGCAGATCAATGCTGACATCATGGACCATCAGAGATTTTTCTATCAGTGCAAACAGTTGCTGCTGCCCTTGGTGCTCATCAATAACCAATTATGCCATCATCTGTGTTTTCTGGCTCGCTATTTTTTACCCCCACACAGAGGAAATCAGAGAAGACGGTTAAATTTCCTCTCTGTAATTTCTGTCCCTTGGCTGTAGCTGGGATGAAGCTGAGTGGCGGTTGTTGGAACAGGACGGCTTGCGCTGTGCCACAGGGAGGTTAGCCAAAGCACAGGGCTGAGCCATTGCTGCCAAGGCAGAGGCGTGTGGGCAGATCTTCGGCAGGGTTCATCACTCTTAGCTGCTCATGTGCTCAATAATTGAAGGCTGTTTTGGAAGTGGTCCTCAGTGGTGTTTCACTGAAACGCTAGCACACATGTCCTGGGTTCTGTGCTCACGTCTGTCCCTGCCCTCCTGTGTAACAGTGCATAAGCCAAGGATCTTTCTTGGCCCCATTTTTTTCCCCAAAAATGTCTCCATGATACCGACCATGAGAATTTTAGATTTGATGTACTCCTAAGGCACTTCTGGTCTTTTTGATGGGACAGAACAGATATGCATTTATGGTACGGACAAAAATGTTTTAGGGTTGGGTTACAGGCACAAGAATAAGTCTGAAAAGCAACTGCAAAAAGAGCACAAACACAAAAATTTATTTTTTAAAGATCTGCGTCAATATTCATGACACTGTTTTTTATTGCTACTCTTTTCCCCAGCTTTTTTCTAACTCCTGAGAAACCACTCCACAGAAAGCACGCTTACCCCTCCCATTGTTGCCATTTCAGCTTCCACCTATCTCGTGTAGAGTGTTCAAATAAGCTCTCATTCTGTTTTTTTTCTGGTAAAGATGAGAGTTGTTAGTATCAAATACAAGTGGTTGTGGTGTAGAGAAAGGAAGGGACCTGGGTGAGCCTCCTGGCTGGCATTCTGATGCAGAGATTTGGTTTTCAATTAGATAATGCTCTCTGAAAACAGGGCTGCTGGAGCACATGGGACAATATTGACTGAAGCACAAAACAATTCAGTGGGTGACCTTCATGCTCTCGCGTATGTAGCCAGCCAGGATGGATGGCGTGTAAATGCCGCCCAATCGGTATTCATTTCGTGTGACTCGTAACCAACCCGCACCAGGGAATGGATAAAAGGCAGCGTTCGGGTATATAATATGATTATCAGATAATATATCAGATTGTGATTCCACAAAGCCAAAGGGTCAACAAGACTGGAAAATGTATTTCGCAGCTTCTGAGAAGATGGATTTTTGAAGATTAGTATGTTCTCAATATAAAATGAATAAATAGATACATAAAATAAATAGATGAGGTGTAACATGGCTCCCACTTCCCCCTAGCCAACCAGCCGGCTCGCAGGGAAACTACTGAGTGTGTGGACACCCTTGGTCATATTTGGTCTGGGTTGTGTTTGCACATATGAAACAAAAGCAAAGGTCTGGCCCCTTCACCCTTCTCCTGTCGAGGAGCATAGAGGAATTGTGTGGTTCTAGCCTACCATTTTTCTTAGCCCCTTGAGATGGTTGCCTCCCTTACTGAGACCACAAGATACTCTGCTGTTGGTGGTCACTGTGTTTGGACTCCCAGGGGTGGAGTCAAGATACTGCCCGTCTGTCAGTCCTGGCTTCTGTCACTAGCATGCCTAGGGAAGGTTTCCTGCTGGACACCTACGTGCTCTTTCCTTACAAGCCTGCCAAAGGTTTGAGTCAAATCACCTTTGCCTCAAAGAGTAACACATATTTTCTCAAGAGTCAGCCTTTACTTGACCTTTGACAGGATGGCTTGACTCCCTCGCATTTGGGAGGATGAGACTGGAGACTGTTATGAAGACTGGCTGAAGTTGTGGTGTTTAAAGTTTTAGCAAAACACACTCAACTGTCTGTTCCAGAGAGACTACAGCTGTGGTAATGCTATAAATCATTAACATCAACATATAAAATGGGTTCCCAGGCATTTGCGCTGCTGCTGCTGATCTCCGGTATGAGGAATATGCTATGATGCCAATCCCTGTCTCAAAGTTCATCCGTGTGATCTCACCAGTAGCATTGTTTAGGCTGCTCAAAATCTCACTCATGTCAAACCACCGAGTTCAAAAAGAGGGAGACAACAGACACAGATGGAGGGTTTTCTTGTTTGTAAATGGATATAGCTGCCCAAAAAAGCTGGGAGCCATTCTTGCAAGGCACCCAGAATAGCTGTGCTCTAGTCAGTGAGAGCAGCTTTTAAGACAGACACTTTCTTTTCTCACGGCTCAAAGAGCGAGTAACAAAAAGTAGTAAATCTCAGAGAAGAGAAATGACCTCTGAATTTTCTCAGGGAAAAACGCTGTCTCTCTTGAACTAAAAAAAAATGTAGCTGGGCTTCGTGAAGAAATATTCCTTACATTAAGCAAAAAAGGGAAGTATGATAAGATTTTACTGTAGCTAAATTTTAAGGCCAGAAGGGATCATCTAGTTTGATTTCACGCGTAGCACAGTCCAGAGAATCTGGCACGGCAATTTCTGCATCAAGTCCGTAACACCCATTGGAACGACAGCCCATCTTTCACAAGGGCGCAGGTGGCACCGCTGTGGCCCTTCCCCACGGCCTGTGCACGCTCCTCTGGAGCACCCAAGCACTACGTCCCCTCTCAAGAGGCTCCACTAAACCTGGTGTCCCTAGGGCATGGCCTCCTCCCCTTCTGAACCAGGTTTCCCTTCCACAGAGAGCTTCACACAGCCTGTGGGGTGTACGGAGAAGCAGGGGAATGAAAGCTAATGAGGTAAAATATAATCATAGTGCTCCTTCAAACTCACAAGCTGCTTAGATCAGGTTCTAAGGGTAGGCTGTCATTTGTCTTTCTTCCAAACTGGTTCAAACTGGCTCACCTTTCCCTCACTGAAATACTTATGATTTGAGTGCCTTAGGTGAGAGAAGCGTAACAACTTTGCCGCACTTAGGACATCATTGTCAAATTGAAGGGCTGGGGAGGAGCCACTTCACCCAAGGAAAGTATTTGTATTCAGCGACTGTCAAAGTGCAGACAGCTTCCTCTCCACAGTCTCGGAGGGGAGCGAAGCACCCTCTTTGCACTTTGCCTGCTCAGGGAAATGGTTTGAATTTGAGAATGTGAACAAGGTAAGGAGCGGGGAAATGAGCAGGTGGTTCCTGTCCCACTGCAAACACCCCAACGTGAAAGCTGCTTGTTTTTACCATTTCTGATGTAACTCTGGAGAGAGCAAAGCACTGCAAAGAGGTGAGGACAGGAGATCCTAGCCCTGAGGGATGTCCCATGTAGCAAACAGAAAACTTTGTGTAATGTTTGCAAGTTACAGTGGCTGTTTAAGTGAACGCTAAATGGAGCAGGAAAGGGAACACTACAAAGGGCTGCAACATCTGGTTGCGTTTTGGGCTGTTTCACTGCATTAATATGGGGGGCATTTTCGAGAGTGTGACTTTATATCTTGATGTATGCTAACTTTGGAGCAATGGGATCTGCTACAAACAATAAAATAGAAATTGGAAAAGAAAATGCAGTTGGATGTGCGCTGTGCCCTGAAGAGCCAGTGATCAGGTAGTGCACAGGAAAATGTATCAAGCAGAAAAAAATCAAGAGCCCCATCAAGAAGGGGAAAGAGAAAGGAAGACTTTGTATAAGTGGCAGAGAAATTTGATGTGCTAGATCTTCTGAAGAGAGGTTCTTGCCTTCGTGTGCAAATAGATATAGTTGATACCTGCTCTGACTTGTTTGAAGAAATGGGGCAACTGAAAGGTATTTGATGCTGGAAAGTCAAAAGTGGGACTAGGTTGCCATTCTTGGCTTCATCTGCCAGAGCTGCCCAACTGTTTGCCCTCTCTGAGCCACGACTGTTTGCTTTTGTTGTGGGATGGTGGAGAACAAGGTGCATCCTCTCATATACAGAAAGGTCTGATGGATCTCCGTGTCTCACAGTAACCTGTAAAAAGGAACGCTTCTTTGAAACTGTAAATTGTACTGACTTCTGAAAATCTCTACAGATTTCCTGCTGAATCTTTGGGTGGATCAACACTAGAAGGCAGAGCAAATCACTTGACTGGATTTCTGTCATCTCACTGGATAGGAATTCCTACTGTCAGGGTTTACTGCTGATATTTTGTGGCTACCCATTTATTTGTCATCCAAGGATCTCAGAGTGCTTTACAATAGCATGCTGTCTGGCTGTTAACCCATGAGACAGGGAGTCATTATTTCTGATTCTATTTCCAACTCTATCCCAAATTGGAGTGTCTGTCCAGCAAGCCTCTTTCCCTATCAGTGTCTCTGCAAACAGGGACTGTGCTCTTGCATCTGTCTACAGCCCACTGAGTCCCTCAGACAGGACATGCTCCTACTACCTAGCACAGCTCGCATGGAGCAAGGAGAAGCTGGAAATTGTGAAATTGTTCTCTTTTAAAAGCCCCGCCTATTCTGTGTATTCTCCATACCTAAACACAGCTGCCTTGGAAGCAATATGAACAACTGAAAAGAAATGAGTGGAAGCTTATGGCAGTCCTTTGGAGCCTGAGGTGCTCCAAAGGAGCTGCTGCACTTGAAGCATGTGAATGATCTCCCCGTAGCCAGCATGGAGGCACGCTTGTGCTTGCAGTTGTTCCCTGGGTTTGGGGAGTGCTGTGGACCTCATGGGAGGGAGCATAGCTGGAGTTTATGCAAGCAGTTTAAGCCCCGGGGCAGCCTGACAGGGCAAAGAATGAAGACACTGGAACAAACCTAAACGATTCTATGATTCTATTCTATGAAATGATTCTGGATTCTCACAGTTGTACCTGGGCACATTTAATACATAAGCTGTGTTGGTTTAAGCAGGTTCAAATGTCAGGTCTTACTTTGTAATGTTTTCTACTGTACGACAATGCAATTTAGTGGATAGACTTAATACCAAGCTATTATCTAATTTGGAATCTTTAAGGGGTATTGGCAAGTTTGGGAATTAATGTATTTTGAAGACTCCAAGCTTATTAAAATTTGGGATTTAGGATAGGCTTGTTGTATGTTAGACAAATGATCTTAAAAGTCAGAAGTAGAAAAGGGTGATCAAGGAGAGATGCATGTTACCATACCAACAACCCAGAGAGCAGCTGTTGAATGTGTATATTCCCTGTCTCCCAGACCTTCTTCTGACTTTGAGGGAGATCGTAGAATCATAGAATCGTTTAGGTTGGAAAAGACCTTTAAGATCATCCAGTCCAACCATTAACCTAACATTACCAAGTCCACCACTAAACCAGTTAAGGGTAGAGTAGCAATTTCCTGTTTCCTGGCTTGGTGGCTGGATTATTTTTAATGAAAGTAAAAACTAGAAATCATTAAGATTGGAAAGGACCTCTAAGATCATCAGTCCAATCTTCAACCCAACACCACCATGCCCACTAAACCATGTCCCAAAGTGCCACATCTATCTGTTTTTTGAACTCTTCCAGGGATGGTGACTCCACCACCTCTCTGGGCAGCCTCTTCCAATGCTTGACTACCCTTTCCGTGAAGAAATTTTTCCTAATATCCAATCTAAACCTCCCCCGATGCAGCTTGAGCCCATTACCTCTTGTCCTATCACTAACTACCTGGGAGAAGAGACCAACACCCACCTCACTACAACCTCCTTTCAGGTAGCTGTAGAGAGCAATAAGGTCTCCCCTCCGCCTCCTCCAGACTAAACAACCCCAGTTCCCTCAGCTGCTCCTCATAAGGCCTGTGCTCCAGACCCTTCACCAGCTTCGTTGCCCTTCTCTGGACACGCTCCAGCACCTCAATGTCCTTCTTGTACTGAGGGGCCCAAAACTGGACACAGTATTCCAGGTGCGGCCTCACCAGTGCCAAGTACAGGGGGACAATCACCTCCCTGCTCCTGCTGGCCACGCTATTCCTGATACAAGCCAGGATGCTGTTGGCCTTCTTGGCCTTCTGGGCACACTGCTGGCTCATGTTCAGCCGGCTGTCAACCAGCACCCCCAGGTCGCTTTATGGCCAGGCAGCTTTCCAGCCACTCTTCCCCAAGCCTGTAGCGCTGCATGGGGTTTTTGTGACCGAAGTGCAGGACCCGGCACTTGGCCTTGTTGAACCTCATACAGTTGGCCTTGGCCCATTGGTCCAGCCTGTCCAGATCCCTCTGCAGGGCCATCCTACCCTCCAGCAGATCAACACTCCCACCCAGTTTGGTGTCATCTGCAAACTTACTGAGCGTGCACTCAACCCCCTCATCCAAATCGTCGATCATTGATAAAGACCACCACCTCCCCAGGAAGGCCATCAGTGTTTATTTGTTGATTGATTAGGTAATGAATGAAAGTGATTAATTAGAAAAGAGAGGATGGTGGCTTTGGAGAAGGAAATGCCTTTGACAGGTGTTGAGAGAAAAGCATAAAATCTTCAATCCAGAAATAATGGATTAGATACCAAGAGAAGCAGGGGAGTAACACTTACCTAGCTTTGAGAGAGAAGCAAAATCCCAAGAGGGACTTGTAGCAGGCTGCCAGCAAGCTGAAAACAGTAACAAAGCATGATGACAGATAAGTGGTGCTTATGTTTATTTTAGGTTAAGAGAAACAGTAGAGGTGATTTATTTAAAAAAAAAAAAAAAAGTGGATTAATTTCTTTTCTTGGAAGCTATTTCTGGTTTGCAAAATTAAAAATGGAGTAGATGCTTTGGTTTTATAATACCTTAAAAAGGGGCTTTGAAGAATTTATTTTCCTATACATCTTTCTATTCCTCATCACTGAGTGCGGTAAAATGATAATGCCATATATACTCTGTGTGTATATTTACACTTTCCACTTTCAAATTTTTGGGAACATCTCCATTTTTGAATGAGCTAATAACTGTTCATTTATTATACAACAACTTCAGAAGTTAAGAAGGTTAGAAAGCTAGAACAGAAAAGGTGAGCTATAGGGAAAAGCAAAGGTGAAAAAATAGACAAATATGGATTCAGCATCAAACAGAATGGGGAAATGGACAAAGGGCGAGAGAGAAGTACAAAACTGAGTTGTTTCCATTTTTTTTTAATGAGTGTTTTTAAAAATACATTTGAACTTGTAACAAAGTTTTCTACTGAAATAGTTTTCCTTGTGGAAAAAGATTGTTTGAATAGTACATCAGCTGCGAAAAGCAGGTTTTTCAGGAGTACACTTCAGCTGGAGTATTTTGTCTGGCTGTAGAGGAGGACAACAAGGGCAATGGAGCACTGTGTGTGGCCTTCCTGTCTGAGAGGTTGCAGTAATTCTGGGAACAAAATGGCTTTAAAAATGTTAAAGGACAGAAATAGACATTATGGTTTACTTCTGTATCGTCCTTCTTTAGAATGCATATCTATGCCCTGCCAGTGTGCATTCAGCTGTGACACATGCCTTATGCAAAGATACCTGGTATTGAACTAGGTAACAAACCTTCCTGTACCTGTGTAAATGTTGAAAATAAAGAGAAAGTGGAGTGTGGAAAAGGAGTACATCAGTACAGACATAGCCTTCCTGACTAAGGAAACCCATACCTTAGCAGCAAGCTGGGTTTATTGTTAGCCAACAAAGTATATCTTTGAAAAGACTGCAGAAATGGCAGAACAAATCATTTTAGCAAAGCATGGTGAGGCTTGGAATAGGAAGCTGAGAAACCTGAAGTCTGCTTTTGCATCTGGCATGGAGTATGTGATCCTGTGTAAACAGCACCCCTTCTTTCTGCCTCAGTTTCCTCAACCATAAAATGGTATTAGTTCATCTTTAGAGCACTTTGGGCTGCATGTCTGAAAAGCCTTGTGCAAGAGCTAAGCATTATTTATCCTAAATGACAGCACCTTGTGTTCGCTTTGCGCTTTCCTCTATTACCAGCCCTTTCTTCACTTGTAGTTTTCCTTATTTATGTCTTTGCCTCCCCATTACCTTTGCGTTAAAGCTTGCATCTGCATTGATTTTACATCACTGCACTGTACTGCAGCCATTACAAGTTTACATTTCAGAGAGATCCTTTTGAGTCTTTAACCCATCGCTCCAAGAGTCCTGACCAGAGGGTATCTATCAGCAGATAACTCCAGTTGCGCTTGTTGTGATGGGGGGTTAACTGACCAGTTACTATCGAGGGAAAAGGCCAAATACACTGGTGATAACTATGTTCCTACAGCTTCTAAGTCACTCCTCCCCAGAGCTTATAAGGCTTTTCAAAAGAGGACACTGTCAATATTAAAATAAAGCACTTTGGAAAGCATGGTACTAACTTGCGAAGGTTGAACAGTGTTTCATGTCATGAGGAGACTTCTACCTGTTAGGAAATATGAGTAACTTAAAAAAATGAGCTCCCTTGCTCCATTCCTCTGGCTGTGTGGTGTTAAATCACCATATGTGCAGCACACTCTGGCTTTGTGTGCTGTGGCAACAGCATTTCCCATTGACTGTGGAAGGAGCCAGGCGTTCCAGGAGTTCTGGTTTGCTCACTGCTTTCCTGAACATGGATGCCCAGCACACCGTCAAGTCCATGTCAGCTGTCCTGGTAGCTGGTCAGCATATAGTTTTTCATCTTTTTCTGCCTCTATTCCTCATCCACAAAACATTATAAAAGCACCTCCTTACTTTATTGTGAAACAAACTTTGGTATAGACAGTGAGCGTTTCCCTGCACAACAGGAAAAGAACCTCACAGGCGTATGAGATGAGTCAATAAGGCACTGAAAATATTTATCCATGTGCCCAAGGAAGAGTTTACCTGATGCTCTGAGTTGTTTCAAAGTGTGAGCTTGCTGTTGCACATCAGTTAGGAAGGGTAACTAGAACCAAACAAAAGGTTCATCTCAGATCTTCACCAAAGTCCAGTATAACTCATGTGAAAGTCTTCCTTCAGCTGGCAGGAGTTTTAGGGAGAAGGTCTTATCTCCATGTCTAAACACCAGCCTTACAAAGGCAAGAATAAAATGTTAGCTACTGCCTTTTTGCTTGGCAGAGGACGGCGATGTTCCAAAGAACAGTTGAGACACATTGGTACTCTGCTGGGGTGAATTGAAAGCCTAAGTGACCTGTCAGTCAGGTTCACATTGACTAGAAAGCTCTGCAAATGATCTCATCACTTGAACAAAGCAGACCCAAGTCCCTTCACTGTAAGTGCAAGTATTAATAAGTGTTTCTATGTTTAAGTTGCTGCATAACTTCAATTGCTATTCACAGTATACTAAAGCACAGATTTACAATGATGCTGGCACATAAGTAATTGCTTAGAGACGGCAGGGCGTCGGAAGCAGAGGAGCAGGTATCCTTTCATTTTTTAATTAGTTACGGGACTCACTTGCCAGGAGTTCTGACGCTGGAATTACAGTATCCTGACATTGGCATAACTATGTACTGAATCAAACTGGGTTCCTAATAGCCTTGCCTAGCTGCCGAATGCAAGGGGTTTGAGTTATTCCTCACAGAGTAAACGGTGAGACTGGAAAATAAAAGATCCTGTGATTAATTTACTGAAGAACAGAAGAGATTCATTTTCCATGTGCTTAGTCTCAGTGTTCAAGGGAAATTGCTCGTGCTCTTGTTCCATTTGAGAATGTGCTTGTTTAGTGAGGATGAAAGCTTGGAGACCTGGAAGTTCAAGCAGAGCTTGATTTGGGAAAAAGCAATTTTGAGGTCATCCAAGGACAGATGAGGTGGCAAGACTGAGGGTATGCATTTGGATGAAATATTGTGGTAGAGTACACTTCCTTTAAACTAAGGAGGTACACCCATGTTAAGTATTAAACAAACCTATCTTTCCATTTCCCCATCTAAGTCTGGTCCACATTAAAACACTCACCCCTGGTAGTCCAGACTGTCAGATTATTTACAGGCAGAAGCACCATGGTAGCATGTGAATGACATGAATATAAGTTGTACTTCACACAGTGAGGTTTTTAGTACTTGCTTCTGTCCTTGGAGTTGGAGTGTGGCAGGAGTTGTTTGAATGATTGTTTTCACTTCCATTTGATTTGGTAGATTGGTTACTTTTTCATAAAAATCAACATGATTTGATCCACTGTCAGCTAAAAATTAAGAAACTGCAGGCAAGGTACAGTCTGAAGTTGCATTAGTGCATGTCAGTAGCAAGAGCTCTTATGGTGGAAATTTTGACCTGCGAGTTCTACATCCGTGTGGGTTCCCACCAGCAGTCCGGTGTGGTGGAGGAAGGCCCAGGTTCACCACAGCCGCACAGTTCTGGGTGGAGACCCCAGAGAAACTGGAGTTTCAAGAAATGTGCAGTGCGGACTGTTTACATGAATGAGCCTTTAGCATGATGATTTGTATTCTCAGTGTGAGCAAAGATTAAAAACTGGACACCAGGGATCAAAAAAGAGGCAAGTGACATAGCGTCTCTCGGTTTTTGTCTATATGTAACGCTAACTTTGCATGGGGAGCCTACCCCAAAGATCTGGAAAGCCGGGCTTCCCTCATAAGGGATAGCTCTGGTTTCCATTGCACCTGCCTACTGCCCTGGGAAAACTAACCAGAACTGTGTGATGAGGATGAAATAGCAAGGTAATGCCTACAGCAGAGAGCGCTGCTGCCAATGAATATTTTTCAGTGCTCTAAGGCAAAACTGATTCTAGTTGGGACGGGGGAGTGTTGATGTGCTAATTCAAAGGAAATGCTCAGTTCTAATTGCAGTGGAGCGGGAGGAGGGTGGATGGGTTTAACAATAGATGAACCACAAGAAGGCATGGAGTAAGGACACGGAGATAGATAAGGACCTAGATTTAAAGAAAATGGCTCCAGCCCATTCTACCAAAATGGTTCTAATTAGCTCTGTTCTGCTGGCCCTCTTCCTCCTTTTCAGTGAGCCCATCTGAGGCTATGCAGCTATTGTTTGTCCAAGGTAAAATCCAGCTTTCAGGGGAGCTGGTCTTGTTATTCCTGAACTCAGCATTGCATTTCAGTTGAGAATTGGTACCATTATTTTTTCTCTTCCTGGGTTTGAGTAAGCTAATGTATTTAATCCCTACCTTGGATACGGTGAGCAGATGTGGACATAAGAACTGACTCAGAACTTGGACACAGCTGGTGATTTCAAGCACAAATTTTCTAGGAGATTTGAAAGCTTGGAGACTAGTTTCTCTTCCAGTGAACACTCCTTTTTACATGCCTAGATGCTTCTTGATTTCAGATTCAACAGGGGAAGGAAGTGCCTGACTGGAAGGAAACAGAGCAACCTCAAGCTATTTCTTCATCATCTCAAGTAAGAAATCCCCTTAGAGAGCTCATTCAACTGAGACTTCTAGCTCCATTTTGCAAACTGAGGCCCCTCACCCTTTTGGTGGAGCCATGATATAGAGTAGATAGGGACTTAAATAGTTTGTCTGAACAAGTGACCCTGGCAAGTTACTCCTGTTCCCTGTGTGCCACTTACTCCATCTGTGAAACACAGATAAAGATATGTACTAAAGATTAGGAATAGAGGTTGGACTGGTGTCCAAAGACAGTCGGGAGTGTCTCAAACAACTAATTGCTTCTCTTCATGACCTTTTTTATTCCTGTTCTCAGTACTTGTGGTATGTAAGGTTTTGCTCACACTAAGGCTGGTGTGTGATTGCTCTTTGTTCACCTATCCAAATGACATTGGAAGCCAGGGTGCAAATGTGAACAAATATGTTCCATTTGTAATCATCCTCATTAGTGAGGTTCCCATTCTTCCACCAGGGAGGCTAAATGCTGTCCTGTGACCCAGGTCACCAGTCACAAACCTCAAAGTGCTGGGGCAAAGGGTTTCAACATAATCCAGTATGGTGGCATTTATTAACTGTTCATTAAAAAATTTTGAGTAGCAGACATGTTCATAAAGCTCACAGCCCGCTCACAGATAATTCATGAGCATAATAAAAGGATTCATTATTCATTTAAGATCTTTGCCATGAAAATTAAACCAGCTCCAATACCTCACATGCATTGGTGCGTGTTGGGAAGGTTTATTTGTTGCATTTGTCTTGTGCTTCGAGATCATAGGATTAAAGTTACTATGGAGAGATAAAGCAGTATGGACCCAGCCTTTAGAGCTGCCGTTAATGCCCTCATTAGTTGCGGCCTTATGAACACATAAAGTTGTGCCACTTTAAGTGCATAGGTGTAGTTAAAGCACTGCAACACCACCTAATGCACATTATACTAAAGGAGCACTAGCAGCATAGCTGAGCAGGATCAGGAATAGACTATCCCAGTATATACACATATATGTTCCAGACATTAACTTTATAAACATCAGGTCCAAAAGTACTGCCCCCTCTTTCGCCTCTTCTTTTTTCTTTTACTTCTTTAACCATCTCCCTGCTGAAGATTGCAATTCTGTATAGGCAGAGGAGGGGGTAATATCAAAATTCTCTCGTCTGTTTGGGTGTAAAGTCAGCTGAGGTTGCTGCAGTTGCTACTGACTTTTTGCCTTAGGTGGAGTAAGAGGTACTGGCATGATCAGTGGGAGCAATAATATCCAACTAAGAGGTAAAAGTAAGCATGGGGAAGGGATAGTCTCCTCAGACGTTAGGCCTGGAGTGAGAGCTGTCTGACCACAGCGTCCTAATCCTAATCAGACTATTTCTATATGGACACCCAAATTAGTTGTAGGCCAGGCCCAGTACCCCTAATAGAATCATTTGAATGCAATCTAAACGATACAAATGATACAGAAGTCAATGAGTATATCTATCCAGCCTGACACTAGCATAAGCTGTCTGTTACTGCACATTTGAAGAAGTCGTATTACACATCCTAAACAGAACACTACACACACTGAAAGGCCTGCGCAGAAATGGGCACTTGAACTGCGAACAAAACAGACTGTTGCATGTAAATGAATGTGTGAGCATGGAGATATCCCCCTGACAGGCATCCACACGCATGCCAAGTGAAACACACCAGCAAGGCATTGGTGGTGGTAGCAGTGGTATAATGATTTTCATAACTACAAGACCTTGAAGACCCCATGGACAGTGAAAGATGTTTAGGGGAGGGGGGAAATTCTGTTATATTTATTTCTTCTTTGTGGACTTTGGCACTGGTGAAGTTGCTTTTTAACCTTTTCTTCTCATTCATCTGATGCGTTTTGAGTGATAAAACCCTTTTTGCAAGCAGCAAGGTGAAGCTGCCACCAGGGAGGAGAGGAAATGTCTTTTTTTTACAAACAAACATGTCTACACTTGCGTACTGGGGCCTCCGTGCTAATTGGTCCTGTTTTAATTTTTTTGCCTCCTTTCAGTCTGCCACCTGTAGGGATACAGTGGGAATAGGGCAAGAGCAGCAGTGTGAATAGGGTTAATATAGCCCTCGCAGTCCCTGAGTAAGCAGCGTAAAAGGGGAGGTGGAATGTGAAGTCAAAGGAAGGTCTAGATGAGGCAGGGACAGTCTCTGAGGCTCCTGGCTAGCACTTCATAGAGGCATACCTGCTCTGTTGTCCCCAAGATCTGGTACTGGGGAGGAGTTTCCCCGAGCAGAGACTTAACAAGAGTTTCAGGGCACTTTGCTAAGGCAGGAACCAGCTGCAGAACAGCTGGATTCTGTGCAAGTACCTTAAGCACTCTAATGTTGCTGCATCCACAGTAAGTCACCCTCTAGCCCACCAAACTGTTTATGGGCTAGCCATGTTGGCTTGTTTGGGACTGCTGCTACAAATAGTACCTTCTAGAAAGGGCCTTGCATGCATGTCTGTGGAGTGTCCTTCCTTTCTGGGTGGTGAAAGGATACATACCGAGCTGCATCCTCCAGCCAGTGGATTAAGCAGTCCTGCTGATTTCCCCACCTCTTGGTTAGGGAGGGCAGAGCTAAACTGTGTTCCTGCCCCACCTGCAGAAGATGTGAGATAAAAAAGCAGAGCTCCTTGACAGTGCCTGAGCTGAAGGCTTTGGATTTTGTCATCTGTCAGCCTGCTCCTTTATTAAATATCACCCTGTTCCCACTGTGACCTTCCAGAGTGAGTGCCTAGAGAAAGGTGAGCAATGAGCTGACAGCAGTGCTTAACCTTCTCCACAGTCCATACCCCTGCATGATCAGGCTTGGGACATGGGCATGGCCAAGGTGTGATCTTGATGGGAGACCTGTTTCTAGGCATGTATGGAGGTCAAGGCTCCATGCTGGTGCTCCTTGGTATGTTGGTATCCTTTGATATTATTGATCGAAGAACCCTTTTTATTGATCGAAGAACCCTTTGAGCAGTGTCAAGGACCTGGCAGGAGGGCGTGGCTCCATTCATGTTTGCTGGACAGATTGAAGGGTCAGTATTGTCCCCTCCCTTTTGCTCTTTTCTGTGCACACACAAGTCCAGAGCACTGAGAGATGTGAGACACAATGTGCTGCTTTGCCAATAACACATTGACATGGCTCAGTGCTGCATACCCTTCCCCACAGAGCCTCACCAAGATGTTTCCCTGCCTGGAGGAAAGAAGCAGATTGAAGAAGGGCTGCTACTTCCAACCAAGCACAGAGATGATGGAAGTGTTTGTGACAGAAGGGTCATACTCACTATACAACATATCTCACCATCATCTGAGGCAGCTGACTACCAACCATCAAAGCAGACCCTCACCTGCTGGTCATGCTGAACTGCTAACTCCTCTTGAGCACTGAGATCACAAAAGCATCAAGGAAAATATGCTGCTGTGCTTGTAGAGGTGGCCATACAGTGCTTCTTGCCTTGAACAACTTATCTTGAAGGTGAAAACCTTATGATACAAGCCAGGAAGATACACTGTGTCAGATGTTGCTTTGTGACTTCCTGATAATTCATGTTCTTTTCTGGGTTTTTGAAGCAATAGACCTACTCCACAAAGCAGGGCTGAGCAACCTTGTCCGTCAGTACTCAATCTGTAACTACCATCTTCACATCTGAAGACTCCTCCCTCTTGGTAGTATAGACTCTGGTACATGAGGAGAGCAATTTTCAAGTAGCATTCAAAAGGGGAGGTACTCTTCTCTTGGAAAAGCTCCCTTGAGCAATAGCAACTCCTCCCCAGAAAAGGAAGAGGAAATAAAATTGTCTAGTAGGTGGCAAGGAAGAGAAGAAAGAACTAACTCAGTAGTGAAGTTGCTTCTGAGGAGCTGGCTATTGCCAGGAGCTGATCCTCATCAAGAAAGGTGCCTTAGGAGTCACCAGGATGGATGATGGTCAGGTCCAATCCATAAATTGGACCTAGATCAAATGATAGTTGGGTATTGGATGTACTTGGAAGTTGCTTTAGTTTTATCCCTCCCAATCTGGTTGGAGACGAGGCCTGAGAGAAGCCCTGTGTCTCAAGCCATGTATTTTTCTGGTTTTTAAAAATGGCTGGGAAAGACACAGCTTCTCTGTTTGGTTTTGTATGGCTCAGCCATCCTCCAGCTGCATGACAAACAGGGAGGATTTGTGCCGGCTGGGGAAGCAGCATATGTGAAGAGACAGCCACCTGCCCCCTCATTAGTGCAGCAGATAATGGGAATGGCCTCTCCATGCCAGGCTCGATCACGAGGCATGCCCCGTGTCAGTAGCAAAAGGGATGGGCTTGAGAGGAGGTCACGTCATGGGGATGAGGGAGAACGTCACCTCTCCCCACCCAGACTGTCCAGACAGGGGTAGGGAGGACAGGCCATGCCAACAGGGATTGTCAGCCTGGTAAGGGGAGAGGCGTGCGGCTTGCCCCAGTTAGCTGCTGCCCTCATCCTTCTCAACCTCCTCTGGATCTGCTGCAGCTCCAAAACAGCCCCCAGTCCCACAGAGGCCCTTAAAGGAGGGCTGGTGGCTTAGCTGCTTCCCTTGTGTGTGCACACCTTTCCAGCCAGGGTGGCTTCCACTCCTGCTTTTATTTTAACTCCTCAGCTCCCTGTCAATGATGCCAGCCGGCTCACCTCATTAAGTTACAGAGAAGGAGGCCCCCGGATTGATGGCAGGCAGGTTTAATGTGACTCTTTCTGAGCACTCAAGTGCAGCATGTAGGAGGCTGCTGGGGAGATATTCCCGCAGGCTCCAGCAGAACTGACTGATTGAAGTTGCTCTGAATTGATGGCTAATGGGGGAGCTTTCTTTGATAGCTCTTTCATTCTGGGTGCAGCTGGATAGAAAAAGATATCTCAACATGAGGGAGAGGGGTTTTATCCCCCCCCACTTTATTAACAGATGCTTCCAGGGCACTCCAGCAGCAGAATGAGATCTGATGAAAACCTAATGATTTAAATGATTCTTAACTCCTTCTCTTTCAGCAGCTGCTTGCTTATATGCACCAACTGCATATAAGCACTGAGGACTAAGCGGGCAGCCAGGCCATCCAGAAAGGTGTAACTGCAAAGTGAAAGATCCCTTGGGAAAGTTTAGGCCACTGGAATCGGATGCGGCCTCTCCGTCTGTGGCTCCAAAAATGGGCTCTTGGTTTGGTGTAGATGTTGTAGCTGCAAGTAGAACATCTAACGCCTCAGTGTGATGGGGGGGGGTTAGATAGTGATGGAGTAAGGCTGAAGGGCAGGGGCAGAGCTGGTGCAGGGAGCCAGGGGGCTGCAGGGCAGGAGGGAGTCACATTAGTGGAGTCTTTAAAGAAGCTTTCACAGCACCTGCTCATGTTTTGTATGGCTCAAGCTGCTGTGGCAAGAATTAGGCACACTCAGGCAGAATTATATCAAAACTGATTAACAGAAACTGGCTAATGGTGAGCTTTTTGCACCCTCCCCACAGAGGCCTCTGTTCAACAGGCTTATTGCAAGTACTTTTCCTCCTACAGTATCTAATCTTTTAATCAGATAATGGATTTCTTCCTATTGCCACAAGTTCTACATCCCGTAAAGTTTCTGTCAGCCAGATGTCCCTGCAATCTGTGTGTATCCATGAGCTGACATATTTGTGAGCATGCCATTTCTCATTCACATACACAGATCAGGGCGGGTGTTAGAGAGTCCAGAAACTCCAGTAATTTGATCCAGTTCGAGATCAGCAGGCCAGATTTTGGCTGATATAAATCAGTGCTGACTTGGAGCACAGTCATTTTGCTCCATTTGAGGATCTGACTCATAATTTTCAGTCTAGGCCCTGGCATCTGGCTGACTCTGTGGCAGGGCACTAAAGAAGCTGTTTGCGTAGGGCTTGCTTTGCCCGTTTCCATGGCTTGACACAGCAGCCATTTCTCTTCAGTGATGTGCGCCATGCCCCGTCTTAAACTGCTGAGGTAAATTTAACAGAGGCAGAAAGTAACTACACCCCTACCTGGGAACATGGCCATCACGTTGCAGTTAAAACCCCTTTGCTTTTACAAGAAAGGACTCAAACTGCTGTGACTTTTATTTGCAGGTGATCAGAAAACGCACAGTTTTTCACCTCAGAGACAGCAGCTTCACTTTTTAATGCCATGGTGAAAAGCGAGAAGTCTTCAGCTATCTCTGAAAAAAGGTGCTGCTCTCATAAACAGCACCCTGTTCTTCAAGGGCAGAGGGGTTTTTTCTTTGAAAGTCACCCCTATTTTCATGCACAATGCATCAGAGATTGCTTGATCATCAAGTTCAGGTCATAACACAGGTGAAAATGGGTATGTCTGCTTGGTTGGGATCCAAGAGAAGAATTTGACCTGGGACAGCTGACAATCTGACAATAAGCTACTAGGCAAAGCAGGGAGGGCCCATCCTGGCCCTTCTCCTTGGTAAGATCCTTGTTCCCCTCTTAGCTAGAGGTGTCATGCACAACCCCAGTTACAACAAACTCTAATGGTGTTATTCTTCCTCCATTTCCCTGCCTGTAAAATGCCATCTGGGAAGGAGGGTTTCCAGATATTTGCAAAGTTGCTGGCCAGCTGGGGTGGTGTCCTGTGACTTAGTGCGGCTGACGCTGGAGGCAGTCCCATAGCACTCCATCAATGCACCAGTCCCCCTGCCTGGCTGTGCTGGGGTTGAGGAGCCACAGGTGAGGAAGGCACTGGTACAGGTTCACAGCAGCTTAGCATGAATGCATGGTAAGCTGCAGCCAATATGGTAACGAGGAAATCCTTCATGTGTGAGTTAGATTGATCGAGTGCATTGATGTATCATTGCAATTTTAATTGTAAGAAGTCCTGTATGCTGTTCCCCGCCTTTCCTTCTCCCTGTTGTGCCCTCACCTTCAGTGAAACGCTGGCTACTGGCAGCCACTGGCTGGACTCTGCTGCTGTCAATACATCGTGGGTGCACAATGCTCATCTTACCGTGGATGAATGGAACAAAGCTCTGGAAGGGATCTCACAAGCTAGCTAGTCCATATCCCTGCATAATGGCAGGGTCAGCTCTTCCCAAGTCATTCCTGACAGCTGTTTCTCTAGCTTGCTTTGAAAGACTCCACACCCTCCCAGGACAATTTATGCTTGACCTTCACTGTCCTTGCTGTTCTTCCTGAGGTCTATCTGAGTATTCCTTGTTGCAGTTTGAGACCATACCTTCTTGTCCTGTCTGTTGTGAATCAGATGCAATCATCTGTTACTTTCTTTATTTTGTAGGAGCCTTGCCCATGATTTCATCACTTTTATTGTGTTCTCCTTCAGTCTTTTTTAAGCTAAGCAGGTCCTACTGGTTTTCTCTTTCCTTGTAGCTCATGTGTCCTAGATGTCTGGTCATTATCCTGCTCTTTTCTGGGCTCTCCAGTTTGTCCACATCCTTCTTGCCCTCACTCCTCCATACTCATCCTGCTCTGGCCTTTCCAGTGGATTTCCAGTTTGTCAGATAAATACATTAGCGATCTGTTGATTGCAACTCACAGTCTGATTGCAGGTAATGCAAATATGGGAAGGCATTCATGATCGCATCAAATCAACAGATGTCAGCTGATTGTCTGCTGATTTCCCACCCTGGGGCTTGAACCTGGAACTGGCCTGGCAGCCCGTCATTCTCAGCTCTAGGAGGGAAACAGGTATGAAACCAGCTGTCTGCATTTTGGCCAGGCCACAGATGGATTTGTGCTACTGCCAGTGCAGTTACTAACTGCCCCCATCATCTTCAGCAACTATGGAAGTCACTCCTGGCTGCTACTCGATAGCTGAGCCATTAGGCCACAAGTGGTGATTGTTTGAAACTGGAACAATTATTTTGTGTGGTGCCCTAGTTTTACCTTTGCTGTATGGTGCTCCAAATATTACTTCACCAATAGTATACACCATTGCTACTACTTAGAAAGTGCCCCCCAGGCTGAGCCACCCAGGGTGCAGGGATTGTTGAAAATACATCACAGAGATTTATGGCAAGCCCAGTTATCCTCTTTTTATTATGAAAAATCTCCATCTATTTCAAGGATATTCTTGGAGAAGCAAGACGAGAGGAAGAAAAAAAAAATCTCACTCCCATGTGCTCTCTCCCATGGGAAAACAGATCTAGTCGCAACCTTCACACGTGCACTTACCTCATGAGTTCACCACGACACAGCTGCACTGAAGTCAGGGTGCCTCATTGGTTCCTGCTCAAATTGGCAGAGTTACACAAGGGACTGATCTGGCCCTGCTGCCTGTGCTCCACACAACGCTCATATTGAACCATCTACATCCCAGCCAGCGTGTCTGCAGACCGAAGGTTAAGCTGGCAAAAAAAGACCTAAGGTCTGACAAACTGCCTGGAGTTTGTTCATATGCATGCTCTCTTGTTCTCCCCCGCCCTTTCCACCTCCCCCCTGACCTTCCTTCCCTGAACTTTGGCCAAATATTGTCTCTTATTTCCAGAAAGACAGGGGTTTTTAGACTATTTCCCCTGCTGCTCCTTCACTGTAGCCTGATTTTAATGGCCTTTGAGATTGCACCACTGAGATGCTAGACTGGGGGCTTTGCTTTTAGAAGAAGCCTTTCATACCCCCTAATGTCTTTTCTTTCCTCTTGCATTTCATCCCCCTTTCTTGCATTTGTGTTGGGGAAGTACTGACTGAACCCATATATGATGCTGTTGGAGAATAGGTCATTTTTTGTGTCGTGGCAAGAGAAGGAAGAAGTATTCATTACCTGTCTAGCGAGAGGGTCTGGCAAACTGATTTCATCCCATCAGTGGGATCTCACAGTTCAGAACAAGAAAGCTCAGGGGTGAAAGCAGCTGAGAGAAGTTGGGGCTGGAGGTAAAGGGTGAGAGCCTGTCTGTCTGTGCTGCTGCGCTATGTGGGCAGCAAGCAATGCTGGATGCAGGAGAGGTGGCTGGGAAGCACAAGCGCAGGCAGGCACGCAGGCAGACCAGTCAGCTGCAAGGCTAGGAGATGTAAGCAGCCCATTTCAGCTGGTGGCTGAGGGGTACAGTGAGTGAATATGAACCCAAAGCAATCTGCAGAATTAGCCAGGATGCTCGGGCAGAGCAGGAGCCTCGGCTCATTCACCAGCACAGAGGGAATTTCAGGGCTGTTGGGTCCCATGCTGGGCAGAACAGAACAGAGCAGTGGGGCCAGGGGACCACGTACCAAGCAGCATCTCCAGGGAAACCCATTAATACACCAGGTGAGATTCCCGGCTGGTGTGAATTTCTCTGGCTGCCTTCAAAGCAAGCAGGGTAATGCCAGCTGGGAACATGACCATGAGAGGAAGGTTATCTTCAAATCAGAAGGAACTGCATTGCCCTCCTTAGACTTACTCTGAAACAGGGGTGCTCTATACAGATGATCTCCCACTCTCTTGGAGCAGATTATCCTTCCTGTTAAAAAACAAAAGTGCCTTTGTTTAAACTTCTATTTTGAGTGAAGGAGAAAAAATGCAGCTGTTCCCAGAATTGCTTGCCATAGCTCCAGTAACTGAGTAGCTCATGGGTTTTCTGTCTCTTACATGATTGTTTCCCTCATGCAGGAGAAAAGCCTTGATGCTTAGGGGCAGGGGACTAAGGGAACGGCTTTGGTATGGTCTTATTCTTGGTTCTCTCTGGCTCTGGCAAGCAACCTTAGTGCTTACTTGCCTCACTTGCCCTTTCTCTGTCTTCCTGGATGTTAAGAGAATGAATTCAGTAAGCACTTTCCCACCCCCGCTGTCTGGTATTGCTGTGAAGTTAGTACTTGCTCTCTTGCAGCCTCTCTGCGTTGGCTGCAGTGCTGCATTTGCAGTTCAGCTGAGTCCAAGCTCCTCACTCATCACTTTTCCCCTTATCTAAGCTTTACAGGTGCCAAAGCTGATATCTCTCCCTCTCCTTGCCCTCACTCCTATGTTAACTTCCAGTTCCTTCTCTGGAATGAGCAGGAGAAAAGAATCTCGGGAAAGTCTAGGTTCCCAAGTAATTTTGGCTTTAAGACTGACAGCCCAGCAAATATATAGCAATGGGCAGGGGAGATACAGTCTGCTGGGATCATCTGTCCATCAGTCAGCAAGAATATAGTGCTTTATTCACTTACTGCGTCTTCTCATGTCATAAAGCACAGTCCAAATGCAGGCTTGGGGAAAATGGATTTCATACTCCATAAAGAGCCCAGGTCTTGCACTGCTGGGTTAAGACCATGAACTTCTTCAAGTGGGCTCTGCTGTGCTGGAAATTAGAGAGACCTGAATGTCTGGCATTAACAGTGAGCAAAACACTGTGCTGATCTAGGCCCTGCTCCTAACACGGTGTACCAAAGTACCTGGGGACAACACCACAGCCTTTGAAGGCTCTCCTTCACTTAATAATAATGACAGGATACTTCAGATGCTGTGGACCACAGGGAAATGCATTCGTGTTTTCCAAAGAAGTGTGGGATGATTTATCTAGGGAGGGTAAAACCACTAGCTATCTTGGGCTCCAAAGTATGTCAGGATTTCATTCTGCTCATGATCCCTTAGCACAAGAAGAAAGTAGGAAAAGAGAGAGAAAAAGAAAAACATTAATAAAGAGGGAATCTAAGCCAGAAGCTACATATACAGTGGTGACCTTGACACAGGCATATGTGAGTGCTCAGAAAGTGATGAGGTGTTGTTTCACTAAAGCAGGACTTGGTGGGTGTGCATAGTGAGTGGACCTTAACTTTGAGGCTGGCAGGAATGGGTCAGAGGAAGTTGTAGTGGGGAGAAGGAAAATCTATCAGCTACTGCAGTTCCCCACAGCTACTGGGTTCCCTGTCCCTCTCTGCCATTGGGCCATGTCCAGAGCTATACAGGCTGCTTGGGGATTTTGGCCACCTGTGCTAGCTGCTAACATACACTAGAGCATCGCTAAAGGACTGGTGTTAGCCCCTGTGACCAGCTCCAGCCCAGAGGGCTTTTGCCCTGTCCCTTCCCACTCCACTGCCCAGTGAGCGGGTTATGAAGGGGTCCGACACCACGTCCACCTCCTGTAAGCACTTCATGCACTCAGGGTGTTTCTGAGGGCTGGTCAAACTGTTTGCAGTGATAAAGGGATTGGAGCAGTGCCTACACATTTAAATTACATTTCTTCAGCGCATCCAAAGAACACCAAACTCGTCCTACAGACCCAGGTTTTCACCTCGTGTGGTCTTTTTCCAGCCAGTTTGTGCCTGACGTGCATCTTAGATACAGCTTATTTTGTTGCCTGAATTAGGTTCTTGTCTCAGTAGGCATGGGCCTTTATGTTACCAGCTCTGGTAAATGTTTGTCAGCTGAGATAAATGCAGCATTATTTGGAATAGGCATCCCGGTAACAGACAGCAGGATATGGCCCTGCTCAGAAAAGAGCTCAGAGCTTAAAGACGGCTGCTCCTCCTGGCAGCCCTAGTTTTCAGGGTGGATTTCACCCCTACTGCATCCCTAGTGCATGTTGTTATTGTTCAGTACACTTGCAAAACCTTGGATTCCACACAGCTTTCCTGTTCCTAGCTTTAGATACGTGACTTTCATTAAAATCTACAGACGGTGAACAGGAACTAGTCCCAGCTCAGCAAATACGCTGCCGAAAGCCCTCAAGCCCAGAGCTTGCTCTTGCTCACCCCACTGTAAACCCTTTGGGCTGCATCCTGGCCTTTTGGAGATGGGTGTAAGTCTATAGTTAACACCATCAATTGTGGTAGTATACATCTGCCATTAGGCAGCCGTAGCAGAGATCAGAGCCTGCCCATGCTTTTGTGTTTAGAGTTACTGCGCATTGACCTTGGCTTAGGTGCATACAGAGCAAGGGTCACTTCCGAGTCCATTTCCAGTCTCCTTTCCATGTTCTGCTGTGCCAGCTTCACGGCCCCATTTACATACTGCCAAATACTTGCACTCATTTGAGGATTATCTCAAAGAGGGGCAGCCTGCACTCGTCAGATTTAGCCATTTCAGTCTTTCCTGTAAACTTGGATATCCCCAGAAATGGCTGTACAGGCTTCTCTGGCAGGAAAGGAGGTTATAGCGGGGTGGGTGTCAGTCTCTTTTTCCAAGTAACAAGTGATAGGGCAAGAGAAAATGGCCTCAAGTTGCACCAGGGGAGGTTTAGATTGGGTATTAGGAAAAATTTCGTCACCAAAAGGGTTGTCAAGCATTGGAACAGGCTGCCCAGGGAAGTGGAGTCACCATCCCTGGAGGTATTTAAAAGACGTGTAGATGTGGCACTTAGGGACATGGTTCAGTGGTGGACTTGGCACTGTTAGGTTTACGGTTGGACTTGATGATCTTAAAAGTCTTTTCCAACCTAAATGATTCAATGATTCTATAATTCTGTGAAAGCTGAGGTGCCAGTAGCTGGCTGTGTACATGGCAAGAGTGAGCAACTTTTGCTATAGCTGAGCTTCCAGAAAGACAGCCATGACCACACTTCAGCTTAGTTTCACTGTCCAGCATCTTAGCCCAAAGCCACTATCAGCAGCGGTCCAATGCTGTGAACAGGGACAGCTGATGCACTGGCACATAATACACATATTCCTGTTGGTGCTGTCATGGAGCTGGTAACCTGCACCAGAGCAAACACTGGAGATCATAATGTCATAAATTGTCTGAGATAGATAGGTCACCTCAGTTCTTCTGTTAGGGCCCGAGTCTCTACAAGCCGAGCAGAAGAATCAGCCTGTATAGCTTAGGCTGCAATGGACCCAACACTTCTGGGGCTCAAGGGAAGTTGGGTCAATTATCTGCTCACAACACTGATGCACATGGCAATTCTTCCCTCTTTAAGTTGCCTCAAGAAAACTTGCTGATTTTCTGTGCTTTGGAAAAAGCTGTTGATCCTATCCTAGGTCTTTAACAGAAAGGGCTTTCTTGGGCATCTTCTTCGTTTTCTTTCAAATTTCTATTCCTGAAAAAGCAAAGAAAGAAAAATAGCATGTGTTAAGCTGAGCAGAGAGAGCAGAGCAGGAGCCAAATTGCTGGGAGTGGTGGAGACCACGTATATGAATGAATTTGCATGAAGCTACACTGAACTGGGAGTAGTAGCGAGCGTGCAGTGGATTGTGCAAGGGTAGTGTTGGATGGTGCTAGAACAGGACCGGGGCGGGGGGGGAGCTGCACTTCTGTTTGTGTGCAGAAGAGGTTGAAAGAGGATTTACATATGTAGCATGCATATAGCTGAGAGTGGAACAGTAATTGGGAGTAAGTGAAGGTGAAGCTGGAAGAGGAATTTCATGTTCTGTGGAAGATCTTTCCATGTAAGCTATTGTTCAGAAAGGTTATTAGCAGGCGGCAGTACAAACTGTCCTGAGCTGCACGCTCTGCCTTTGTCTGACTACGGGATTTTTACAAGCCTTTTTTTCTTTGAGAGCTGACAGCATAATGGTCCTGGACAATGCCAAATCATCATCTGCACACTCGCTAGGGGAGCTAGGCTTTTATATGAGAGCGAGGAAGATAAAAACAGCACACTCAAAGCAGGACAGAAATGACTGAACAAGGGAATGAGAGAAGAGAGAGGCTTAAATGCCGTTTGCTGGGCTGGCTGGTTTTTTCTTCCCTTTAAGTTTTTCTCCTCCCCTTCTCATCATATTCTGGATGTCTAGTTCCAGAACTACTTCAGTCATTTTGTGGACCTGTGTTTGCAGAGCATGAAGGCTCTGGTTTTGAGGTAAATTCCAAATAGATGCTTTAAAAAATGGGGGGGAAAAAGCCTTATATAAGGAAAGTTCAGGGCAGATGTTGTGTCTCCTTCCCCAAGCAGCGTTTCTGCTCCTGACAGACAGCCCTACAGACTGCACCTGCAGTGGACCTCCACCAAAATGCTTCTCCAGAAGTCTTGTGTAAGTGAGACCTTTTGGATCGGTCCTTAAACTGGACAGGTTTGAACTGACCAGGGCCAAGAGGGTTCCCCAACCCCTCCTCACCGCTGACATTAAGCAGTGTCTGCATCCCAGAGCAGGCATCGCTGTGCTGTCCCTACTGAGCTGCGTCCTCCCCGCTGGTGGCCAGTTTCAGTCCAGAAAAAGGGGCTTGGTTAAGAGTACCGCCTGCTGACTAGGAGTGGATTCACGTTGCAAGACTTGGACAGAAAGCCAAACTTTTCTAACACTCAGGCGTATTAAGAAAGATCAGCATTCAGATACTTTCTTTCAGACTCCTATAGGCGGATTGGGGGGGGTGTATCTCTAAAGCCCATGTTCCTCCCCTCTGTTCCCTTATCTCCCTTCCTGGAGGCTTCCTACGCATCCCTCACTGTGCGATTCCTTTCGTAACATGGCAGGAGGGGGAGCGACAATCAGTCTCCTGCTCCTTTTCGTCTGCTTCCCTTACAAAGATTGCAGAAGCTTTACAGTCGTTAATACTGAAAAAAACTGCCGTGAAGCATTTCTGCTGCCAGTCTGTGTTTGGTAGGAGGAGGATTTCCTTCAATCAGTGGGTCCCTAAGTTGCCCCAGATGTACAATGCATGCTGGCAGGGATGGCACCTGGCTTTATCAGCTTTGTTGTTGGGAACAAGCTCCATGGAGTAACCCTGTCATGCAGGAATGAGGCAACATATTGCAATTTGTGTCGGTAAACCCTTTATGCTGTTGTGTGTTACTATTAGAGATATGATTGTGTCTGGCATTATGAAGTCTTTTACAAATGTTTTAGGATGTTTTAGCTCACTGTACCAGTTGCATTGTCTGCATGCCTTCAGCAACAAATCCAGGCACCTTACTAATCTTAAGTCCAGCTTTACAGGGCAGGGGGAATCCTCTATGTCATCCTCCTGCATATAAAATCATCAGAGCTTTTTGATGTGTTTTATCTTAGACTCGTCCAAGGCTGATACAAAAGGGGGAGCAGGAATTCTTTCCCTTTCCTAATGGGTAAGGCTTCTGCTCCTGCTGAGGTGTGAAATATTGCAGCGTAACGATTTAACATACAGAGAACTGGAAATTCTGCCATGAGCAATGGGGTTTTGGTGGGGAAGCAAAGAGATGTTTCTCTAGATAGCTGCTTTGCTTCTCCTTAGTGGTTTGAGACTGGTTGTGGGCATGGGGCTAGGGTATTATGGATGGAGAGAGTCTGGGTGTCCTTATGTATAGCTCTACTCTTTGCCAGTATCTTTTGCCAGGCTACTAGATTAGCTGTTGTGGCTGCAGTATCAGAAGACCTGGGGATCAATGTTAGGAACCTCACCCAGATGTCTGGAGCCCTTTCTGGAGGTTTCTCTGGCTTCTTGTGCGCTTCCTTGGGAACAGTATGCTTTGCAAAGAGCCTCAGTTTTGCTTTATTACTTGATTGCATATAAAGAGCTTATTAAAAAATGAGTAACAATAACCATGTAATTAACATTACATTTGTTATCATCTGAGTCCTGTATTGACTGCTGATGTTTGGCACAGGCACTGACATGCAATTTAAAAAAAAATAAATAGACTGAATGAAAATTTAGCTTTTGGAGATTTTTTTAAGATTTCAGCAGTACAGCAAGTTAGTGGTACCATACTAACTCTTTCGTGGGACTTAGACTGAAATCCAGAAGGAGCTAGTCAGTCTGAACACATTTTCTAAAAGGAGCTCAGGATTTCCAGAGCAGCTCCTCTTCCTTTCAGGTTCCAAAAGAAGGAATCATATTCCTAGCCCAAGGTGAGCTGCCCTTTTTGACCTTCTGGCCTGACCACAGTGGAGGCTGCCCTTGAGCAGGTGCCCTCCTGTGTGAGCTGGGCTGTTCAAAACCTCCTCCCTGCTACCAAACTAGGTGGTGGGAATGAAGGAACAGAGTCAACTGAGGGGTCTGTGCCACAGCCCGGAGCAGAATCTGCTGGTCTTCAGCATGCTGCTGCGATGCACTGAACAGCAAGGTGGAGTCAGCCTGTGCTCCACCTGGCCACCGCCTCTCGTGGGGAGGAGGACTGTGATAGTCCTCAGTATTTTAAGGAGAGTAATTCTTGGCTGTGCTGTTACGTGTGCCTCTCTGGCCTAGGGTCACGGCAATGAGGTGAAGAGGGAGTGTGAGAGCAGGACCACCAGCGTATGCTTGCATCTTCCAGCAACAAGCTGCACAGAAATGTCTAGGAGAGAGGAAGCCAAAATAAAAACCAGTTTCTGTGTCTAAAATGGAGACAAACAGCAAGATAAGTGTCCAATCAACCAACAATAGAGCAGAAATCATTTCCCTTGGGCTGCAAAAAAGGTGCTTAGGATGCGGAGAGACAGGCAGACAGGCAGCAGCAGCTTCCCAAGCATTAAACATTTTTTCTGGCCTTTCTTCTCCCGCTGCATGGGGAGATAGCAGCCGCAGCCTGCCTGCAGGTCATTCCCAGTGGGGCCTCTCCTTCTCCAACAGGCTGGTTTCTCACCTCAGTCTTACCCCATCCCTTGCCTGCTTGCTACCATGGAGTTTTCTTCTGGGAACCCCCTTGCTGAGGCTGAAGGTGGAGGCATTCTGGGTGGCGTATTGGCTGAAGGGTTCCTAAGGTTTGGGCGTGGGTTTTTTCCTCCCCCTTGCCTTTCTTCCCTCATGCTCTTGCATTACCCTTCCTCAGCCAAATGGCTTCTGCTTGCAGAAAAGTGGTAGGTACCGCACACACAGCAGGCATCCCCCCAGAAGCTGTGCCAGCTGGCATGCTATACCATCAGGAAAGAGTAGGCCAGTGCACTTTACGGTCCTCCATAAAAAATGAACTGTATAATATTTTATTTATCAAAATTCTATTTTTTTTTCTTTTCTCCATTTTCCAATATTGCTGTCTAGCTCCTGTCATAGTCCTTTGCCAGTCCCTCCACCCTGAGTGCTCAGGTCTACTTCAAAAATTTTTCTGACCTCCCTTTTAACTGAGTAGTAGAAAAATAAAACCGGAGGGAGTTCCCACAGCCTCTCTGCAGCCTTTCTGCTGTTTGGCCTGCAAGCAGAGCGGTCCCTCTCCAGAGCAAGCAGAGGGGGTATTAAGTAAGGGACAGAAGGGCTGAGCCAGTTCTGTTCATTCATTCTGTTTGTTTTAGCACTGCTGATGTTCACCTCTGGAGCAGTTTTCTGAATAGGATGAGGGGAGTACATAACCATACATGAGTGTGCATGACACTGCACAGAGGTCTGCCTGACAAGTATATTCTTGCAGTACTAACCATAACTGACAGGAACTGTAGAAAAAAAGAGAAAAAAAAAAAAAACCTACAAAATCTGAGGCCAGTAAATAAGAATGAAAAAAAAAAACCTGTTTACTGTCACCAAACTGGTATGAAAGGAAGCTGTTGCTACTGAGCCCCAAGATAAGAAGAGAGACCTTCCTACCTCACACCTCCTCCTGAAAGCTTGGCTGTAGATAGAGGGTTTGCATTGTGCTCTCTCCACTGGCAAGCTGGGATGCTGCTGGGCTCGTCAGGGGAAAAGGGAGCCAAGATGAAGGTCCTGCTGATAACAGCGGCCTGTCCTAGCCTTCCAAGTCAGCACTATCCACTGAATCAGAGAAGGAGAGAGGCAGGCAGTGTGCTGCCCATGGTTTGTCCTAGAAAGGAGGAGGTAGGTCGGAGTTGAAAGGGAATGCAATGGTCAGTCATAGTGGCTCAAAATAAGTTCCTGCGTTCTTGTCAGCAAGTTACCTTTTTCTGCAACCACAGCCTCCTGCCCCCAATACCTCCCCCTCCATCTCTCCTGAAACCTCTTCCATTTTTGCCTGATGGTCCATTATGTAGCATCACCTGAGCATACTGAGAAACATATGGCTGTGATTTGTGGCTCATTATTTGAAAAGCCAGAGATCAGACCCACTCCCTTGAGTGACCTATGCCATCCTGTCCAGAAAGGGGACATGCCAGCAGCTCTGCCTCCATTACCCCTCACTCTCTCTCCCATGATGGAAATTCTGGCAAGGTTTCCACGAGGACGACAAGACGCTCTCGTGCGCAAAGATGGCCTTGCCGTCACCTTTTGTGCTTTCTTTGGGACCAAGGAACTTCTTATCTTACATGTGTGTGCCTCCATCTTTAGTCTCTGTCTCCACACACTCCCCCATGCAAATCTCTTCTTCCCTCCCTACGGATCCATCTCTCAGCGCTGCACATCTGGTGGTGCAACTGCTCTTCTCCAAGGCCATGGTCAGCTGAGTGCAACCAAGTGCGATTCAGGCCCAAATAGCCCAGTATGCTGGGACATAGATGTGACTGGGGACTCAGGAAATGGTTGCCTCAAGGGGGTAATTCATGTAGCTCCAGGAGTGTGTGCACACACGTGTCTGGGTGCAGGGTGTCACTTTGGGGCTGCCTGTCAGAAGCACGGGAGCACTCAGAAGGAGGAGGCTGCCTCTTCTTCACCTCCTGCTAACCATGGCTGTGGAGCAGCAAGGTCACTGACAGAGGGGTCCAAGGGCCATGGGCAAGGCCAGGTGTGCAAGGGACAGGCAGGTGAAAAATCAGCATGGGATGGATTCATACTTCCTTTAGCTCAGTTGGGGTTGTTCCTGATTCCTGGTTTGATTTTTGCCTTTGAAACCCCAGGACTGGGCAGATGTCTAAGCAGCACGTCCCGGGCTGTCACTGAATAGTTGTTCTCTAAAGCTTTCCATCACAGGAGGTGTTGGAGCTGTGTTTCAATCTGGCCAAAGCCAAGCAGATACTCGCTCTAATGCAGAGCCAGTCCAAAGGGAGGCAGCGTGCAGACGCCGGTGTTGAGAAGCCAGCAGAGCTGTGCTGTCCAAGCATCGCCCGTCAGAAAGCACCGTAGGGAGCAGCACGTTGTTGCTGACTGAGAAAAGGGCACGCAACTCCTTATTTGCCATATGCCAGTCCAAGACGCTATCGGAGAGCCATCTGTGGGTCTGCTCCCAGTTAGTGCTGCCTCAGCCTCTCCAAGCAGAAAGACAGCCTAGGAGTGATGACTACAGAGAAAATAATTATATTGGGGGAAAAAAAACAAACCAAAAGAGATGCTCAGAGCTCCTGCAGCACTACACAGTCTGTTTGTGTCAGGCAGGCTATCGTGTCGGAGGAGAGCAGCATTTGACCGATGGAAGCTGATTTGTGTTACTGAAAGAACATGTAATGTCATATTGGATAACATCATCCCTTTCTCTGTGTCTGGGTAAATCTCTGAGCTTTTGATTTCCCTTGGCTTATCCTGCTGTGACACTTCCCACGCAGTGGCATGGGATAAGCTCCCTTTACCTCTACACTGCTTGGGGGATGATTTTTTTTTCTTTATCAGGGCACACTCCAGAAAGGCATTGGATACTGGGCTAAATCTGCCCTCTTAAGATTTTACTTAGGAAAAAAAAAAACAAACATAAAAGCTTTTAAAAAGCTTAGAGAGATAGTAGGCAAGACAGTGCAGAGCTGTGCTCCTTGGCCTTATCTCCTGGGTGTTGCTTGCTGCAGTGTACTAGCAAGCTGCAGCAGCTGTGGGAGCAGCTGCCCTCAGCCTGCAACAGTAACGCCACCGTAAAAAAAACCCAGAAATGCCAGAAATTATGTTTGTGACTGCACTGCCTACGCCAGCTGAGCTGAGCTTGCCCTGCAAGGAGCCACAGGCAGCAATGGCAGCCAGTGCATGATAGGGGATGCAGAACCAAAGTCTCACTGGAAACCCATCAGAAAGGGCTATCTGGGTGAGAAAAGAAGCAGCAGCACAGCCCTTACTGCAGCAGGGTAGGCACAGACAGCTGAGGTGGCCAGTCACTCTGGATCAGACCCTGAGCAGGATGAGCTGGGAGAATCACAGCTTTCCTTCTAGTAGTTTTGGGGAGCAGGTTTTGTTGAGGCTTGCTTGCAAATGTTCTCGTTGCTCCTCACCAGGGAGGAGGTGTAGGCAGCCAGGGGAGCAGAGTATGCCTGTCACCATGGGAAAGGGAACCAGTAGCACCATGCTGAGGGCAAGCCCTGGGAAAGGGCTGTGAATCCGCAGCGTACGCGCACTGGGACACCAGAGGGTATTCAGTGGTGATGCTCTCCATTGCTCAGCCACACTGCTTATGAGGTGTTACAGCCCACAGCTCAATGCCATTAGGCAGAGGGGAGATGTGCTCGGCCTGTTCCAGACTGGGCAAGAAGTGTGGCTGTGTCCTTGGGATAAGAAATGGTGATGGCAGCTGAGAGGGTACAGGCACACACCTGGCTGTCACCCTGACCACCACAGGGGCTGTTTCAAACACGCTGCCATTGCCCTTGCTCCATCATACAAGCTGGGCTGTCAGCGTCCAGCACTGGCGGCGGGGAGGCATCGTACTGGTCTGAGACTGGGACCAGTGGCCCCCTAGGGCGCTTCTCCCACCCTACAGACTGCACAGGGAGACAGGGAGACAAGACACCTTGCTCAGGCCAAGTGCGTTTTTTTTGAAAGCCAGTGTCGAGTGAGATGGCCGTCAGGTTCTCTGTGCTCTCCTAGATGAGGGTTTGCACCAAGTTTTTGGGGAGCTACTGGAAGCTCACCGTGGGCAAAGGACACGGCCCCTTCCCTCTGCTGCAGTCCTTCCCCAGCATGCGACACTTCTAACTACGTCCTCTTCAGTGCCACAGCAATACCTCAGTGAAGGCACTCGGCCTAGTCTTCCCTCCTCTGCCTGCCTGATCTTCCAGCTCTTCCCTCCCCTGTGCCAGCGGTGCAGCTGGGGAGCAGAGCAGCTCCTTAATGCGTAGCTCAGGTAGGAATACACACACTGCCTTTTGAGGGGCAGCTGTGAGGAAGGTGGCTTATGTCCCTCATCCTTCTCCTCTGGCGCCCCTGGCAGAAGGAGCACTGCTGCATTACACTAGCATTTAAGAAATAATAATAATTAAAAGCTTTCTGATGAACATGGTTAATTTCCTATTCTAAAAAGCTGCTAAGGCAGCGCCTTTTGTGCATTAGCATATTTGCAAGGTTAATGTAGTGTACTTAATAAGATAAATAATGCTTGTCATGATATTTCAGGCCAATTTTAAGGGGAGGGAATAAAAAATATTTTGCTTAACGTCTTAAGTTTTTGCCTGGTCAACTTTAAGTTAACTGCTGAGCTACCACTGATTGTTGAGGTATGTTGTTCACTTTTCCCCTTGGCGGGTGCTCACTAGCACTTGCAGAGGGTTAAAGGAGACTGTCAAAGCACAGATGGCATGGGAGAGCTTGAAGTGGGCTCTCGGTGACTGCCATGATAGACATCACTTTGGGAACATGGATAGGAAGGGCATTAGGAAGGCAGCGAAGCCGTAACAGGCTGAAGGAAAAGGATATGAGATCAGGGACAATGTCTGTGGCTGGGCGGGAGGCGGCGGTGGTGCTGACCTGCAGGAGAGGGTCTGAGGCTACAAACAAGGATGGCGAGCAGATGGCAGCAGTAATAAACCAGTGACTGATGCATTGGGACCACGAGGCTGGAAGAGGTAGTGGGGGCTTTCTCATCAACGCAGAACCTTTTTTATGTAATGTCCTACTTCAGCCCTTAGTTTAATGTTTTATTTTCCTCCGAATGTCCAGAACCAGGGAAGCATTTGAAAACTCCCTGTGTAAAAGACACTATGGGCCATGGGAGACAATCATAAACCTGCTTCCTAGCTGCCAGCCCTGGGCAAGTCTTAGGTAATGATTAGCAGAGAACCCTTGTGTTCCTAATGGTTTCTCTTGCCTCCTTTTCTGTGGAATGATTGCTTTCTTAGGCTTTTTAATAATATACAGTAAAAGCAGCCACATCCTTAGATAAACGAGGCCATGGTGGGCAGGGAGGAAAGAGGAGAGAACTTCCCAGGCAAATGATCCGGGGCACCTGGCTTGCTACTCCTGCACACCCTTCCTTTCTTTCCCGGTCTCCCCCCAGCCAGTAACGTAAACCAACCAGATCATTATTTTCTCATAATGATGAGGAGAGGGAGGGAGAAGCAAACCAACAAAACTGCTGGTATTTGCTCTATAGGAAATTAGTAAATAGATACGCCACACAGATACACACCACAGTGAAAGGATGGAAGGATGGGTACATATTTAGCTGGGTCAGAAAGCTAGACCAGTATGATGAAGGAAGAGAGGGGATGGAAGAAATAAAATAGTGAAACCATAATGCACAGTGGGGAAGGAAAGATACAGTAAAAAAGATGAAGAGAGGGGAGAGATACACGTGAGGAATAAGGAGGATGGGTGAACAGATACAGCAAAAAGACAGGTGGATGAGTCTGGCAGAGGAAGGAAGGAATATATCTTGGTGTAGGTGTCCAAGGGGGGAGGTAGCGAAGGGCTGGAGGACCAGCTACAGTGGGTAGATTGATTTTGATGTTAGCTATATTGCAGGTCAAATATAGTCCTCACACCACATCGACTCCACATCTGTTTCTTCTTCCACCTGCCTGTCAGTCCCCTGCTGTGTCCTAGATATTTTTCGGCTGGAGCACTTCTCGGGCTCAGCACCGACTGTCTGTCAGCCCCAGGGTGGGGGGAGACTGGAGCACCAGGTGAGGCGCGTACCAGCCCGCATGCCCCGCAGCACCGGTGAACCCAGGCTCAGGGCAGCCTTACAGAGGTACAGGTGGCAGGAGCGCGAGCATGTTACTGCCAGCATCCCTCCTTTCCTACCCCATCTCCCAGGGGCGGGGAAGGTAGGTCGGTAGCTGGAAGCCCGTCCCGCAAAGGCAAAAGGGCTTTGAGTGCAGCACCCAGTGTCAGAGAGATGCCAGGGTAAACCTGAGAGGCTGCCTGGATGTGGGGCAAGCCATCCTGCCCCACACGGCACCTGTAAACTGGAGGTGGCGTCAGCCCGTCTCACTGCTTAACATAGGGAAAGGGCTTTCACAGCAGCACTGCATGCTTAGCCTCGCCAGGCATCTCATTGCTGTGATGATGGTCTGTGTCAGGCCAGTAGCTGGCTGCCTGGAGCTACGGAGGGAGCCATTTCTTCAGCCTCGTCTCTGCAAATGGCATCGCTTAGCTGACCCCGCTGTGCCGTGGGGATTTCCCTCCACCCTGGGCTGCCGGACCCAGACACCAGCCTGGGGGAGCCCATCATGGTGCAGCCTGCATCCCCTGACAGCAGTCCTGCAGCCCACCAGCCACACAGCGCCTGGCTGAGATGCGCTCATCATCCTCCTCCAGCGTGGGGCAGACAGCCCTTAACGGAGAGCCTCCTGCCTCCGCAGTGCTGCAGCCTGCTGTTGTCTCGGAGCACCCTATTAAAGAAGAAAACAAAACCAGCCCTCAGCCTTCGTCCCAGCTGATGGTTTCTTTCTCTGTCTGGGGTGCCACAAACACTGGTGCTGACAACTTCAAAAGGGGTCTGTTTCCCTGCCCTCAGACCCCGGCAGCTCTGCAGGGCTCTGGCAAAGGCTTGCTACCCAGCCCGGGTGCCAGCCAAGGCAGGAGGCTTCTCAGCGCATCCCATTCCCCGGGCAGATGGAGGGGTGGGTTGGGCTGCCCTGGGAGTTTGGGTAGGTGGTGGTGGCAGTGTGCTGTCTCTGAGGCTGCTCACGGCTTTCCTGGGGGGGAGCTCCCCCCTCATCGCTCCGCTGATCCCAGTTGCATGGTAACTGCGACTGCACTAAGGGTAGCTGCGAGTGCACCTCAGTCAGAGCCCTCCCTGCTCTTCCTTCCTCTCCTGGCTGTTGCCACCTGTTGGTTTGCAGTCATTTGCTGACTCTTTTTTGGTTTTTTCCATTTGCCTTCCCTCTACATTTGCCCCATCATGTTTCTGTCCTTTGTGGATAATGCTTGAGAGTGTGGTGTGCTGTAGAGGAGTTAGAGCTGCTCCAGGCAGTTAGCCACTCATCCAGGAGAGGATCCTGAAAAGAAAAGAAAGAGGGGGAAAAAAAAGAAAAGGAAAAGAAAGCTAAAATAAAATCAGGGTTTTCTCCATTCTCTGTCTCCTTAGTGCTTGCTAGGGCTATTGGCAGAGCTGGGGGTGGGGACCACAGGGCTCAGGGAGCAGGGGCACAGTGGGTGAAGCCCCAGCTGCCTTGATACAGCTTTGGGAACAAAGATGTAAATAGAAGGAGGAGGAGAACTGCCAAAGCTGTACGAAGCTGAGGATTGAGATAACGGAGGCTGATACAGTTCAAGACTGAGCTGTATTGTGTACAATGTACCGGGTCTCCAAACCATTCTGCCCAGTGCCATGGGCTTTGCTATGCTCTAGAGCTCTGGATACTGCCCTGTGGACTTCACAAACCAAGGAAATGTAGGAGAAATGCAAAAGAAAATCAAATCCAACCACTTAAATTGTTCTGAGTGGAAGAGGAAGAAAAGGAGGGCATACCAAGCCAGGAAACATGAAATTGCTATTCTACCCTTAATTGGTTTAGTGGTGGACTTGGTAGTGTTAGGTTAATGGTTGGACTGGATGATCTTAAAGGTCTTTTCCAACCTAAACGATTCTATGATTCTATATTCCTCACTTTCCCATGTACAGCCGAGTCCTCCATCACATGCAGAAACACACACGCATGCGTACGTACATACACACACACAGAGCTCTTTTGTGGTACTCAGAAGAGCTTCAGGAGCATCAGAGCGCCCCACTCTGAAACTCATTTTATATTGAGTCCTGTTCCTAAGCCTAGTTCTTGGCTGCCCTTCCAGAGCATGTTGGCAAGGCTCCGTCAGCTGCACTGCATTGATGGGGGTGTAGCAGAGGTTAACAGTAACATCTGGGAAGGCTTTTGCCCATTCTGTGCATCGTATATCAGCAGCGCACTCTGAATCTCTTTATGATGGTGATCAGATAGCAAAACTTTGGGAGGGCAATGTCCCACCAGAACGCATTTGTGCAGTAGGTATGGGAATTTAGAAATGTGAATGATGGGTGAAGATGTGAGCTGGTATTTTTATATATATATATAATGATAGCTCTTCACTAGGAAATGAAACCCAGCAGGGGAGAAAATGCTGTGTAGATTTCAAAAGTGTTCACATGTGCATGCACTAAAGAGCATTTCTTCTCCTTCTCTTGTTCAACCCTGACACCATAGATGCCTCAGACTTGAGCAGTCTGTTTGAACTACCTGCTGTTCAAAAATCTTGAGGAGACAGCTGAAGCTCTTTGCTGCTGAAGCCTTTCTTCCAAACCTTCCAGGAGCCAGATAAGAGGAGCATCCAGGCTATTTTCTGCTCCTATGAGAGCAGGCAAACTCCCAACTACCTCTGGTCCCTGGTGTGCATGCTGGGGTGGATTAAGGCTGCTAAGACAGGGATCCACTGGCCTGTGGTTGTAGCAAGTCGGTGATAAACCTAGGTTGCATGGGAGGTGGGAGTTCTGTCCCTGCTTAGGAGATCCTAAAGGATTTCTGTTTTATAGGAAACCCTAATAGTAGCTGGTCTGATATTTCTCTTAGCCTCACAGACCCAGTGGAACAAAAGGTAAATGAGATTTTGTTTCACATTGTGCATCATGAGCAGAAATATCCCTGTTTCCAGTGGCAGGATTGTTTCTGCTGGGAATGGTGGATGGGGCAGATGGATTCTTCTCTGATGACTCTCCTATGTCTCTGGCATTTGAGAACAGCATCCTTTGCCTTGAAAAATGAGTGAATCACACAGGGAATCTCTCCTACCATCTCACTTTTACAGCCAGTCTTCTGTCTATAACCAGGCTTTTTAAAGGAGAGGGAATGAAGTTCCTGAGGCAGGGGATGACGGGAATCTCTGCTCTGATAAATTTTTGGACACGGAGATTGCAGAATAATGGAATCATGATGCTCAATATTTATTCTTGTTAAATGGACTTTAACAGCAATCACTGGAATGTAATGGACATATGAAGTGTGAATCAGTGAGGGAGGTTGTACTGAGGATGTCCAGAATCAGAAGAAAATCAGGATCTTGGAAAACAATCTGATTTTACTGCACATAAGTAGAGGTGGTAAGGTTTCTTTTTGCACTTGGCACAGTGCAGTATTGACAGCTCTCATGAACTCTCCACCCTGGGCGTAAATAATTACAAAGGGAATTGATTTTGAATTGTATTTTATATGTAGAAATGTACCACTTAAGTGCAGTGAAACATATGGTAGGGAGTGTGTCTACATTAGCATTTGAGTTTGAATCACGACCGTGCTTTGGAAGCATATCTCCCCGTTATCTCTTTGTTTTGGTTCTATTGCAGGAAGGTCTCTGGGCATATGCTGCCTTCCTTTCAGGTGAAGCTAAACCAGGAGATGCACAGGCTTACCAGCTGCTAATGGTGTTCAGCCCATGGGCCTGAATAGATCTAGTCCCAAGTAAACCTCTGCAGCATCTATAGTGTAAACAGCAGGTGTCCAGCGCCATTTTGCTCTATAAATCTGCTCCTTTTGCACCACAGTGTTGGTAACATAGACACAGTGGTTGGCTGGGCTGGACCCTCGGGGCTCAAGGACTGAGCCTCTTAAACCCAAGTACTTTTTGGTGCGGTTTTAGCCACCTCGAAAAATATGAGCTTGCCCACATAATCATTTCATCTGATAGTTTCCCCCACCATTGGCAAGTTGACATCATTGGGACCTGCATGTGTTTTGCACTGTGGTCTAGACTTACCACCCATTGACTGCCTGGAGTTTACGTTGATCAAGTCAAAAGTCCTTAATGTTGACCCTAGACCTGCAGTTCCCCCACTTGCCTTACACTAGCTGATAGTTGCTCTTTCCCCAGAGCATGCTGGCAGAGCCCAGTGCTTTAGTGCTATTAGGTGAGAAAAGGTGATGTGAAAAGACCCCTCTTCCAGCATGCTCCAAACATGGTGAGGCTGATGCTTTTCCTGATTACCTGCAGGGAGGTCTTCTGTCTAGGGCTCTTCAGCAGGAGAGCTCTGCAGCATGGCACCTTCTGCTCCCCTGGCTGCAAAACACCGCAGCCCTTGCTGCGTGGTAATGGTCGCTCATCCACATATCCAAACACTGCCCAGGCCCAAAAGCTCCCCAGGCATGGCCTTTTCTTCTCTGTGTCTGCCAGAAATTGTGAGGTTTTGGCCTCTAATGCCGCACACTGACAGTAAGGATCACGACATACCCTGCAATGCACTTGCGTGTGTTGCACCCGCCCTGCCTGTCCATTCCCTTGCTGCTTCTGAAATGGTGCATCCTCTAGTTCAAAGAGTACCTGCAAATACTGGGGCAGTCACTACTTTTTAGCGGTACTGTTAGACCGTCATACTCTTTCTCATTTCCTTTTCCCGGCACTGCTGAGAGTTGCTACTTAGTTGGGATTTTCCAGATAGCCTGACGGAGTTAGCCATCCAGAGCCAGTGACTTTCTGTGCATAGAGAGCATCTAATTCTCTTAAAGCCCATGGCAAATCGCAGCATTATTTCATATGCAGATGACTGCTACAAAGAAGCAATTAGGAAGATAACCAGTATCTTCCCTTCCTCTCTTCCATTTTTAAAGCTGCAGGCGAAAATGGCAGTATTTTGGTTAAAGATAAGTATAAACCAAACCCTAAGATGTTGACAACCCAAAATACTTGCACGTTTCAGTTTTGAACTAGCATCTAGATTTTGTATCTTGGATATGGTCCCTGGCTTTACTTCTTTGAATGGTACATCTTTTTCACAGTTTGAACTGTGAATATAATTTAGCATTAATACACCGTGTATGTCTTTGATATGGACGAAAGGGACAAGTTATATATCTGGGTTGAAGCAGAAAGACATATCACCGTGTTGGCAGGATCTTTACCACTCGAACAGTAAGTCAGTAAGTCCAGGAATCTAAAACACGGGAGACTTGGGGAATATTTGGGTCTGGAAGCATAAAGTATGTACGTACATCTAGCAGTAGTTGCCCTAGATTGGTATAGAGATCGTGTGAGGTGTTTCAGATGTGGAAGTTGAGTGCTGCCTTAGGGTAGTGGAGGAGGCAGAATAGCGTCTGCAGTGACGAACCATTTTCTGCAGCTACAAGGTCTCCTCCCATTAGGGGTCTGGCAATGGGGAGATCCTGGTTCTGTTTCAAGGTTCCTTCTTGGGTACATTATTCATTTTTTCTCTTCATCTGTGGAAGAAAGAGAGAAAAAAAGGTTTTCACTATGTAAAATTGTTCACGGATAGAAAACTGAGCAGGAGTTCTCAGCATGATATAGTCTGGTTAAGTGATGGTCTGCTTTTCCTCCTGTTGCCTTACTGGAGAAAGAAGGAAAGAATTAGCACTCGCAAGATCTGAAGGGTAGAATTAATTATGGCTGTGATTCATTATGGGCAAAACCAGCTAAACATTTCTCTGTTATTTTTAATTTTGCATCTGAATTGCAGAGTATATGAAACCCAAGATAGGGTCTGAATTCCTGGGAACAACTTCATTTCCAAATGTGCATGTGGGAGAATTGCCAGGAATTGGAGAAAATGTGCAGGCAGTCAGTCTGATTTTCAAAGGACTGAAAAGTCCCTCCGTTGTTTTGCAGTTAATCGCAGCTGTTGGTGGTGCGAGGGAGGGATGTCCAAGGTCAGAACAAGCCAGATCACTGAGGTTTGGTCAAGTTTGACCTGTTATATTTTAATGTAGTCTGTGTTTTGCTCAAGGGTTGCCTAACTGTGCCTCTTCTTTTAATTTCTTTCTTTTTTTTTTTTTTGGGGGGGGGTGTCACTATTATTATTACTACTATTGCTAGTATTATTACTAGTTTGCAGTGGTTTTTTTAGTCATCTGTGTTCAGCTCTCTTGAGAGCAATGAAAAGAAATCAAACTGCTTTTGTGAGTTGTGGCAGAAGAGTGCAAATAGATTGATTAAAAACGCTGTTTCTTTTTTTAATTTAAACAGAGCAAAGGCTTGTGGGTAACGTGCATAATGTATGCTCGGTGGTAACAAGCCACTGTGGGGAGAGGGGAGGAAAGTGAGGGAGACAGAAAAAAAAAAATGGAAGTGGAGCCAGTGTTGTTCTGCCTTTAAACACAAGATTGATTTTACATTTTCCCTGTGTGTCACTTTCATTACTAGCAAATTAATCCTTCTCTCTGAGGCCTGAAACTTATTTCTGAGGCTTCTTATAAGAAAATAGCTTTTGGTGTGCTACCTATTCTTAAAAAGGGAGCTTGGGGCTTGGCTACATGAGGAAGTTGCACCCATTTAACCGAAGGTGTAATTTTGAAATTGACCCTATTATAGAGGTGCACACGGCTGGCTTATTTGGATTTTTACTCTACTATGAATCTGCCTATACTGACAGAAACACAACACTCTTTAAATGATACGAGAATGCTGACCAGAGGACAGGTAGCATCATTTTAACTAAATCGATAAAAAGTTACCCCTTCACAACTATTGCACCTTGTTCAGATAAAGAAGGCATTTATGGAGGCCTGTGGCCTGAAGGATCAAGCCCTCAGGAAACCCTTTTGGGAGGAGGTTGTGAGATGTTTCTGATACAGTTCTGCAGTGCAGCATTGCTTTGGAGCACGAGGGTCTGCCGGCTGCTGTAACCTGCAGGGACTTGGCCTGGCCTAATAAAGGGGCAGATTTATTGAACACTCATTTTAGGCCAATGATTCTAGACAATTAAATGGTTAAATCATTGGACTGCCTAAAGCTACAACTATATTGCAAGTTGAGCAAACCATTTCACCACTGCTGTGTTTCTAGCACAGGCATACTGCTGTTCTGTGGGGCTGCTCTCTCTTCAGTCCTCAGGTCATGGTACCATGCGTAGAAATTCGAACTTGCTTTGTTTCTGTTTAAATTATCTGGCATACCTAGAGCTTAGATCACCTGTGCTCGCATCACACAAGGGTTTGGGTTTCTTTTGGGTTTAGGTGTTTTTTTGCAGTTTGTGCTTTTTTTCAGATCCAGGAGATACACGTCTGCTATCATTTCTCTACAGTTGTTGGTCAGTCAAGCCATTGGCTGGTTAACAAAACCTGCTGCTGCTTTGACTGTTTTAATGCCTCTGATGAAGCGAGAGGGCTGTTCTGATTGAGTTCTGGCTCAGAAAGCTGGAGTGTGACCCATAGACACTTCCTTACCTAGGTTAACGTTGACACTTTCATTTCCATTTAAGATGAGTAGGTTGGTCACAGCCTGGCCCGCTCTTTGAGGATCACTTGCCAGGCGTGGCCCAGGTCTGTCTGGATCCATGGTACTGTACCATAATGGGGCTGTGGTCTGAGATCTCCGGTGGCTGCCTAGTATCTGGGTTAATGCAGCAGCAATTTTTAACCATCAGTTGCTGTCAAAGAATGTAAGTGTAGGAGTACGGTCTTTTGGGCTGACCTGAGCAGGGCCCTGCAGTCCTGTCGACAGCCGTGGCTGGAAATTAGCTTGGGAAGGGTGGGAAGAGGGGCTCCAGGGGCTCCATCTTTCCCATTGAATATCAAAGAGCACACAAAAATAGCCGTTTGCAGCCGTAGTGAAGATTTGTTCCTATCAGTGAAAATCCAGCATGTTTTATCTGACCGTAGGGTCAGGTGTTTGTTTGGATTAACAAACAAAAGGGACGCCAGATGCAAGGAGGAGAGTAACTGTTTTTAAATCAAAAGGATTCTTATTTTTTCTTTTCCCTCTGAAAACTCTAGTGGCAGCGTTTCAAGATGCTTAGGCTATGTTTCAGTGAAAATGGCTGCCAACTTTTCCTTTGCTGTGCAGTGGCCAACTCTAACGGAGGATCTGGTATGTGATTAGGCTTCTTAAGTGGCAGGTGGGGGAGAGCATCCACTTATGGAGTTATTGTTAAAATAAGGAGCTTTTGGGACTTCTCTGCTGGATTGTTGGAAGCATTCCATTTGATTTCTCAAAAATGCTCACTTATAGCCTGGAAAACTGCAGTCCTTACTGCTGCCTTTTGGATTTACTAGAGCCTTGAGCAAGCCATTGGCTTCTCTTAGAGCATGTACTGGTTTAAATACACCCGTGCAGAACAAAGGGAAAGACATGTCGGGGCCATATTCATTTCCATTCTGACTGACTTAAAGCGAAGAATGCCTGCGAGCATCTGTGGGACTTGTTATTGCTCAGTGGGCAAGAGTTTGTCAGAAATGTTGGGCTGATTATCTGCTACATGAACTGTGTGGGTTATGTATGGACCTCTTTACTCCTGCCTTAGTAGAGGACAATCTTATTTTTTAAGCTTCAAACAAGTACAGTTCAGAGTGAATAGATCTTCACACCGAGACCAAAGACCCAGCTCTGTTCCCTTCAGAATAATTGGTAAAAATTCCCCAAAACTTATTTTCTGGGAAGAAGAAATCTCGGTTTGGATGCCTGCTCATAAGATTGTCAGTGGCATGGTTTTAGGTACCCTGTACTACCCAAAGGACTCCTGAAAGGACATGATATTTGATGGGCCTTGATCAATGCAGAAATGTCTCAGGAGCCAGCAGAAGAAAGGAGAGTGCCCATGTAGCAGTAGGCATGTGGGTCTGTGCATGGGTATGGGAGTGATCTGTCTCTGACCTGGTTTGGGAGAGCAAGGACTGCTGCAGGGCAGGAGGGAGGACACTGACAGAGCTGGAGGGCTCTGGGATTTGCCCGCAGTAGTGATGCTTGTACCTGATATGGTATAAAGCTTGTCTTTTCCAACTACCAAATGCATCAACATTGTAGACGAGGGAGAAAAAGTAAAGGCAAATATCACGGAGAGTGGAAGGAGGGGAGGAAGGAGTGTTACGCTGGTTTGTTTATCAAGAAACAGAACTTTATTGGGACACAATACGGAACTACAACTGTATTATCCTACTGCCTTTCCAGCTCCAGCACCAGCTCTTTTCTTTTCCAGGTGAGGCATTATTGTGTTAATACTTGCAGAAGGAGGGAAGAAACGAGTCCAAATGCCCCTGTTTGAAATGTCCTATCAGTGCATAAAATATGTCTGCAGACTTGAGAATTACGCTGACTTCACAACAGTAAATTTCAGATAAATAATTTATCTCCTGCAAACACATTTCTGTGCTCTTACACATCCATTTGTTTCTGGAAAGCAGCGGGGGTGACGGGGAGGCAGAAGGGATTGGTGCTCGCTGGGGAACTTTCCATGGAGCTGCCTGTAGCTTGGGTGTTGTTGGCCGCTGGAGGTAGGGTTTTGTTCTCGCAGCCACCAGCTCCCACATCATAAATAAAGCCATTTTGGAAACAAGAGGCACCTTGAGCTAAAACTGGCATTCCTCACAATATTGGCAGATCAAGCCAGCAACTGTTGATTTTAAATGTTTAATGAGCAATATGTTGCTGATTCTGGTAATAATGTTGTGTTTGCCTAACCTTTCTCGGTGTGCTCCCTTCTGCTGTATCGCTGGCAAGTTTCCAGGAGAGGAGGAAAGGGAAGGAAAAAAAACCAAGCCCCGCCAGGAAGGGTGAAGTGGGGCAGAGAAAAGAGGAAACCTGAACGAGAAGGGGCATAAAAGGCAGAGGTAGAACTTAATTAAAAGGAAGAGATAGCAGCAGGATATTGATGCCATGTCAGAGTATTAAACTGGGGATTGCAGAGAAAGATGACTTTTCCCTGCAGAGATATTCTTATTCATACTGAGGGAATTGGAAAAGAAAGGCTAGTTACTAGGAGGAGATGGACAGGAAGAGCTGCTTGGAGGTGAACCCCGAACCAGGGAGTCTCCTGAGACAGTTCAGTCAGCTGGTTAAAAGCAGGTGAATTGAAAGAGAGGCAGCATTGTGCAGATCAGTAAGATGCTCAGTTACTTCCACGTCAGGCTCATATAATGTTCACTCTAAAGACTGTCTCCAGTATGCTGTATTTTCTCCAGTTTGTTTTTGTTCAACCTCAAAACCCTGAGTGGTTCAGCATAAGCCTGTTTGACACTGGGTTGCAGGCTGGCTATAGCTATATATGAGCACATGCAGGTACCTCAGGAGGCAAAGGAGGCTTCTTTGATCAGTGGAGGTAGGATCACGCAATGGAAACTAGACAAAGGGCTGCTTTTATAGTACTAAATAGCAGCTGCTTTTGCTGCTGTTCTCATGCTAGACTAGATCCTCCCTCTACGGGTGTGGGTACTGACCATTTTTTGCTGGAGAAGACCAAGCTCTTGCTTAATTTATACCATGACTCTTGTGCTAGGGAAAGCACACAACTGAAAATACTGGAAGATTAAGTCATTTGTCTTCCGAATGGCGAAGTTTTGGGCAGCAGGGTCAAATGCTTCCCACCCCTGTGCCTTGGACCCTCCTCAGTGGGAGTTATCCAGAGAGTGTATTGTGCAAAAACTGTGGAAGGTTTTTGTAATGTGTTGATTGGGCTCTTGAGTGAGACCAGGCATTTTCTCATCTTTTAATCATTACCTGTTTGGCTGATGTTTAAATCAATGACTGCATGCCAAACACTCACTGCCCTATTAGGAAGCCTCTTCTGGTTTTACATAATGGCTTATTTATTGCTTCCATTGTATGTACAGCACAGTATATATTGTCCAAAAGGGAGATTTAGATACTAGGTCATACTTGGTGAAGGAGGACTTTTCTCTTTTTAATGAGGAGAATATCAGTTTTGCAATGCTTGTTATACTTTCATTTCCAGGCTGCTGCATACAAATTGTGTTATATAAAGTTGACCACACGCAAATATATGTGTAGAAAAGTGTGTGTTGAGACACTGTGAGATAGAAGTGGAAAGCAACAGGACATGGAGGACATGTCTAAGAGCAGCCTTGCCAGAAAAAGGGCAGTGGTCTACCCAGCAATGAGAGAGGTTTAAGAAGAAGATAGTGTCCTTTATTTATATAACTGCTTGATTTATTGTTTTTCGTTCATGGGTAGCCTATCACCTCTTTAAGTTACTTGCTTGTTGTTAACAAGTGAGAGTGAAACATGGATGTATGTTCCACACTAAATTTTCCATTTTTAATAGCAGGTCTGCATGGGATTGCTGGATTGACCTTCTCTCTCTACTTTTTACTCCCTCTTCTACACCACCATATCATCCGTTGTTTTCTTGCCTTCTTGATAAATGTCCTAAGCATCAAAGCCAGTATATGCAAAAGATTTTTAATTAGCCTTGAGCTTTCCACCAGGGTCCTCAAGTACAAATAGACACAGGCTCTTATCAGTTCAAGTCAAACACATCTTCAGTGGGTCATCTTCAAGGAGATATCCAGCAGCCCAGCTTGCATAAGTGAAGTTCTTTGCTGCCAACACCTCCCAGTGAGTTCTCTTTAGCTGTAGTTTACTCCATCAATTGTAAGGTGGGGGTTTTTCTTCTTTTTTTTTCCCCCCTCTGGTTCAATTCCCTTGAAGCTTCGAAGTGGAAGAATGAAGTCTTTTCCAGCCATGTGGTGTGATATGGCATCGTCTCTCTTGGAGCAATCACCACATGTGTTTGCCACGTAACAGACAACTATAAAAGCAAAACAAAGCTGCAAGTATAATAGTCTTCTCCTAGATGTTTCTCCAATATACTATTCTTCCATGAATGGTTTTTTGTCATTGCAATAGCTCAGCTGAGTTACAGTCAGGTTTTGGTCTTTTAGACAGATACATGAGTGGAAGGAGAAAAGGGTTGGAAGATAAAAAGGAGAATAATAGGTGAAGAGGAGGGGGGAGAGAGGGTGAGAGGAAGAAGTGAAAAGACAGAGGTATGTGAACTGAAGAAAGGGAAAAAAGGGTGAGAAACTGGAAGGAAGGGGGTGATAGGTCAAAAAGCAGGAGAGGTGATTCAGACCTCTGGGGTGCAAGGTCTGAGGCTTGTGAGCTCTTCTTGGCAGGGCAGAGCCCTGCAGAGTGCAGTATAATCTCCATCAGGGTCCTTCAGTTCAGGGGCATATAAATGGAGTGGGGTTTATTGCAAATTCTGGTTAATAACTTTCTCAAAGGGGAAAACTCCTGTATTCTCTTTGAAATACAATTTCTTGTCCCATAAATTGAAACAGCTGTGACTGTTCCCTCTGCACACAAATTTTTTTTTGTTTTTGCCTGTTTTCCTGGGTGTATGTGTGTGATTTTGCTTAATGATTTTTCCCTGCAGAAGGGACCCAGTATGTGGTGCTGTATACAGGTTTGTGATCAGTGTCTTTGCACAAGCACAAGAAAATCGCCTTGGGCATTTTCTGCTTTTAGAGACGAACAAGTGTTAGGCTATTAGTCTGAATCTAACTTAGACTGCATTTCTCCTGGGAAAACTCAGTAGGAATTTCTGCAGCCTCATTCCCTAGAAAGACTCTTGCCTAAGATGAGTTTTAATCTATCACCTAGACTCCAGTTGTGGAACTGGAAAGGCTGCTAGCACCTCCATAGCTACCATGCAGAAAGCAGAGTAAAGAAGATAGGTGAGCACCTTGACAGCCTATGTTCCTGCCCCAGCTCTTAAGGCATGTCATCCTGTGTAGGGCTGGTGATGGGCACCACAGTGCAGGTGGGGAGCAGTATTCCCACCTGGAAAGTGAAGCAAGACCATCTCTCTCCTTATGACTCTGAGCAGTGCTAGAGACTCTCTGCCAGCATCAACCCATCTCTGTCTCTCTGAGGGCTCCTAAATGTCTATTCTTTCTTTTTTCCTAATTGAAAGAGCCAAGCTTGCCTTTGGGCTTCTGCAGAAATCAGCCACTTCTGTGGATGACTGAGTGTACAGAAACACAGACGGGGAGTCAAAACGTTCCTGCCTACAACTCACTATCTGCTCCAAGTTAAGGTGGTCAAATCCTTGAACCATTAAGCAAGTGATATATTTGTTAACGTAGCATGGTGGCAGGAGCAGCACACACAAATGTCCTGAGGAGGTTCGAATTCAGAGGGTTATATGTCACCTTCAGCCAATTTCTGTTTGGGAAGAGCTCAGGAAGGCTTTTGGGTTAAGTGAAGAAATACCTGAATAGGGATCTCAGTTTCTCATTCCTCCAGCTCTATCCCATGACTCCCTGCAAGTGCCTCCAGCTGGAAGAGGAGAGGGGTGTAGAAAAAGCCACGATTTTTCAGATGTGAGTGGAGAGCTCTTCCCCCTCATCGCAGACCTCAGCCTTCCCATCGTATATGACAGATGAGAGCCTCTTTGGGCAAGCTGCATGTTCAGGAGATCACGGAGCAGCAAGGCCATTTCTCACATTGCTTTAGGAGCAGACCCATGGTCTCCAGCTTCATCTCCATCCCCTCTTGCAGCAGCTTCCTGCCGTATCCCAACTTGTGGGCTCCCTCCCATGCACACATCAGGCAGCCCAGCTCCACTGCATGACAATCTGATGGAGCAGGGAGATGTGAGGAGCCTTTGCCCGCCAGAATAGATTTGCAAGTGAGGGCGCTGAAAGCTCAAATGACCCCAGTGACAAGCGACTGGAGAGGCTCACAGTGTTTCTTTCCTCCCTGAGCCTCTTGGCAGCCCCACTGGGCTCCATGCAAACCAGGGCTTGTTCACAGGAAAAGCCTAGGGGAAGAAGAGGAGAAGGAATCTATAGGAGCTCTTCCAGGGCTGCATGGAAAGTGCTGGAGATTATCTTCTAGATTTCCTGCAGTGCTGGGATTGTTTGAGGGTTGGGACTATGGCTTCTACCTTGTCTTTTTGATCCATGAATTACAGACTGTCTCATAACATGGAGCATTTTATTAACTGAGACATTCTAGAGGACTTCTCTGTATTTGAGAAGGTAGCAATGAAAGCACTTGTTTGTCTAGAAATGGGATGGTAGTTAATGGTGTGTTTTATCTGCCTTTAATGAGATGAAACAGGCAGACAGTAGGGAGGAGGAGTCAGCACCACTCTGTCCTAAGCCCTCACTATCAGAGGTCATGGGAACCTACCTCCCTTCCTATTTGTATGTCCCGTGCATGCGTACACACCTTCTAAGTGTCTGAGACCTTCAGTGATACTGCCAATAGCCATGTATGGCCTGTGAGCCGTGAACTTGTTTACCACAGATCAATATAACTGTAATACATCAGACTCGGGCCTCAGTTACCCCTTGTATGTTGTATTCCCAGCCAACACTAACTACGTTTCCCACTGCTCTCCCATGGTGATTCACCTTCCTCAGAGCTCTGCTTGCTTGTCCTAACCCTCTGCATCCCCTTGCTTTTTTTTAAGGAACCTTTCATCTGTATCTCATGCTGTGTGTCTAATTTCCTTATCTATTTCCTTTTCTGTCCTTCTCCTGAACGCTTGTGTCTCACAAACTATCTTCTTTATGCTTTTTTTTTTAAATTTTGTTGTCTTCCCCTATTCTCCATTCTCCTTCCTTCTCTCTTCTTCCCTTTCCTTCCTGCTTGTTGCAGCCCCCTGTATATGCAAGCTCATACTGCTTGAAAATTATCTCAGGACCTTTTGCTCCCAAAGCAGTGAAAAAATACAGTCTGCAGGTGAATTTGCCATTTTAATGTAGTTAACATTCCTCCCCTCCTTCAACTGTTCTGCAGTTGCAGACTGCTGAGATTAGTGGCATAAAATCCCACCAGGATATTGACATAGCCTATAAGCCAGGAAGTTGTTTTAATCAAACCCAGCATCCCATTTGGAATGCCGGACTTAGAAATACAAGGACAGCAGTTTTGAGAGCAGCTGAGAAATAAGGAAATAAGTGTTTGGAGAGAGGGGGTTTGAAAACCGTTTTTTTCTGTATTATTTCAATACCTTATGGTCAGATGTTGCAGGATGTTTTTTTTCCCACTGAGACCTTGCCTACACAGAGCACTCAGACAGAGTATTGGTATTGGAGAGGTGATAAAAAGGAATTTGATTGGATGGCTGGATTATTAAGAGGGGCTATTATCCAGTAAAAGTGTCAGAAGACCTCAATCCACAGGGCATGGATGATTACTGTGGATGAATTCCTGGTCCCTGGAGGCCAGGTGGGAGGGCACGGTTGTCGTGTTTCTCCCCCACCCCCAGTAAAATTTAGAGCAGCCTTGGATGAGCCACTCATAAAAACATCTGCTACGTTGCATGGAAAACAGTGAACCAAAGAAAGAAGAGAAGATACCCAAAACTATTTGTCAGTCTCTAACTCACAAACGCCACCTCTGTCTGTTTCCCTCCGTCCTCTCTTGGGTTTCTAAAGAGGCAATCTCTGTCAGCATGTGACTGGCATCCACAGATCAGCAGGGCGAGGACAAAGTATTGACAAGCCTTTGCAGATGCTTCCAGTGGCAAAGCCGATAAAGAGGAGAAGGTGCTGCAGTAAAGGAGGGGTGACTGGATGCTCTATACTGTGGTGCCAATAATATGCTTACTGTCAATACAGTCCAGCGTTACAAGCCTCTGATCTGCCAGGAGAGAGAGAAGTTGCCCATTTGCAACCGTGATTCGTGCATACAGCAGTGCGAAACCGGCATAAAGCATGCAGTTTGTACGTTACGGTGATGAGAGACAAGGGGAGATTTCTGTCCCCAGCTGGTGATCAGTTTATTCGCTGAAGTATGAGGATTGATAGCACTTGTCACTATTAGCCCAGCTAATATAGCTGCAGATGCTGCAATTAATCATATAAACTATGCAGCGCAATTGCAGAACAAGGGCCTCTGGCCTGCACCACTGGACAAGCAAGCGGAGTGGATTCCTAAAGGGCTGGTGGAGAATTGCAATTGTCCTGCACCCTTGTGATAGGAAAAAAGAGGGTGTGTCCTGCTTCTGGGTGGCACTCTGTGTAGGGTTATGTGTTCAAGTGCATGCACGTGTGTCATTTACTGAGTGCGCATGAGAGAACAAAATGAAAGGATCTTGTGCATGAGATCAAGAGCATGTGTGGGAGAATGCAGAGCTCCGCTACATATAGAAGAAAGGAAAGGAGTGGTTGGGGCAGGAGGATGTGCCCGGTCCCCTTTGGCTGTCTTTCATAACACCGTATTCCTGACAACTGTGTCTTGTTGGTAGACAGCTGGCTGAACATGAGCCAGCAGTGTGCCAGGCGGCCAAGGCGGCCAACAGCATCCTGGCTTGTATCAGGAATAGTGTGGCCAGCTGGAGCAGGGAGGTGATTGTCCCCCTGTACTCGGCGCTGGTGAGGGCCGCACCTGGAATACTGTGTCCAGTTTTGGGCCCCTCACTACAAGAAAGACATTGAGGTGCTGGAGCGTGTTCAGAGAAGGGCAACAAAGCTGGTGAAGGGTCTTGAGCACAGGCCTTACGAGGACCGGCTGAGGGAACTGGGGTTGTTTAGCCTAGAGAAGAGGAGGCTGAGGGGAGACCTTATTGCTCTCTACAACTACCTGAAAGGAGGTTGTAGTGAGGTGGGTGTTGGTCTCTTCTCCCAAGTAGTTAGCAATAGGACGAGAGGAAATGGCCTCAAGCTGTGCCAGGGGAGGTTTAGGTTGGAAATTAGGAAAAATTTCTTCATGGAAAGAGTGGTCAAGCATTGGAACAGGCTGCCCAGAGAGGTGGTGGAGTCACCATCCCTGGAAGTGTTCAAAAAACGGGTCGATGTGGCACTTTGGGACATGGTTTAGTCTAGTCTACCCTTGATTGGTTTAGCGTGGACTTGGTAGTGTAGGTTAATGGTTGGACTGGATGATCTTAAAGGTGTTTTCCAACCTAAACGATTCTATGATTCTATGATTGATATCTGCAGCCAAAAGGAGAGACAGAGGATTTAAGATGTGGTGCTGTCCAGCAGCACAGCTTTGTAAAGTGGGGAGCAGCTTCCACACAACTAAGACCAGAACCCTTCAACAAGATGTTTGTAGTGCAATGAGGACAAGTTAGAAAAAAAAAGAATTTAGGAGGAAGCATGCCAGCTTTTCCTCTTTGCACAGGCAGGAGGCCATGTCACACGCGGGAGTGGTGTCCACCCGGGTGGACAAGCTTGTCCTGAACGCAGCACTAGCACTGAGAGGAGCTTCCCACCTCTCTCAGCTTTGCCCCCTCACCACCTGGGCCAAAGCCATGGGGAAGGAAGGGAGGTCAAGAGTAGAAAGAGCAGATGAAAGGATGAGACAAAAGGGCTGAGACAGCAGGAAGGACTTTGGTGACTGTCACTATGCCACCTAGTTATGTCCTGCCAACCAGCCGTGTTGCAGGAGCCCTGACCTGTGTGCTGATCCTAGCTAGGAGTGAGGGGGAAGAACTTAGCGTTATTACCTTGGAAGGGGAACATTCACCCCCTTTTGGTTGGTTTGATTTTGAACTGGATCGGTTCCCTTCTCTGGTGCAGAGTAGAGCCTGACAAGCACTAGGAACATGCCCAGGTTCAGGATGGGAAGATCTGTAGTTTCTTAGGGCCCACATCATCAAATGGCAGCCTCACTCCCCTTCTGTGGCTTTTCAGGAGTGTTTGAAAACAGTCATTATAGGTTTTCAGCCAGAAATGAAGCCTCTTCTCTTGTCCCACCTGCCAAAAGGTGCCTTGTCACAGGCACGCATGGGGCTGCATGGATGCAGGCACCATGCAACACTTGGGATAGCAGAGGCAAATGATACTCTGAACTGCAGTCCTCCAAAGCAGAGAGGAAATGGAGGAGCACCTGCTCCGAGGTGATGTGCAGCTCTGCTGCCCGCTCGCGAGACCGCAAGCACACCTCTGTGCTTGTCTTCTCACCCCTCTTTCCCTGTCTGCCAGCCTTCCCCCGTACATGTCCTCACGTTAATGTTCCATCATGCTTTGTCCCACACCTGCACTTCCACGTGCATTTTTTCCAAAGCACATGCACACACATGTGCAGTCTAATTCCCGTGTACTCTTTCACCCACCTGCATTTCCTCTCACACCCCCACGAGCTTTCATACTGCTTTCATTACAGTGCTCATTGGCTCTCGCCCACACACCCAGCTGGTACTTGCCCTTTCTCACCACGCTTTCACGTTCTCCATCTCCAAATGCCCAGCCCCGTAACCCAGCTGTTATTAGTTCGGTTCAGTAGTGTATGTGTCCTGTCAGACATCTGCAGTCAAGCAGCCCAGAACAAGACCGGCATGTATCAGGGTTAAAAATGAATATGCCGGGAACGTCCCCCTTCTCTAAACTCTCACCCTGATAATATAGCCCCCAAGGGGAAGAGTTTGCAGTGTAAAGACAGCTGGTTTGTGACTTTTACTGAAGGAGAGCGTGGGGGAGGAAAGTCCAGCCCAACACCTAGCCCTTCAAATGAAGTGACTTGTCAAGTATGCAACTGTGGCGGAGATCTGAGAAGCAGTAAATTTAGCAGCACTCACTTCCACTGACAGCCTGTCATGTGCTTGAAACATAAATAGTGGTGGAGACAAATCACTGCTGTTTTCCTATTAAGCTTTGGCCCACTGGCCTCCTAGCTTGCCAGCAGCATTTCTACCTGGCCTGCCAGCATGACTCGTCTCAGGGACGGATGTGCCTCCCTGTTGCAGGCTTTGGGAGAGTCAGGATGGGAATTACCATGCTGTTATTTCCTCAGGTGTCCTTGGTGTCTGGGTACTTGCTCATCAGCTGATGGATTTCTCACTCAGGCCATGTGCTGCTGGCACCTCCTCCCTCCACCCAAGGTTGAGGGAACATGGACCCTCTCCCTAGAGGTTTTCACCCCTGCCCCTAGTTTCTTCCATGTAGCCTGGCAAGGTCATGCTGCTGGAGTAAATGAGGCACTGATTTGAATAAGGGAATAGAGGTGAAGTTTTCTAGTGCACCTGAGTGACTTGCAAGCACAAATGCCATTGAAAGCCACTGGGTCTTGTCCTGTTAAAGCATTTAGTGGCTTTTGGAAACCCTGCTTTCAAGCATTAATTATTATATAAGTATTTAATAAAACATGCCATCAAAAGCTCACATTAATCTTTACAGAGATGAGAGACATCCCTTAGTGGTCTAAATTGAGGAACCAGGAGCAAATGGACTCAGCACGTTTCCCCTTCTTCCCTCTCTCTTACCAGTTTTGATTCCTCCTCCCCTCTCTCCTCAAGGAAGATGAAATCACACCAGTGATTAAGGTGGCCTGCTCTGTGTTGGTTTAATTAGAACAACTGCTGTTTCAGTTGTTGTAAAACTCTCACCAGTGTGCAGTTGCAAAGGCACTCTAATGAAAGGCACTCTAATGAAACCCTTGCCTCTTCCAGAGCTTTGAGGAAAGGAGCCAATGGGTCCTCAACATAAAATGGATGGCTTTTCGTGCTTTCTTGGTTCTTTGGGCTTCCTCTGGCTCCTGTAGGAGCTAGGGGCTTGTGTCAGAGCAAGATGTATCTCTCCCCAGAGGAGACAAATGCGTTTGGGAAGGGAGGAGGCACGGGGAAGGAAGAGGTAAGTGGATTACTGTCCGTGATGGTAACAGGTGGATACAGCAAATTGAAGCCCAGTGAGACACTTTTGATTAACATTGTTGGCCATGGTCTTCTCATGCCAGCAGTGTTACAGTTGTTGGACATCTTCTGTAAGCGTCACGACAAGAAAGAGTATGAGGGAACTGGGACAAAGGCAATGAACTATCTTTTTGGTTTGGTCCTCAGACCCCCTCCTAAACTTATGGGGTAACCTGGAAGAAGTCAGAAAGGAGTTGGTTTGAAACCGTTTCTTATAATTTTCTGCCTTCTCCCCTTCTGCTGAACCCCCTCTTTTTCCTATATCCCTGGTGGAGAGCCTCGCAGCCATGATTTGCTGCAGTGGTGCTGATGACCAACAGCTGCGCTTGCAATGGTAAGAGTTGCAGCTGGGAGCTAAAAGAGCTCAAAAAATCAGGGTCTATATTTCCTCTCTGCTTGCCTCCTGTAGGACTATACAAGCTGCAGTGTTAGTCACTGAACAAATGCTGTCTTCCTCCTTCGCAATCAGTGCCTTGCAAGTTTGAGAAAGAGAGACTCCTTACTCTTTGGAAAGCAAGGGAGTGGCTAACAGCATAGGAATTAAATATCCTGGACTGAAGCAAACATTCATCTGGACCACTATCACTATGAATCAACAGCAGATACTTCAGATGATAATATCAGAGGAGCCAGCCCAATTGATCAAAAGTCCCTGCAGCATGTGAGCCCAGACATCTTCCCAGCACACCCCACCCTGCTCAAAACCTCTGTGATCCTTGCCTTGATACCTGGCAATGCTTCATGCCTGCTCAATCCTAAATCCAGCCATTTAGCCTCATCTCCTGATCCCTTGGTCTCCCTGGAGAATATCTCCTTTGCTTCTTCCACCAGCAGCAGATATGGGGGATGGTGTCAGGCAGTCACTGTGCTGGATCTAATTGAGAAACATTGCAGCAAGGAGAGTGGTCAACAGAAAAGCAAACAAAACGATTTTTAAAGGAGCTAATCCACCTATACAAATATTGTTGCCAGGCATCACAACACACTGACATGTCTTTGAAAGGGTAAATCTTGCTGAGGGGTGGCTTAACTCTTTGACCTCATTTCCTCAGTTGAAAACTATAGCTGTGTAAAAGATCAGTGGCAAGATCCAGGCTGATACAGAAATGCCGGTCTTTAGGTCTTAGTTGTGAGCTCAGTGTTCGGAGTAGCCTCAGTGAAAACAGGGATGAGCTACAGGGATTGCCATCTTGCAAAAGCACAGGATATTCAGGGGCTCTGTGATCTAGCCATGAAATGTTTGGCTC